>NC_064545.1:25658550-26028550 GCF_023856365.1 Brienomyrus brachyistius | reverse complement strand
ACGTCTTTGTGTCTTGGTTTAATCAGAAACCTGATCTTAGCTTAATCTCTTGTGATACTCATACACATATTGAGCAATTATGAATGTGGAAGTTGCATAGTTTTATTTTGGATTTTGCTTTTTGTAAATAGACATGAGGTGGGGTGTTGGTGTGTTAGGCACAGTATCATTTATGGGAGTCAATAATGACAGTGAATTTGGTTGGGCTGGGATGCGCTGCCCCTATGTACAATGTATAAGGTTTCACTTGCTTGTCAATGTGCTTTAGAGAATCATATACTGTACTTATCATTGTCATGTGGGATATTTTGAATTTAGTGCCCTTTGAACATGCTGCCACTTGCTTGGAGACCCATTCCTGGCTACTAGCACATGCATTGCTGGACCCTATTCCCTGGAAATATCTTCTATCTGTTTTATTACCATAAAATGGTTCCCTCTCTGTTGAGAAGAAAGATGAAGACCAAGTATATGACAGTAGTTATGGCTACTTTCACAAACTGCTACATAATTATTTTTATATTGCAGTACCTATGACGGTCCTGTTTTTTATTCATCTAATTTCTTGCATTTCCGCACTTGCTGTTTTTAATGTATTTCCTATCTAGTATGTATGTTGCATTGTGGTAATGGAGGAATCTCGTTTTCGTTCCACTTCATCCTATATTTGTATATGGATGCAGTACCAGTACCAGCCAATGTGGCACTGTAGGCAAACATCACCACCGGCACCCCCCATCTGCGACAAATTGAAATTGGCTGGCAAGTTGGCGCCCCCTCAGAAGTTGTTGCCCTAGGCAACAGCCTATGTCGCCTATAGGATTGACCGGCCGTGCATGGATGGGGCAGCAATAAAAAGCTTTTCTTATGATTCTGTTCCACTCAGATCTTCTAATGATACATGCATTTAGAGAGTTTCATATAAGTAGCACCATTCTGATGACAGTAAATCCAGGTTAGTACTTCTCCACTGCAATTGTGTGTGCTCGCTAAATTCAGGTCCAATCATAGTGCCAGAAAGTCTTCAGTTTTCTTTTACTTCTTCGAGTGAAAGAATTCCATCCACCTTAATCCTTTAGGATCCTTTACACTGGAATTCTTTGCCCACCCCATTTTGCTTTCTATAATTTGGGGGGGGGGGGTCACAGAAGAATGTCAGCCAACGTGTGGCACCTCGGGAGCTGGGGGTTAAGGGCCTTGCTCAACAGCCTCCAGACATGTGACTGTTCTGCTGAAGCTGGTGTTTGTATTGGTGATCTTCCGATCATGGGCACAAAGACGAGGGAGAGAGACTAAAACCCATTCTAGGCAGTACAGAGCACAAGGCTGGGGTACCAGTCTGTGAGAGGTCATATCCACAGTCATACTCTACTGGCAGTTTAAAGACACCAATGAGTCTGTAGAGCAGGGGTCTCTAACTCCGGTCCCAGAGAGCTACTATCCAGCAGGTTTTCTGTCCCACCTGACTTTCGATGAGACACATCTGTTCCTGGTATTTAGCTGAGAGCAGGTGTGGCTCATCAGAAGTCGGGTAGGATAGAAAACCTACTGGATGGTAGCTCTCCAGGACCGGAGTTGGAGATCCCTGCTATAGACAGACAGCAGTCACAACAGTGGCAGAACATTCAATCTCAGCAGTGATGGCATTCAAACCCAAAATCTTATAGATAAGGTAACTGTGTGACTCACTGAGTCTCCATGCCAGCATTACAGACAGCTGTTAAAATCGTTACCAGATATACCCTATAAATTGTATTTTCCTACTAAATTTCAATTTATGTTATCTGAAAAGGTTCATATATCTGAAATCTTTTTGTGTGTTTTTTTTATACTTTTGTTAAATAAATAAATGATATGACATTAGCAGTGGTAATACTGCCATATGCTGTACGTGTACTGAGAACGAATATCGTTAGATAGTTTTAAATAACATCACTGTCCCGGTGGCTGGTGGCCAGCTCTTGTTTGAGGCTCTGCTGAGACTGATCTGAATTGCACTGAGTGCTCATCTCATTTATCCTTTCAGGAAATGAGGCAGAAAATTAACCTTATTTTCACTAGCTTTTATCCTGCTGCATCCTTTCATCTTAAGAACAGGTTTTTTTTCTCCCTAATGCGATTTTGAACAATCCACTTCCTACATCTTAGAATTTATAGAAAGGTAAAATAAAACTAAATAGCTTTGAAAATTTGAAGCGCTCATATTCTTTATGCTTCAGAGATAGCTGTAAATTGACACTAAATTTGTCCTTCGTCTGCTCATACAACTGGATAAAACCAATATTAACTGGCTGATCACAAATAGAGCTGAAATAGATAGAGGGCAGTAAATTGGATGTTGTTTCAAAGCCAACATCTTCTTTCATCAGCACTTCATTTTATTTTGTCACTATCAGTAGATGTGGAGTGCACAGCGTATACTAATTATGAGAGCTTTGTTCATGATTAACTCTAAACATACTTTTTACAGCCCTGAATCAATCATGGTAGGTTGGGTTTCATGTAAAATGAGTATTCTCGAAACAGTTTCCCTAATGACCCGGTGTCAAATTGTTGTTTTGAAACCTGAATTCTGCAAGGTGTCTGGGTTATTGAGTACTGAGATGTTAATTTAATGAGGAGATATCTTAAAATCCATTTATGGGTCAAATTCAGGTGGATAAATGGATATACAGACATTATCCCGAGCTTCCTTATACACTGCATATATGTATTTATCTGTTAATGTATGTATGTATGAACATTGTTTCACGGAAGCAAAATTAAACAAATGCCACCGTATTGTCTGAAAGATAAGCTAAGATTGTGAAATATTGTTTTCTTTGAACAGCAAGATTCTTGGAATATTAATGTACAAACCAAAAAAGAAACGCCTTGGATATACATTCTATTAATAATTTATAACATACTTCATTCCCCTTTGAGTGTTACTATCCATTATTAATGTTTTATACGGGTACAAGCTTATATGGAAGCTCTGCTAAGACAAAGAAAAGTACTGAGAAGTCTGGGGCAAATGAGTGAGGCGAGATCTAACGTCATCAGTCTGCCGCAATAGAGCGATAAGTGTCTTTTGTGTCATATTTAATTTATATGTTCCTATCCTTCTATGACACATCCAAAACCCTTCCAAACTCATCCTACTCTTTGCTTTTTTTGACAATGAATGATTTACTGTCTTTGCGTATTGGACTTATGACCATCTACATGTCACTAACAGGACACCATAGTACGCCGTGTGACTTTGTAATAAAGATATTGAGTCATACGTTTAATTACTGAACCAGACAAATGAGGTCACTGTTATTTTTTCTTTCCCTTGCTTCTGACACATATTTGTAGGTGACTATAAAGGTACCAGTGGCTTAAGGAAGTGACAATCATGATGACATCAGAAAGTCATCAAAGAAAAGCAAGACGCGATCCGAATGATGAAGAGCTCCTCCTTTGACAGTTGTCAGAAGCCCTTCGAATGAACTTTGCCTGTGATCTGTTGCATGTTACTATTGCACAGAATTTTGCTTTCACCTGTTTAATACCACAGACACCTTAGAACCTGTATAAAAGCTCACATATGTGCCTCAGCCAGTCAGTCCTAGAATAAATGGAGGCAATGGGCTATCAATGATAGGATATGGAAGTCAGCTGTGTGAGAGAGCAGCAGGAGGCAAGGAAACCCAAAGCATTAATAATACTGTCCTGAAACCTTTTTTCTGTCGGTATTTGATATGCTGCTTATCAAAGGTTCCTATTGCTCCCAAGTTGGGAATTGGTGAAAACAGTTTAAGTGCACTTTATTAATTCATGCACCATTGCCTCCATCTCTGCTATTAAACACAGGGCCTCAAAAGTTGCAATGCACCAAAAGTATCATACCAACTCTTTTTAGTCTATATTAAATTATTTAAAAAAAACTGAATATACATTTTTGTCATGGCATTCTACTCATCCAAAGATGCAGGATATTTAAGATATCCTTGTTATTTGTAGCAGCCACTTTAGAAGGTAGCAGGAAGAGGAGAGGGAAGGTGTGTTCCTTGGAGAGCTGTGCCTTATGCTGGAAACTGTTAGCCTACAGAGAGCGAGGAGACCTGCCTTCCAGCTGAGCAGGCGGATATTAAACCTGCTCTCCGCTGCAGATGCAAGTCATTCCACAGCCCTATGAGGCAGCATTTCGTCTGTGTCTGGCAGGTAGTCTTGGCATCTGCAGATGAAGGACATGAGCGCGTATGTCTAACTCCGGGGCCCCCCAGTGGAGGCCCCTCCCGGCAGTGGAGGAAGCCTTGCCATTGTCATCAAGCACCTGAGGCCTGTAAAGATCTGCTCCAAAAAAACATCTTAACAAAAAATAAGAAAGAAAAATGTGTTTTAGTAGTGTCATAGTGTCAAGGTCATTTGCAAGTCAAGAATTTTTGGTGTCTAGAGATTCATTTATGGCACATTACAATCTAAGATGAACATGGAATTATCGTTAAAATAATTCCCAAACCGTATCTGTGCAATTACTGGATTTGTTTTATATTTGTAATTTTGAAGCGGAGAAAAAAATTGATTGCCTGCAGATAATTCTTTATACAAAGGGCTTCACTCCTGTGTACAGACAGACATTTGAATGTAGGTAACTTATCCATAGTATGCAATTTAAACTTTTCAATCCACTGTAAAATCTGAAAATGTTTTACTATCCTACCAATTCCCAAAAATGTGCAATATATTATTAATACTTATTGTGTTTTGTTTGCCGATATCCCTATTGTTTACAGAAGGATAAATATAAAATCCATTAACTTAACCTATTCTCTGACCCCCTTTCTGTTTTTAACAACTGGTGACATACTGTGGCTTTGGACTATTATGTGATTATGCTTGGATGAAATCTGTCACACAGCTCCTTAAGTTATTAGACTGCCTACACATGACCTTTCTGCAATAAAAGATATATGACTTAAGGGCTCTGATTCGCCATGGCAACAATTTCAGCTTCCCGCAATGTGAACAGGTCTAATTGTTGCAGAAATTTAATGATCTGGAGAGTCATGGGGGGGGGGGGGGGGGTGTGAGGTTTTATGAACTGTTTATGCTGTAATTTTCCTTTTGTTAATGTTTTCTGACTTAACCCTCACCCAGCTTTCAGTAGTAACCAGCTTTGTCTATTAATCTCTTTAAAATGAAGCACTGTCTCCCACCTTTATATAAAAAGGGCATTTATGTAATTTTAAATCATATATTTTTTAATACCAACCCTATTATGCTCCGCATAGCTATTTGAAATTATATTCAATGAGGTCACAGCTCAGATGAGAATGTCATACTTATTAATTTGTTGTATTGAGAAGGACTGAGCTGTGATTGGTCACACATGGGGGGAGATTCTATCGCAGATTTGCATGTTGGTATTTTGACTGTGCATGATGGTGAAATATAGTTATGGCATTCTGTCATGGAATATTGATGAGTCTCAGAGCTTGTGTTTTCTCCCCATTCGGTTTCAATTTGTGGCACATTCATACAAGAGCGATTTTTATTAAGTTAGCTGAAATAGACTTATACTTTATATCTCATTAAATATTCAAAATAAACTCAGCATATTTGAGATGTTCATACATATTCAGTTTGTTACCGGGACCAGAATATTTTGATTGAACCACACAGCAAAGACATTTTGAAATCCATTTTTCGTGCGTATGTATAGTTAATTTCGTCCAAGAGACGTTAAATCACCATTGACTGCCTGTTTTTTTTTTTTTTTTTATCTTGCCATCATATATACTGTATATATATATTTGTGATTTTATAAACTACTCATAACATTAAGGTATGTCTGAAATTCAGTGTGTGCGCATTTAGGTCAGTGCTATTTTTATACCACTATCTGGTGAAGAGTTGATCATGAAAATGCACAAAACATGAAACATTTTAAAACAAACAGTTATTACTAAGCAATTACTTTAACATATTATTGTTCTGTAAGCGGTACTAAATGGAAGCCATGTTCTCGTCTTCATTATGGACTATTCAGTCATTTGTGGAACAGTAAATTGCTCTCTCCAAATCTGACCTCAGTTACATCCACCAAAGAAGTGTGCTCAGTGCTATTTATTTCACTTTGAACATTTGGACTCACTTTTAGAGATGATTAATTAGACTTGTGTGCCAAATGACTGTGATATAATATATATCCATTTTAAAAGGCTTTAGTGCTCTAATTACTATAGTTCCAAAGCAAAACAACATGTCTTGAGCAGCTTTGGAACGCAGATGTTTTTTACAACATGTATATGTATGTACAGGAAAATGCACCAAAAATTTTAAAGATAAAAAATTTTTTAAGTTTAATGAAGACCCATGAATGATTTACTTTAACAATCTAGCTTATTTGACTAGCGTATGGCTTGTTTTTTGAGATCTAGTGAAATACATAATGAAATATATGATTAGTAAGATGTTAATTAAGTCCTCCTACCTAATGTGTAGGACCCACTTGAGCTACCAGAACTGGTTCAGGTGTTGGCCAGTTGTGTGTTCAGAGAAGCCTTTCTGCACACCAGTGTTGTACTGAGCTGTTAGCTTTTCACTTGTGGCCTTCCTGTTAGGCTCATTTAAGACTCATCTAAGCTATTTTCCTCTGACTTCTATCATTATCAAGGTGTTTTCACCCACAGGCATCCATTGACTGGATTTTTTTTAAAATTCATGACAACATTTTCTGTGAAGTCCAGACACTGTAGTGTGTGAAAGTCCCAGGAGGGCAGCTGAGATGTAGGAACCACCATGTGTGGCAGTAACAGTCATACCGCATTCAAAATCATTAGACCAGGCATCTTGGCTATTCAGATGCTTAGCTGAACTTCTTAGCCCTGTCTGCCTCCTGTATGTATTCAACTGCAAGTATATGATTTGCTCACATAGTTGCATTCAGCAAAAAAGGTTACCTAAAAATATGCAACTGACTATGGAAGAAATGTAGCTATTTCCAGTCCAACCTGAATCTTCCATCACCATATGTTAGCAAACTAAAGCGAAGCAGACAGATTTGCTCAAAGCACTTTTGTTTTTCCTGACCCAATTAATAGCAGTTTAATGGAAATATGTGCACAGACAGTGACCTACTTAAGACATTTTGTTTGCTGCAAAAGTGAAAGTCAATTGAAACAACTAAAATAAATTCAAATAAACTGAATATCATTTTGAAATGACGAGCAACATCAACAGGTTTTTGAACCCTGATACGGAAAACTAAATATTTCAGTTATCTTAGTTTCTGAGGGACAATCATGGTAAATGACATGGAGTGTAACAATTTCATGTACAGTGTAACAATTTCATGTACAGTATAACAATTTTAATTTAGGGATCTAATGTTTGTACTATGAAATGGATTGTTCGAAATTCAGCTCTTTAAATGTATACATATTCAGTTATCAAAATATTTTTCAAAATGAATGCTTGGATGGACTCTGAGGGATGAAAGAATACATGGTAACACCCTCATAATGCATTATGACATATTCATAAAGTATTTTAAACATGGATATATCTATTTATAAACACGTTTATCCATGTTTATAATGCATTATGAATGCTTTATAATGCTCTCAGACAATGCACTATAAATACCTTCATAATGCATTATAGTGCATTCATATATTTATAATAAACATGCCTATATAGTGCATTATAGAGGAGAGCTTCATAGAGCATTCAGAATGCATAATAAGCATGGCTAAAATGTGTTATGCCTTTTTAAAAATAGTTAAAGCTGTGTGTATAATACTCGAATGAAGGTATCTATGATGCATTATACAGTACATGAGTGCTTTAGATAAAGGGTTACCGAAAATTCAAACTGGAGTCACATATCATTCTCTTTACTGCTTATCCCCTCAGTTCCCACATATATACAGTTTTACTGTATACATATATACAGATACACAGTTTTACTACACAGAATCAGTCTCTTGCAGGAGAGCAGCTCCTTAGTCTTTAGTGGATGTTTAAATGTCCCCCCCGCCACAAATTTTTCAATCCATACAAATGTAAAACATTATCAGGGTCTCTAGGTCACTTTTACCCCAACATCTAACACTTCGAATTCAGAAATTCACTACAATTCCCTAACCATCCGCAAATATTTACCAGGTCCTTCTCATTAGTTTGAGAGACTGTATGTCATAAAGCTGACTGTGAATATCTTAAATTGTACTAATTATCTCTAAAATTTGCCTTGACCTTTTCCTTCAGCCATCCGCAGCTGAAATGTATTGGGGTTCTATCCCAGGATACCTGCTGTGTCTTTACACAGATCACACCATTTGGATTCATTCTTAATGCTGTTGAATTTTCAGGTTTGATTTCCAGACCATTTAATTTTTTCATCTGTGCACAAATAAGCTTTGAATTGTCAATATGACTGTAATATATGGAGCCCTGGAGGGCCCACAAATTTTTATTACTATTATTATTATTTTATTTTGTGAAAAATTTACGTTAACATGCCCAATGAAATACTAAGGTCACCAAATCTCTAAAATATATGTGCACACGATTTACTTTTTTTTTTCGTGCTCTCAATTCGCTATTTCAAGCTCTGGAATGGATTAAGTTGTACGTACGTTTTGGTTACTGTTCATGTCCCCTCCAGGGCTCCACGGTAATGAACATTTTGGACTATCATACTCTAGCACTGCATGCTTTACAGTTGAAATAAGTTCATGAATCCATTTCCTAACTACAAACCCTGGCCAGGGTCACAACTGGAGCTTGTCTCAGTCAGCAAAGGGTGCAAGGTAGCAGTACGTCATGTCAGTAGGCGGACATCACAGCACGCACAAGCAATCATACACTCTGTGGAAAATGTATAGATGTCAGTACTTGCATGTTCCAGTCTGCAGGAGTACCCAAAGGAAAGCGCGACAGAACAGGGAGAGCATACAAACTCGACACTCTAAGAACAGAGGCAGCACTTGAACCCCAGCTCTGGAGATGTTAGATAATAATACTACCCACTGAGCCACTGTGCTGCCCTGAAATATGTTCATTCACTGTTCAATTGTTTATATCATTCAGTTACAGACACATACAGCCCCTTGTTAGAATACTGAGCCTTGCACCTTTCACCACCAAGCCATCTAGAGATAATGGAAGATTGATTATAAATTTAAGGGGATTGACAGAGGAGGATGGGGAATTTCAAAGCACAGCACTAAAGATAAGATGACTTATTAAAAAATAAAATTACATTTTTCTAGTAGGGAGATTTAAAATACATGTTGTTCCACAACACTAATATAAGTGACAAACAACATTCAGATACAAAAAAAATCATCATAAAATGCAAAATGGTTTAAGTGTATTATTTAAGATAACATACAGTGTTGATTTTTTTGAATCATCTTTTTCCTTGACTTAATCTTAATTTTATATTAAGTTCAGTATCAGAGAACAGAAATCCTTCCCTAAAGTCACAAGCGAAAGATATATGTGGGATTTGTGAAAACTTCTCTTCATTTGAACACCTGGCTTTGTTTTCTAAAATGCATTTCAGCTCTACAATGATCCCAAACCCTTTTGAGCTTTTACAAAGAAGATAGAACATGTCTGTGATGGTAAGCGTGCTGACAGTAAATTCTCTGTTATACCGCCGCCTCCTTCCCACTGATATATGAACAGTAAATCTGCCTCATTGCCGCATATTTGTGCAGTTTGTTTTTTACTTTCCCTTTTGATTTGCTTCTACATTTTAATTCTCTCAAAGTCTCATACTATATGCCTTGCAGGATTCATTGATGTCTATTCCTTACAATTGGAATTAACACAGAACTGTAGCCCCCAGGTTCCCAAATTAAGATATTTCTGTTTTATGTGCCATATCTCTGTTAAAAAAGGCTAAGATAGCATGTGTGTACTAAATTAGCAGAGGTACGTCCTTTACTCAGAGGAAGACAAGATGAGCTGTGCATTTCATAAAGGCTATTTTTTGTCTCTGCCAGTCATTGTTGTAGCCTTGAAGCTAGTCGTTTTGTAATAATTTACTTAACTAAATTTACTTTACTTAACAGAAGATGGTGTGTTTTTTTCTTACTTCTGTTAAAAAACCAAATCTATGGACTTTCTTTATAATTAATATAATTAAATTAATTAAATATAATTTGAGGGGAAGAAAAAAGCTGTGAATGGTTGCAAAGTGGCGTGTAGCCCTGTCACAGTCATGCCAAGTGACTTGGACGCACAGCCACCTTGATCTGCCCCCTGGCTTCAATGTCATCTCACACTCATTACACTGAGCACCACATTACTGGTATCACACTGATACGGTAATGGTTGGTTTTAATGTCAATCCCTAATGGCCTGGTGCCCCTCTAAAGGTAGATGATAATTTTCAGTAAGTGGAGCCTTTTGCGATTAAAATCTTTTTGAAATCTAATACTTTTAAATGACGGCATTTTGGGTTGTTTAATATTTGATTTTTGCAAAAGTGTATTTTTATAATGATGACGATGATAATAAGAAGAATCATTTCAATATAGAAACATATAGCCAGCCAAGAAACATAACAAAACAGAAATGAAAATATATTTATATTTCCAAATATATTTATTTATTTTATTTTTCCCCAGTTAACTCTTCTCATTATTTTGGCAACTGTTTTGGAAAATGTCAGAAAAAGTTAAGTTTAGTGATGTTGGTTCTGGCAAAAGATCAGTCTGAATTGTAATTAGTGGGAAAACTTACCTGTGTGGTCTGACCAGAATAACTAAAGTCAGCCTTAAGACAAGGGAAAAGACATCCTGAAGTTCATTTAGATAATGTGGAGGCCAGGAAAATAGGCACATATATGCCGAAGGAAAAGGATCTCTTAACATTTGCAAGTTCAAAGACTCAATTAAAAAATCAAAGACTCATGTAGTAGTGTAAGCATTAAAGATCACAGTTCAGACCATATGGAGGGCGTTTGTGTAGCTGTGCTTATAAGACCAGACAGGAGGTGATGGACAACTGGTTTGTATTCAAGCTAGTTTAGCTATTCTGGCATTGAAAAAGTAGAAGGTAAAAATGTAGCCACCTAATGTATGTAAGACAGTACGTGACACATATGTTTGGAGCCTTTCAAAGGTTTGTGCTTAAATGTAACATCATTTCTGCTAAATGTGTCTTTTAGCATTTTAGTTAAACAACTGATGTAACAACATGATACTTGTTAGGTTTGGCTTCTCGAGTCTATGTATGTGTGTGTGCTTATAGTGTGCCCATGTGTTTTACTACACTGGTATGGATATATTGTAAACAAAATGCATAATAGGAAGTGCAGGATGGGAAATTATGGGACTTAATCCTTAATTGTTAAATAGATTTTTTCACGGTTATTATGTTCCTTCTAATATGATTGACCGGCAAACTAACAGTTGTCTTAGGCTGGTAAATATTTAGTAAATATTTAATATCTGAGATGGACAGCAGGTTACACGGCATAGGAAAGCTAAGAATATTACTGGTTAGTTACATGCTGCTGAATGATTTCTAAAGTATTTGTAGTTAACATGTTGTATTTTGGTAAACATCAGCAGTCAGTTTAGCAGGCAAAACACAGTGATAGAACAGATCATATGTCACAAATTATATGCTTAATACATAACGACATATCAATAGAGTAGCACCAATGTTTTCTGTGGGGATTTTTGTTCTCTGACACCAATATGGCTTCATAGAGCCACTCCTGACTTAAATACAATCAAAAAATTACATGTGAATATTCCACTTGTAAAAGTAGGTTTATAAAACCTTGCTCTGTAGCAAAGTTTTATGACTCTGAAAGCTTAAATAGACCTCAGTATTTAAATTTTTTAAAAACTTTTATAAAGTACTGTATACCTCACGTAACTAAAGGCCAAGCAATGGACTGGCATCCCATCCGAGACATTCTCCAGCCTTGCACTGTAACCTCACATAACTAAAGGCCAAGCAATGGACTGGCATCCCATCCGAGACATTCTCCAGCCTTGCACTGTAACCTCACATAACTAAAGGCCAAGCAATGGACTGGCATCCCATCCGAGACATTCTCCGGCCTTGCACTGTAACCTCACATAACTAAAGGCCAAGCAATGGACTGGCATCCCATCCGAGACATTCTCCGGCCTTGCACTGTAACCTCACATAACTAAAGGCCAAGCAATGGACTGGCATCCCATCCGAGACATTCTCCGGCCTTGCACTGTAACCTCACATAACTAAAGGCCAAGCAATGGACTGGCATCCCATCCGAGACATTCTCCGGCCTTGCACTGTAACCTCACATAACTAAAGGCCAAGCAATGGACTAGCATCCCATCCGAGACATTCTCCAGCTTGTACTGCACGCTGCCTGGGATGGGATAAGTGTCCAGAATAAGTGGTTAAACATAACTGAAGTTTTCAACATAACATATAATTTTGAGTATAATGAATGAGAATATGAGTGAGCACATAACAATTATGAATGTGGGGGTTAACTCATTCAGCAAAATACTGATATTATTGTGTGACCATTTCTTTGTTTCCTTACATCCAAATTAACTGCTTTATTTAAGAATTGGGAACTCTAATTATGTTAAACACCAATTTGATTTTGCGTTTCCTTTATTCATGTCCAGAGTCCATGAACAGTCCACCATAATTCCGCCTTTTAACTACATTACAAACCTCTTTGCCTTTATACTTGTTTTTGGCAGGGTCCGTATGCTGTTTGACTGTAGTGTGCCATTTAAAAGCTGGAATGAGGAAATATTAATGTGAATAAACCTCTTTAAAAGACGTTTCCTCTTCCTCTCATTTCATTTGTAGCTGAAGAGTCCTCTCTCTTGCATAATCAAAGGTTATTGGGGGCGAGAGCAAAGCTGTACTGTCACATCTCAATCCTGCCAGTCTCAGACTCTCCCAAACAGCAAGACATCTACTGTATGATAGCATCTATGATTAAACTGACATTAAATTTAGGCTGTCTTACCCAGGGTAACAGATTGCAATAAAACACTAATGCAAAAATAAAAACTGTTATTTAAAAATTATAAACTGCCCTTTATATGTAGTCCCCTTATTAAATGTGTTTAATGTACTTTAAATATCTATGTATGTTTATATGCAAACATCCAACTTCTGTTGAATGGGAACTGGATGGGAAGAGCTTCTATGTAAAAGAAAAAAAAATGTTAAGTCAGTTAAGATCTGACAACAACCGGCGGACCCTAGTGGTGCGGTGGATTATATAGAATTGGCGTCTTGGACCTGGCAGGCATTTCATAGTTTTTGATCGTCAGCAGTGAGGATCAGTGAGCGAGAGCTCTTGCAGATAAGCACTTAACTCTCCCACATGTCTCTGAGCACAGTCTGCAGAGTCTACTGAGCAAAGACAGAAGTGATACAGGTTTTTGAGAAGCCCAGGTTCATTCTGTTTCCTGCTTCCCAGTAGGCTAGGAAGTCTGTGTGGACAGGAGAGACAGACATGATAACATGCTGTGTAAAACCAAGCAGAAAAAAAATAATAATAAAAATAAAGAAAAAAATTGATATCAAAAACGTTTTCAGTGGCATGCATTTGGTCTGTGGTGGTATCTATACAGGGTGATGTCCAGCTTCCTAGAGGCAGGTTGGGTGCGAAGCTGGAGAGAAGGAGGGGGGGGGGCACGAGTGATTTCATGGGGAGAACATGGTTACCACGGAAATGGATGCGCTGGCCTCATCAGCAGACTCCCAGCTGGCGAAGGGCTGGGGAAACGTGTCTTGGCAATCAGCAGTCAGGAGGGAGTTTGCATCTGTGCAACCTTGGCTCTCAGCTCCAGGGGGTGGGGGTAGAGGGGGGGGGGGATCGGTGCATATCGCATCTCTGTATTATGTCTTAAAGGGAACCTACATCATGTCGCCACATGCTTTTACTGGCCTACTTTTAGCACCTACCTTGATCGTCACCTACTGATGCATAATGTTCCCACCGTGATAAGGAAGATGACACCATATATGTGCTGACATCTTGCATTTCTCAGGGTCTAAAGAGATGCGGGCAGGTCTGACCCAGGAACTGCCGTGTGCTAGTAAAAGAGACTGTGCCAGCAATGCTTATGCTTCAGAATCAGCGCCCTCTGCCATTCTGTGGTCAGTTCTGGTCACCTTAACGCCTGATGTATGTCTGCTACTTTAATTATGCTGAACAGTATGCAGCATGAACCCTGCTGTCTATTGTCAGGTAATTAGCTGTGGATAATTATATCTTTGTCATTGCAGTTACCCATAAACTATTATTTAAAAGCCCCCTTTTTCTTCTGATCCTCCTTTAAAATGAGAATAATCATCCAATTCCTGGTATTTGTTTCTGCTGACGGCTCCCGAGATCTATTTGAAAGTTTCCGTGTTAACATGCTGCCTAAGCCTATTCAAAAGGTCAAAAAAAAAGTTTGAAATGTGATGCACACAGTGATGCATTATGAGGCCCTGTCAGTGTCCACTGCCAGCAGGCTCTCATTCTGATGACCTTTGTTGGTCTGACGACTTAAAGAGCTCACAATGAGAACGGAATCTCAGATAAATAATTTCCACTGTCTGTCATCCAGATTTGATGTCTGTGAAAGAATGAGCTGTGGAGAGCTACTGATGGACAGCGTGTGATGCTAACCATGCTAATGTTTGACATTTATTTGATTAGCTTTTGTGTATGTAGTTCTGTGTGTTTATATATGTGAAGTATGTGTGTTTGTGAGTGTGTGTGTGTGTGTCTGTGTGTGTGTAGTTCTATATACATAAACTAGGAACAGCAAACTTCAGGTTATGAGATCATGTTACAACTACTTACCACCTGCCACTACAGCATGTAATTAATGTCCTTCGTCTGTAATATTCGTAACATAACTGCAGATTGCATTGTGCTTTGTTTCCAGGGATGTCAAGTAAATACACGTCTAATATTGCTGTTTATGTGTATAATATTATTTAAATGTTTTGAAATTTTTTAAATGTTAAAATATTTTAAAAGGCCTTTTGTTAGTCTGCGAATGGGTGAAATATTATATGTCATCGTGTTTTTTTTTGGGACATTACGAGAGTTAGACTTCACTATAATCTGGTAAAGATTGTAACCCTCTCTACAATTAGCACTGGTTTTGTGCATAAGCCTGTGTAAACACTGTTTTCTTGGTTAAAATAATTTTTGTACTTGCATAGAAATTATCTATCAAATTATTTCCTAGGATTATTTTATAAAGCAATACCCCAGGTGATTATATACTGTATGTTTATACTGAATTTGAAGTGACGCTCCAAGTACCACACAAACCTTGCTGCCGATGGAGAGACAAAAGTGGAATTTATTTTATCAAGTGAAACCAAGCACAGAAAACATACATTTGAGGAACATAATTTTTCACTAAAGCATTACTAAACCGATCATCCAAAAACAGTTGCTCTTTTTCAGAATTTCTTACCAACCTTAGAAAGCATATTCGCTAACTAAAAAGAGAAAATTAGCCAAGAGCCTCACAAACTCCTGCAGGTGCATCAATTGAGTTTAATCATTATAATCCCAAAATAAGGCTTGCCTGTCCAAATTGAAAAACATGAAAATAACATTTTCCCCCTTTATTTGGGAGAAAGAAATCTCAGTTGTGCATACAGTGTAATGCTGTAATAAAATCTGCAACCCTTTGACAAATTTGACAAACCCACAGTGTCAAAGGGATGACATTCTTGGTAAGATGAAACTATGGAGAAAATTTCTCACCCTCAGATCACATGGCTTCAAATTATAGCTTTAGCGGACCTCTGTCTCACATATGCAGTGAACACACTGTGTTCAATTAGGAACAGGGTGTTTTAAGCCCAAACTTGTGGCGGTAGCATAACACAAGGATAAATAGGAAATGTCTACATGCGGTAACTGGTTTAAGGCACAGCAGTGTGCAAGTAATTGCCAATTCTGGCCTTGTGGTTAAGACTTCTGTTATGTATTAGGCCCAGATCAAACTACTTCTAGTTCAAAAAAGAAAACTGAATTTAAACAAGCAGTATTTTGCTAATAGAGGTTTTTTTTAGCAAAGGGTTCCAGGCTTTTAAAGTTAGCGATCTACACCTATTCCACAGTTATCGAAGTTATGTGTAAATCAGAGTTGTTCAGTAATCTCAGGAGCTAAAATCCAGTAATATAATTTGATTCCTAAAAAGTTTTTTTTTTAATTCCAAGGCCATGTGTGTCCCCCTTTGGATGATAGTTCAGTTCCCACGCAGTTGTTTTTAACGTTGTTTTATTTACTTGATGAATTTTCTATTTGTGTAACTGAAGATGAAAAGTAGGTCACAGATTTTCTGTTCGTCATAGTATTTTTGCTTGTTTTTAATGGAATTTATTTGTCTGTTAAAATAAGAAAATAATACAAATAATAAATCAACAACAACAAGAAGCATTTCTCATCTTGAGAATATTAAATTGCTTTTCGATTACTTATGATGGGATCTAGGGAATTTCTAGTGTTAAATATTTAAAGACAAGAAACTTGGAAATAGAGAAAAGTGATAGTGTATTGTTGTTTAGAATGTCACATTTTTGTCTTATAAAATGTCCTACCTACCACAAGCAAAGGGACTCCAATACTCATACTGGTGAAAGGCAAGTCCTGGTGATTCAAATATATGATAATATCATTGCTGTAGCCAATTTCAACCCTGACAGAACATGTTTGGGATTAAACGGAACACAGAATAAGGGCAACGCCAAGACGGCCTTCTTCATTAGTGAAGCATATTAACTTCCAACAATTAGTAGATGATCTTCCAACATGCATCGGAGCTGTCATTAAGAGCAGTGGCAGCCTGACGTGTTATTAATTTTTATACTGAATTGCCACCTTTGAGGGATAATGTAAATAGGAAATAGTGTGTAATTATTTCCCAGCAGTCCAGAAGATGGCAACAGTGAGCAGCATCTTCAGCAAAAACTCAATATGCTGAATAACAGATTCAGTAATAAATATGACTTAAAACATGTTCTTGGCTTCTTTCATGCTCCATTCATGCTGTTCCTGTGAGTGGGCATTAAAGAGGAACATGACTGTGGAGAAGAGGTTCTCAACCCGAGTCTGATGCATTGTAATCTCTGCTGGTTTTCAGCCTGCCCCAATGCATGAAGATTTGGAGGGGGGGGGTTCCTAAATGGGGTAATTTAACCATCTTTCTCACTGCTGAGCAGAGATCATTGGTGCCATGTCCTGTGAACTGCTGATATAACGGCTCCTCTGCTTTCTTTACTTTGATACAAGCTGTTACGTTAAAAGGAGCTATTATACAACACAATACTGATATTCTATTCAAATAAAAAATGTTTTGGTTAACTTGTATATGTTACAGGTCATTTTGGATTATAATTTTGTCTTATTTGCCTCACTGGCAAGGAGCAAGCATGAATCATGGGGTTCAGTGGATTTCTCAATATTGTATTTGCATTTTTTTGTTTAATATCGGCCTATTTGTGTAGAATTAGGGTTGCCAATAAGTGTTTTTTTGTTGCAAAACCTCTGGCATCCACTTGGTTTAACATGAAATTTTAGCTGCAATTACCATGCAGCCCTAATTTGATATAATAAAAATCTAATGGCCTGTTGTTGAAGTGATGGCTGTGTTGAGGCTGAACAGTATAAAAGGAGCCGCAGTGTGTGCAGTAAACGCAGCATGACCTCACTGGAGTGTTCTTTCATTTCCCATCTCTAAGTAGCGTAGCCGCTGAGGGAAGACGCCGATGCTGGGAAGGTTAGGGCCGCCTTGCTCTCGTCCTGCACTTCAACACGATGGCGCATCACAAAACCAATAAAAAACAAGAGGAAAAGGGGGCATGATGGCACCTGACGACCGGCTAATAAACAAAAACTAATCAGAAATAAACAGGCCCCAATGAGAAGCCACAGCAGACGTCGGGTTTGAAGGGATGGAATCAGAAACGGGATCAGGACCAAGTGGACGGGTCAAACGGAGCCACTGTTTCTCTGCCAATCCTGGGTCTGTCATTGATTTAGCTCCTTTGCTTATTTATCACTTGGAACAACTAATATGAAAGCAAGCTAATTACAAAGTCGGACCCATTTGTAGCTACACATGCCCCCCCCCCCATCCATTTCTGCTCTTGTACTATAAAAGATTTTGCTTCTTGTTGTAGAACCTGGAGATGTTTTCCCCTTGTCTTGCAAACAGCATTTCCTTAACTATAGAGTTGGCTTTATTTGCTTCTCGTCTGACATTCTGGGGAGGTACTAATTTAATGGCTCCCTTTTGACTTTTGCCGTACCACTGTCGTCCTACTCGATAACTGCTGAGGAGAAAGTCACCCCAGCCCCATGTGACGGACATGTTTGTTTGGGGGATCACGGCCCCTTTAAGAGTCTGCCTTTTAAGAGCTTGTCTGCAGCTGGGGTGTAATGTCATTAATCTGTACAAACTTGGTGTGACAGAAGCAGGAGGCTGTGTAGATTGATGACATTTTATTGTTATTGCAGTGGCACTATTAACTGCTGGGGAATTCTGCATCCATCCTTATGTCTTTATACCGGGCTTTAAGCAACAATAAACAACAAATGTAGTGCATTATAGATTTGATGTGGAAGGAGACGGTTATATATTCAAATGGTAATTTTCTTTTCTGTGTTTTAATTCTATTGCAATGTTTGTGAAATGCATTTGTCTCTGAATGGGCAAATCTCGCGCATAGTCATTTTTTGGTCTATTGTAAATCATACCAGATACAGAGAGACCTGTAATCAGTTAAGCTTCCCAGTCTCTTGTATTTTCTATCTATATGCTCAACATGAGGAAATGTCATCAAATATGGTCTTGTTTAAATGAAGCTAGATTGTACCATCATTTCAAAACAAAATCCAATTAAATACCTGAGGTATCGCTACTGTTTCTAATACCACGGGCAGTGGTTTGCTTGAAGTTCAGACCTGACGCCTATTAGTGGAGTAGGGGAGCCAAAAATGCATTAAGCAATCGGACGTTCAAATAATCGTTTCTGTTTCTTGTGATGATTTTAGCCAGACTGACCGAAGCGTTAAACCCATTAAAAAGGACAGAATTCCATTCACTGTGGAGCAGGATAAGAGACCTTCCTTTCCTCTCTCTTCTATTCCTCACCCTGAGTCTCTTTTAGATTTATGCATCACAAATTTAATATTCTTCCATCATAGTAGATTCCATCAATTGTCAACAAGTGTTAACGGTTAAAACACAAAGCCTCTGGAATCTGGAGAGCTTTAATGTGTCCACACACTATATCTTCACTTGTCACCTTGGACATGTATATAGACGTGGCTGATAGGTGGCGCTGTCATTTGAATGTTGAGCTGAAGTGGGAAGGGGGGGGGGTGACAGGAGACAAGTAGAGTAACTCCCTTTGGTCTGTGTGACGCCCCTGATACGCGACGACGGCCGTGGCATTTTCTCATTAATTATGATAGATGAAAGCATCCTACTTATGCAATCACTCAGGGCAAAAAGTTTGTCAGATTTCTAGGTAACACTGACCTAGAAAAGAGGAGCATTTCCACAGACCCTGCCTCCCTGGCACTTTTGGGTGATTGGTAGCGGTGTTTAGTGTATTTGTGCTGAGAAGCTGTAAAACCACTGGACTTATGTTGCATTTTTTTCAAGAGTTTGGAAAAAGAAGCTGTATCACTGGGCATGTCGTTCAGAATTCTGACATTTATCCATTATTACATGTTTGGCATGCACTGAGCAGAACATGCACTCTATTGTGTGTGTGTGTGTGTGTGTGTGTGTGTGTGGATTAGGTTTATATTACTGTACATTGTGGGGACTAAATGTCCCCCACAATGTAATTGTAATTTTGATGTTGTGGGGACCATTTTTCCGGTCCCCACAAAGATCTGTGAATACAATCAAAAAAGTAACATTTGTTTGGTGACTTATGGTTAAGGTTAGGGCTGGGTGGGGGTTAAGGTCGTCATGTTGGGATTAGAGTTTTCCCCATAGAAATGAATGGAGAGTCCCCACAAAGATATAATTACAAACCTGTGTGTGTGTCTGTTTGTGAGAATATTATCATGCCTAAATATTTGTAATCTCTCCAGTTATTCTCTTCTTACACCTTGTCTGGCCTAATTGCTGTTGCCCTCTCAGGAAGCATGGGGTTGCTATGTCGATCTTCATCAGTGATAGCATGGCAACAACATCCGACCACCTAGGACCAGACCTGGCAGCAGTCCATTGCTCATCTGCTGAAGGAAGATACCATGTGATGACACAGTAGGGGTGTCTTCTCTGAAAATGCCAGTGACCATTGACATTGAACAATTAGAGATGGGAAAAATGTACTTCTATGTTCTCAGTTCTATGTTGTTATAACGTGTGGGTATAGCTATCTTCAACACCACATACTGAAAGGATGACTGCTGGAGTTTTGAAATGTTTCTAGCACCTATATATGTTACTGATTTCTCAAACATATGAATGCTTTGTGTCTATTAATACATAATTAAATACAAGAAACCACATATAGACAATTACTACACAACTGCTTTCTACAGCACGAAACACATCCATTGCCTTTTTTTCAGAACTTTTATGATTACATTTCTGCAAATCACATCTGGCAGACACTGCAGTCCAGATCCTCTCTTTTTTATCAAATCAGTGGGCTCTCTGACACGGGGGTGGCACAGCTGGGGGTGGCTAGCGAATAGTGTTTTTAAGCCAGCAGAGAGCCACATAAGCCAAAATTAATGACAACGACAGTGGCAATGTTTGGAGAAATGCCATGGGATCTGGCTCAGATAAGCACAGGTGGGATCCTATAAAAATCTATGAAAGCATTGATAAATGTCTGAAATATGTTTGCCTGGCAGTTGATAAGTCATTTATTTTCATTAGCATTTTGTTTAGCTGAATCCAGGGAAGCCCAGCTTCCCCTGTTCCCTAACAGGATCACAGCAACTCCACCAAACTTACCTACCAATCAACCACTTGAGATCTAAGGATACCATATGAAAAGCAAACATCCAATTTTAAATTTTGTTTTAACTGCTGCCCTTCCGTTTAACATCAGCATACTTTCTGGGAATTGACTGCAATGTGGAAGTAAAGCAGTAGAAGAAAATGCACAGTCACTGATACATTATCTGCTGCACTTCGCGTTTGACAGAGACTTGCTAAATAGATAAATGTAAATGTCAATCTACTCAAGCGCTTTTTTTTTTTATTTGCTTTCAAACTGATGCTAAGCTCAGATTGGCGTGTTGTCACAGAAACATGGGACATAGGAGAGAGAAAAAATGGAAGGAGGGAGGATGTTTGGGCAGGCATGAGGTCAGATGGGGCAGCCATACAGAGCCCAGGAACCGTTCACACTGTGTTGTGCAGGTTTTGTCCTGTATTCTCAAGACATACAGTTAGTTAGGCATCTCTAAATTGCTCATAAAACGTGACTGTATGTGTGGCAGTGTGTATATGTGTCTTCTTTGATGCATGACATCCCTTCCAAGATGTTCATCTTTGTGCCCTATGCAGCCCTTTCTTGATCCTTTACTGGATACGCAAGTAGAGGATATGCAACAATGTATTATTTATTATAAATCTTAACCAATCAAGACCTAGTTCCTAAACATTGCGACTGGCATATTTCCCTTTTCGTCTTCTTTTATTTATAAAAGCCGACTCTGAAGCCCTCTGCGATCTTTTATCTGATCATAAGTCATTTGTCTTTAGCCCCGTCTTTGCATTGTTTTAAATGGAATTGACCTCAGATGAACATCCTGAAATATCTGAGCCACTTCAAATCATTAAGACATATAATTTATGCAAAGCCTTCTGGGTAATTTTTCTGCATGGAATGTGACCTTATTCTATAGTTATTTTTGAAACCAATGCACTCAGTGTAACATACTCACAAAGGAGGATGACCTTACATTGCTCTCAAAAGGATTTTAATTTTAATATACAGGCACATGGCAATATAATTCCTAGTAAACATTGCTGCTTGCAGACTTGTCCTCTAGCAGAGCCTGTTCTCCTTCTCCTGCAGACCAGGTTATGCCATGTTTACTATCTCTGCTCTGGCCCCGTATGTTTCTGGAATATGCATCTCCTCTGTCAATCTGCCATCTCGTCGGTATGCATTTGACATGGAGCGGGACGCTATGAGCACGGCGCTCTAAGCAATGATATTTTCCCTCTTCTGATTATGGGCTCATTATTTATTTATTTTTGTCAGTTGAATGTCATGGATAGCGGGGCCTGTCAGATGAGTTGCTGCTGGGTCGATACAAATCAAAAGCTCCGAAGACTCGCAACAGATAATGTGACATAAGGTAGCTCCTTCTCCCCTACCAAAGCATACCAGTCATGCACATCTAAAGCCTGTGGAAAGGCAGAGCCAAAGGTTGAGAGAACAGTGTGTACAATAATTAGGCCATCTGATGCGATCCAACACGCCTGGAGGATGAGATGATAAATACAATTATGTGACAAGGAAAAATAATGAATAAATGAGAATCAAAGGAGGTTGTGGGGAATGTTTCTCTGCATCTGTTTCTTCTGAGACCTGTCAGTCAGACGCCAAGGCTCTTTCTGAGCATGTGTGAGTCCTCCCGCGCCGAATTAGCATACCATTATGCTTCTGTGAGCAACTAACCTTAACTTCGAATGTAAATTTGTTTTGCGGTAATTGTGTATTTACCAGTTTCCTCAGCCTGACCTTTGACCACTGCTCCCTTTTTTACTAAAAGATATTATATTTTAAGATATTCAAGAAACTACACGTTAACTTAAAAAATCTCACCCGCACAAAATACCAAAAGCAATACTGTAATATTGCGATGTGTTGGAATACTTAGATGCTGAAGTAAGCCGTATAATCTAAATCTGAATTGTATTTCACTAGAAAAAATACTAAACATTATATAGTATAGCTTGATATTTAGTACTGTGTTCCATGCTAATACTACTTCTAATATCCATCAGGATTTTATGACAGGAAAAAATGACTGGATGTACAGTATCACTCCAAAACACATGTAGAGATCCTGGAATGTCCACGTCTGAAGAAGTAGCAGGGTGTTGTTTCTGAGGTCAGCATGTGACATGTGCAATGATGAATAGTTCAATTGCCGTGTTTAGTAATCTTGTATAGACCCCTTTAGCTACTAAAGAGGAGATGCGCGCTTTATATTCATTTTATGTTTGCTTACCTTGTTCAATATATCCCATCTGGACAAGGCATGTGCTGTAAGATGACGCCTTTGGACTTTGGTAACCTATGCAAATAATAAAACATAATTAAAAATTATGCTCTCTGATTTGTCAAGGGAAGTCAATAAAAAATGATGCATGCTAAGCTCACAATGAAATATCCGCTTTATCACACTTAATACTTGGTGCAAAGGATTGTCTATTGGAAGTGAATATGTTTTAAAAAAGGAAATTATTTTTAAAATTGCAAAAGAAATACGCATATTAAAGCTTTGCGGAAAAAAATTGTGAAGCTGAATTACTGTCACAAAAATGTATATTTATATAAATTGATATGCAAATAGGTTTTACCTTATTTTAAAAGTTTCATCTTGTGGGGCTACGGAGCATTGGTCATCAGTGAGAAGAAAGATATGATCTGTTCCTCCGTTCAGAATGTATTTATGTCTCTCATATCATATTGGTCACCCACATCAAAGACACAGGCTGTCTATCACTTAGCACTGTCACTAAGATTCAAGTGAGTGTAGAGTAATTGGTCATGTAGTTGGGGTTTGTGATTAGTGTTGAAATCCTAAAGGCATATTAGGCAGCCCTGACAGTCTCTCAGGCTGCCCTTTCACAAGCTTTCTGCATGGTACAGGAACAAGCTTGTGTCAGACATTGTTCTTTGTGCCACAAAGCACTCTAATCAGTGTTGGTGCTGAGAAGCCATTCTCTTCCAGGTTTTTTTTTTTTTTAAATCATTTCTTTTTCCCTACATCATCCAGGTCTGTTATTTCCATTATCTATGCAAGGGCTATGAAAGAGACCCAGCAATCAGACCATAATATCAGTACAGATAAAGCATATGCAATATCTTGACAGTGCCCTTGTGATCTTTCCACATATTTTTAATGCATATACATGCATTTGGTTAAAGAACGATGCTTATTTCTAAACCAAGCATGATGCTAGTACAGAGAAGGAGCTCTGAAGTTTCAGTCTATATGCCTTAATTTCACTGGGAATGGAAAACAATGACATGTTATGGTTTGGAGAGAACCCTTAATCAGATTGGGGTTGCTATGAGAGGATCTAGTCAACGCACCCTGATCAAATCATAGACTACTGTCAAGGGATCTAGTCCTTCACACCTAATCACATAACAAAGCCCCTGAAGAGGATCAACTCCTCCAGTATAAATATATTATGTGAAACAGGTAAAATGTATCAAAATTTACTCGAAGTATACTTACCGACCTAGAGAGACTAGCTTCGTGATGATTTTGAGAGATCTGGTGATGCAGTTCACCTGGGGGATGGATGTAACTCAACTTTAAATATTCCAGACAATACAAGCAGTCCCCATGTCACACACAAGATCCGTTCCCTAAGTCTGTCTTTAGGTCAGATTTGTAGCTGAGTCGTAACAGTAGTAATACAGTACCTAATAATAACAATGCAGAAATAATACAAGTAACTACAAATGGTACTGTACTGTACCTCCAGCCGACGATCCACAGAAGGAGTAATGTGTCCATGCAGTGCGTGCATTCATTAATGCTAACTTTTTAATATGACAGGCTATACGGCATCAGTTTGTAGTCCATAAATCAGACGTTCCTAACCCAGGGACTGCTTGTAGAGCCACAATGTACAGGTTGTATAGATATATTTAGATTTTGTATATGTGTATTTTAATGATCAAAGGCCTTTCTCTGGAAAATACCGCACGGTTTCAAAAAGAACAACATCAATCACTTCCTTATCTTGTCTTATTTAACAGCTCTAATATTTCTAATATTCTCCATAGTCTGTAATTGTTGGTATAATTCCTAAGATTACAACCGGCACTATCCTTAAATTAGGGGAACCGGTTACCCATAACTGGTTAAAGCAGAAAATCAAACCTGATGATACAGTATAGAACTGGTGCATTCAGGCATGGTTCATTTTCTATTAGTAAATCGTTACTCTTTATACTTTCATTGAGGGGTTATTGATACTATTTATAATCTCAGGTGCATTTTTTTCTTTTTAAATTATAAAGGAAATTGACAGACAGCATTTTAGTTCAGCACCTCAAATGGCTGCAAGAGGGAAAAGAAAACCCGGCATTATTATACAATCCATTTGCTTAGAGGGCCATTCTCATGGTCTCAAGAAAAAATAAATTATAAGGAAGCTCTAAGAAGTAATAGTTCAGAAATATAAATTCAGGATTGATGAGCAAAATGTGTAGAAAGGTATTCATAAGTACTGAGCCCATCTGGTTTTACTGTTTAATTCAGCCATTAATGATCATTGCTGTTCAATGGCTAATCTTTGCTTAAAACACACCATCAAAAACTTCTCAATAGTTTCATGAAATCAATGTGTTAATGTGCCCAAGAATTGTGTGTCTGTTGAATATATTAACATTTAAACCTTCCTTGTGAATTAAGCCCATATAATTGATGCATATTTTTTCCAGGGACTTTAAATTAGTTTACAGATTGAAATATGTATTGAAGAGCCAGCAATTTTTGGTCCTTTTATGTAGAATTTAGTTTTGGTGTATGAGAAATCATAGGTTCTCAAATTAAGACCTCAAGAACTTAAAAGCTAAAACTTGGACAAGAGCAGTCTACTGTAGGAATGAAGGAGATGGTCTCCCCCTCTCCCATGAGAGTGTCAGATGCTTTGCCATGTGTCTGACCAAATATAAATGGTACTACTGAATTTTGCTGTTTGACAACAGCGCTGACAGAGACATAATCACATGTGACAGGCTCATCAACTTCAAGCTATACCTGACATATAACTGCTAAACATCCACATGTCTAATTTCTTCACAAGGACCTGAAGTGAACAGGGGATATTCTGTCGATGTGTGTATACAGTATGTCTATATATTTATGCAGGAGGTTGTTACTCATTGCATTTTGAACATGAAATAGAAATTAAGTAGCACAATCTCGTTAAATCTCCATTTCACAGAGAGATTTCTACATAGCAAAACATATATCAGCAGATAAGTATAAAGAACAAGTCACTACATTGACAGTGATTGTATTGTCTGAGTCACATGTCATTTTCCCCAGTTCATTCTGTTTTGTTCATGTGGACTAATTACTGGCATGTATTTGCTGGTTGTTGTCATTACAATCAGCTAAACTGGTTTATGAGGTCACTAATTATTATGTAGTTTTTGGGGAATAAAAAACTAGTATTTATACCTGCAGAACTTCCTTAATTAAAACCATGTGAAACGGTGTGCTAAAGGTTTGGCATAAGATGCGAAGTCGGTATCGGTAATGCTCCTAAAACAAAATTATCTCATTGATTGCAAAACTTTTTTGTAAGTGGGGTGTTACATAGTCATCCCACACTAATGCTTGTGTTGGGCAGATTGTTTTAGGGCAGCAGGCTGGAATCAGAGGCAGAAACAATCGAGAATCTTTCAATGTTGTGTTTATTGTTAAAATGTTCTCAAAATGTCCCCCCACCTCATGGAATTACTAAAACATTACTTTCTCTGACGAACTGTAAACTCAGACAAAGAGTCCCTATCCACGGCTTCTATAAATTCTTTGAAAATGTTTAATAGTATCCATTCACTCAAACCTACTAAGTGTGGAAAAAATGTCAAAGGCACGAAGAAAGACGGGATTGAAAAGACTAATGCAGGAAGACAGATTAGTCATGCAAAAGAGCCCACACAGTCTTTCAGTTTTGCACAATACCACTTTTTATGACTGCCCTATCTCTACAAAGGCTACGTTCAATATATTAAGGATGATACATGGTCAGCTATGTAATCTCTCTTTGATTTCCCTGCCCATACATCCCAGGATATTTTCTTCACCAAATGAAAGCTTAGCCTATGCTGTGAGTTCCTTCTATATTGCCATAATCCATGGGAAACATATAATCAGTACATTATACAACACAAAATACAATTCCAGTGTATAATTACCTAAAAGACTTTGCAATATTCCTATGTAATCATATTGATAAATCACTTAAACCTAAGACATTTACCCAACTGCTTTACTCTGATATTTTGTTTATCTGATATTTGTTTTTGTTTATTTTTTTCGCACTGCACAAAGATAAAATTAAAGGATTTTGAAATGTCAGAATGTCTTGAGTAATTAAATATTTACATGCTAGCATGACTTAATAACAGTTCTATGAGTTTTTGTCTTTCAAGAAATGAAATAAAAGTTATATCCTGTATTTCCAATACCCCTCAATCAGCACACTCACGTTTCAGCGAGGCCCGAAAACAAGCACCATGTCCTAGGCAAAGATGCAGTTTGATGTTTATTAAACATTATGAGTGCTGCGTATCCTAGGATAATTGATTCCCCCACATACAACTATTTACTTCCCCAAGCTGCTCATTTTATCAGTTCTATAACCTTTTAGAAACTGTCTCTGTGGAGAGGATTATTGCCTGGATTCAGATTCATTATGGTGATTGAATCCTTTTCAAAAGAAAACTGCTTAAAGAGGAACATGGCCTCTTTGAGCTGTCCCTCCTGGAGACGCAAGGCGCAAAGAGTTAAAAAATGCTTGTCTATTTGGCATGATTCAGGCACATAGATACAATCACACTGTTTATGACCTTTGTGACTATGTTATTCTTCCCTTCCTTATTACCAGATTTTTTTTCAATTGCTATTTGTAGATTTATTTTTGCATTCGTAGATATTTAGAATAGCTAATTAAAATATCTAATGATTAACATTGCAAAAGAGAAGGTATTGTGAAATGGGAAGCTTGTAATCATTGTCAGAATTTAATGCGGGTCTTGTTTACAATAGGAAATTATACAGTATGCATCTGTAATTTTCCTTAATCTCTTTTTTTTTAAACTCATAGTGTAGCACCTGGACTTGTGCTATTTATCATGCTTGGGATCGGAATTAGAACATGAATTGCTTTTCTTTTTGCCAGTGACAAGAAGGCCAGATGGCATAAAATAAAAATGGCAAAATCGGAGGACACCGGACTTCTTGTATTCCATCAAAGCGACACATGGCTACGGTAGATTAATTGGTATTTTTACATCATTACATTTTTGCATTAAAGCTCTTTTCATTTGTGCATTGTTATATTTTTCCCTTAAAGACGGCATGACGAAAATGTATCTACATGATTGGAGGGTAGATTATGCCCTTGATTGTATGTAAGTGTCACGGAAGAGATGCTTTCGATTCTTCTGTTGTTAAAGGACTGGAAGACGCACTTGAGGCTTCTAAAGCCAATACCCAGGTGCTATAAACGTACCACCTCCTACTCAGCTCAACCAGTCTTCATTTACAGCTTCATATGCCGGCAGGGAAGGTACCAGTCAGACAGAAAATGATCCAGCTGCCTGTTTATTTCTGTACAGGCAGTCACTAGGTTATGAACGAGATATGTTCTATAAGTTTGTCTTTAATTTGAATTTGTAGGTAAGTTGGAACAGGAACATACAGTTAGTCAAATGTGTACCTTTCTACATAGAAATATACATATAAACATATAAAACACCTAAGAAAGATTTCCAAGTACATTAAAACATCTTAAACATAATAATGCAGTACACGATGATGATGATGATGATAATGATAATAATAATTATTAAGTTCTTACTTATAGTACTGTACTGTACTCTACTTCAAGCCAACAAACCGCCGAAGTCGCGCAATGTTTTCACAAGCATAGTAGTGTGTGTGTATTTATTATTACTATCCATTGTATTTAACCCAAATTTTTATATAATAGGCTTTATGGCAGTGTATGTAAGTATGAGTTGTCTGTAAGTTAGACACTCTTAACCCAGGAACTGCCTGTATAGCATTTTTTTTTGTTTTGGTAAGGATGCTATATTAATATCTTCTCATTCAATTTCACGGTAACACGTGGAATTATGCATATCAAATCAATGGTGTAGCTATAAGCATCGCAGAAGCTATGCTAGGGACAGAATGCGATGGGATTTGAAACGCAATATCCCAAACTAAAGGCGTAAACAGGTTTTCTAGCAAAGCTTTTAGGATCTTTATATTGCATTGGTCTTGTCACAGAATTATACTGAATGCCATGAAAAGGGAACATGCAGCAGGACACATTTCGGGTAAACCTTCCATCCATTGGACCACTAAGGAGATGTTCATGTCACATACCTGCCTTTCCCTAATGGTGACTTTTGGGGACTGTGGCCCCTTGCCATCATTCTCAGCAATTTGCATACATTGATGTGTTTGGTTTTGCTTCTGCCAAGTAAGTCAGCTTCCAGCGTTGAGACCCGTTGTGAGCTCCTAGTCACAATCATTTATTTTTTTTTCAAATTGTCTCATCATTCTTGGGTTATATATTTGTGAATAACTGTCAGGATAGTCAAAGAAATGCATGGAGTAGATGCAGGAAATATTGGAAAAAATACTGCATTCATGATTTGATTCAAAACGATTCCATTTATATTCTAAATATATTTATGTTATGTGAATTCATTTTATTGTCATATTTATTTTTTAGAATTAGAGAAAAGAACATATTCATTTTCTCAATAACTCGTTTTAATTTGTAATATTGCTCATTTTTTTTATTTTAACCTGACTTTTGAAGATTATTACGATCATATTGTCTAATAATATTTGTATATCGTTTACACACACAGACACACATATAAAATTATCAAAACATAAAGTGTAAAGCCACCATATCTTATATTATTTAAATTTCTTTGGTATGCTTAGTGATCTGGCAGATTCAGCAAATCATTTGCCTTGAAGAAATTAAACATAAGATTGGGAGAAGAAAATAGATGTGAAAAGCATGTAAAAAGGACCCATAATGAATGGCTTAAGTTATTTTCATTTGGTCAGTCAGCTTGTGACCTGCGTTCCCACAGCCCTTCGGTGAGTTTGATGCTCACGATGACGATGGTGCAACTGCCAATAGTAATAGTGATGCTCACAATAAAAATGATGATGATGATGATGGTGATGATGAAGGATGATGTGCAGTGAATTTCTACAACATGCCCAGCCATGGCCAGTCAGCTCTTGTCCAAACCACTTTTTCATCTCAGTAGAAATATCTAATGGAATATATTAAATCATATTAACATAGTTTATCTTGTTATCTGCATTACACATGCCTTGGGCTGGTTACCCAAAAAGGTGACTTTTACTCCAATTCACTGATACAGCAGCATTCTGACACAGAAACAGATATAGAGAGATCTTTAAATACAAAAACAAATCAACAGGGTACACATTTTTTAAATCACTTATGTTTATCGTATTTGAGATTTAAGCACATGAAGATATGTTGTGTCTGTTTTGAAACACTAATAAAAGACGTTTCCTTATCTGCTTCTTCATCTTGATCAAAAGAAATTTAAGATTTTTTGCTGCTACATCAGGCTGAAAGGCTTTTCCCCCAATACTTTTATTTGCATTATGGTTTCTACCACAAAACAGAATATTTTATTCAATAAATGAAACCAGTGCTACATTAAAAATGTTTTGTTGCTGTTGGTGGTGGGGGTGGTCTATTATGTAAAATCAACATAATTCTCTGCAAAGCGTCAATAGCTGTATCATCTTTGCTTCAGTCAGCTAAAGCTAAATATCATCATTTACAGTTTTTGTCTATATGTGTTTATGCACCAGAATTCCAATATTCCACCGCTATGATTCTTTTATGCTGACATCAATAGCATGCTATTAAAGACAGTATTTCATTATTGGTTTCTCATCCCTAGTGGTTATTTACAATCCCACATATACTAAGCATTGATATTAAAGGAGAGCAATTTAATGAGGCCCTATCTTCTGTAGCAATATGTCTTTCCCAGAATGAGATTGTGTTTAAAGATTTTATCAAGAAATTGCTGTTCGCTTGGGTTATGTTTTGTCCATGAAATATGCATTTCATATTTCTTTCATTTCATTAACATAATTTAATTTGTGCTTTGCATTCTGTGCATAATACATATTTGATTTACAAAACAAATATTTCCATTAGAAAATGAATTTCATGCAGGCAAAAGGGAGAACTGAATGATGTATTGTAAGGAAATAAGAAATATTATATATTATCTTCAGCATCCAAAAACCATTGGCAGAGGAAGAAATACATTCTGATTTTCAAACTATGTACTTATTTATTTGTATTTCTGTGAGATAAATATGCATTAAAATACCCACAATAATAGAATATATATTGCATTGATAAATCAGCATAATTTAAACCGATTTATATCCCATTCTGTTATAAGTAATAAGGGGTTATCTGTGTTGTCTGAAAGTGTATTGGAAACAAACAATTCAAAATAATGTACATTTAGATTTAAGTGGGTGTCATGGCACATCGGTCTCATGTCAATGTAGAATTTTTAATGTATATTGCATGAAAGAAGATTCTTTTTTAATTAATGCAATGCAATGCAATGCAACCAAGACAGTTTAAATGCTATCAGTTGGTGCTTGATAAGTTCTGAGGTTCTGAGAGCTTGGGGATTTGGATAACGAGAAGCATTTAAGTGTCCCTGGTGGGATCATATTCATTTGGTTTATCTCTGATATAAAAAAGGCAGGTAATGCCATGATATATCACTAGCTTTAATGAGCTCAAGATTAGAATACTGTATATATATATATATATATATATATATATATATATATATATATATATATATATATATATATATATATACACACACACACACATATATATTGTACATATTATAATGTTTTACTGTTATTGTTTTCATTATTGTTATTACAGTGAAACTAGAATAGAATAAGTTGCTGAATGTAAAAGGCAAACAGTAAGACTGATGTTTAAGGCGACTTGCTTCTAACAGGAAATAACCACAGAACAGCAGACCAGGCAATGCATTTTCTTTTGGTGATGGTGGACAATGAATATGACAGACTGTCTGTTTAAAAGTAGTCCTGCTATAAAAACGAATGCTGTTCCAGGTGCTCCCCTGTATCTCGTTGAATCTGTGCTAGAGATTAATCACTCTTGATTGTAACATGGAGGAAGCGGAAGGGGTGCGGGTTTAGGGTGAAATTGAGCAACTGGAGCATGGAGCTGCCTATGTTTTCGGAAAGTTGCCTCTCAGCCATCTCTCTTTTTGATCTTTTTAAGTTGTAAAGTATCACAGTGATGCCAGTCTTTTGTTACTGTTGACCTTTTCCTAAAGTGAGTTCGCCTTACACAAAGAGCAGTCCTGCAATGCCTTTGGCGATCATAATATTACTGACAAGCTGAGTAAATGTGTAAATCTCATGCTGTAAGTTTCCATTTTGTCTGCTGGTAGACACAAAAAAAGAAGGATGCTAATCATTACAAAGTTTAATTTGTGGGGAATTTAAGGCATTAAGGTTCTCCATGAAATGTAATGCATTCATGCAGTGTTGGACAATGTTTCCAGGTAAATTGCTCTCTAGTCTCTGGTTACTGTGTATTAAGAGATATATTAGAAATTTTAGGCTTTCAAACTTTGTACCTTGTACCTTAAGACTATTATGGGCAATGTCCCAGTTAAGCAATGTGAGCAACATTTCTGCTGCTCTGAATTACACTACAGCATTTCTTAGTTGTAATGAAAAGCTTTTCGGTAGAATGAAAAGCATTCAAACCCAGCTTGTTCGTTAATGTCAATATTGGAAAAAAATCTATCTAATATTGCAGAGCTATCAGATCATATGAAATTATGGATTCTTGGTCTAAGCATTCAGCCTCTGTCTGCAGGGCTGTTCAAATCAATTGAAGCAGACACAGAGACGACACACACAAACACACCACAAAGGAAATGAAAGCATCACTGCCATTTTAAAATGAGTTTCAAAATATTTGTTTTGTAAATTACCCTTCTGAAATTAAAATATAAAAGTTATTTAAAATGTGTGTATGCTGTCTATGTATTGTGACAGTGTTTTAATGTTTATTTTAAATCCCTTTATGTTATCTATTTTATAGAACATTGTTGCTTTAGGAGAAAAACTCATATACTGGCCATTTAATTGGAGATACCTGTTCAGCTGTTCGTTGAAGCGAATTTATCTATTCAGCCATTCTTATGTCAGCAGCACAACATATAAAATCATGCCGTGACTGAGAAGTTCGGAATCCTACTGCGCTGTTCTGATGGTAGGGTCAGAATTTGGTGTAAACAATATGAATGCATAGATCCATCTTCATACTGGTTCTTGAACATGACAATGAATTCACTGCACTCAAATGGCCTCCACAGTCACCAAATCTCAGTCATCCATATGGGATGTGGTGGTAATGCAGGAGATTTGCATCCTGAAGGTGCAGCTGACAAATGTGCGGCAACTGTGTGATCGTATCGTGTCGACATGAACCAAAGTCTCAGGTAGCTCTGAAGGCAAAAGTGGGTCCAACCAGATACTAACAAGGTGTACCTAATAAAGTTGCTAGTGAGTTTGAGTGTGTGTGTGTGTGTGTGTGTGTGTGTGTATACATATATATAGATCGCTGAAATCCTTAGCAAACCATTGACCTTTGTGTTCAACAGGCTGTAGGAAGGTTTGTTTTATGTTCTGCACCTGAATTATCACCAATACCCTTATTAGATACACTCCTGCACCTTTGTTCACTTGGATTTATGGCAATAGAGTATGTTTTGTGAAAATAAGTAGGATGCATCCTGGGAAGCTGACCATGGTAAAGAACTGGATGGGTAGTGGTGTCAGTCTCTCCCTCGCAGATGATGCAATATACATTTAGATATATGGGTTACCAAATAATACAAAGATATGCAATTATTTGTAATGATTTTATACCGTTTTTTTCAGCTCTCGCAGATGCAGTTCAAATCAGTTTAACATGTATTGAGTCACTGAATTTACTTTACACTGCAAAAACCATTAGACACTCTAGACCGACAAAGTTTATCAGAAGGTCTTAACTTGAAATAATATTGCATTTATACGCAGCAAAAGTCATTGGACAGGTGAAATTATTTTGAATCAATATCTAGAATGCTGATGAGTTGGGACAAATTTTAAAGGAATGAAAATATTCATAAAATACATTTTAGCATAGTTAGATTCCTGACATTCCACAACATCTGTTACTGTTAATCTCATTATTAAGTTTTTTGAATAGGTAAGAAAGAACCAGATCTTAAATGAAACATTCCATGATTAAATGGCACTCCTTAGAAATGATTGTAATGCTTAATACATTTGCACACACAGCAGAAATTTAATACCTTAAACCTTACATGATCTGGTAAAGAAAGAGTTTAGTCTTGAGCAAATAATCTTTGCTCAGCAAAATATTAAAGTAAATTTACGAATGACAGGTGAAAAACTTGGAAATGGGTGCAAATTAAGATGTAAATTCCTACTCAAAGTGTCACTTTTTATTATCAAGCCTGCGGATTATTCTGTAGAAACCCGGGCCTGTGCTTCAAGGAACCAGAGTCAACTGGATCAAGTCGGGTTTATTCAATGCCATTACATTCCGTAGTGTAAATAAGTCTTATAATACCTGCAGGCCACATGCTTTAACTAAGTGAATCAAGAGAGATGATTTTTACATTATTGAGAGTCTTAATGCTGTTCACTGCCTGACAATAGTCATTTATTGATATTTTTGTAATTAGTATGAGTGTCTGCAGTGTACCTAATCAGTGATGATTTCCTGTTCACCTTAAATTCTATATGATCACTTTGATACTGCGGTCATTCCCAGGGTTTTGGGAGATATACTGCAGGATACCTTGTTATTTTATTGTCAATAATATCCAGTGTAATATACAGTGTAATTTCTTTGGGACTTGCCAAGTTTCACAGTATTTTGTGCTTGTACTTCTATTCATCCTGACTTTAAGATAGCTCACCCATCTTCTCTATGAGAAAGTATCCTTTCAAGAGCAGCTTAAATAATAAAGTAAGTGGATTTGTTTTCATTGTGTGCTAACCCCATTTGACACTTATGTACTTGTGACTTTCAGCAGTTCTGCTAATGTTCCTGCAGCTGATGTCACAGACTGTGTATTTTCCATACCTGTTTCATCTTTTTAATTCTGGCTAAAGGCTAATCCTCTTATTATTTTGTATTATTCTTAAATTTGATCTTTGTATGCCCGTATTTTCTAATAAATTTGTTTGGCATTGAGAGATTAAAGTGTCACGGCAGTATCAGATGTGATGAAAGATTAAGGCCAATAGTATTTAAAGCCAAGAATATGGTAAACATGATGTATGATAAATTGTGATGTATCACAAATGAAGCTGTGGCATTTATGTAGAGAGTAGTCAGTACACATGATGTATGGTGTCAAAACTGACTATATTAAGATAGACAGATGAGAGGCATCAATGCATATATTTTAGAAATATGAGTCCTAAATTATATCATAAATAATAGTACACATTCTTTATAACCACAAATATAACTTTTTAAGCATTACTTCTATAGCATGCATTTTTATTGCAACCATGTTTGGATCATTTTTTTACTATTTTTTTGTAATGAAATTATAAAAATAGTGACCACTAAAGACACCAGGCCACTTCACATGACATACGGACCGATGGTTGATTTACTGTCTTAACCTGATAGTGAGAGGTTTAATGAAAAGGATACAATGCTACCAAAGTATTCAAATCACTTTTGTGATAAAGTTATATGTTCAGCCTTGAAAAAACTGGTAGATAATGTTTGGACTCATTATAATTCCTGGTGTGTTTAAACAGGCAGCCCAGAATGCAAACAAAAGCAGATGAAATTTGAAAAGTATTATCAATATTGCAGATAGCGGCTGCCCTTTCCAATCAGAACAAGCATATCTCTTGCAGAAAATTTACGGCTGACTAGTTCATTCATTTATATTAGCCTGCTGCATTTTTTTCTCTGCCTTCATATATATTTATGCTGAATTTATGAAAAGGCCAAACAACTGTCATTAAAGTTTTTTCTTTAATTAATTTACAGTACCATCATTGTTGTAAAAGTAAATGTATATGTAAATATTAGTTTTCATGCTGGGTTTCTCTGTGGCACTGTTTCTCATGAGGGATTGTAAGAATATAACGCTTTCAGATTGTTCTGTGAAGACTAATGTGTCTTGTATTTTCTTTTTTCTTTTTTTGAGGGTCAGACAGCTAGCACACGTGCACAGTAATTTTCTGGGCAGCAGATTTAAAATCATACCTTATGATGAAATAATAACAGAATGAACAGCTGAATAAAGCAGTCTGATGCATGCAAGGGATAGAATGTGCAAATTATAGTTTATCAACTAATATGTATAATGTATTGGTTTAGATACATTGCTGATTTGTATTTTGCGTAAAAATATTAAATAGAGAAAAATATAGTTACTTTGATTAGCTCATGTCTTATGGAGATGAGCCTGCTGCAGAAGTAACAGCAGCCTATGAAAGAAAGTGGTGGATTTAGCTTATTGTTAAAAGGAAGAATAATTAAGCTCCACCCCTATTCCAGTATATACCTATCCGGTATAGACATGTTTCACCCAATGAACCCCCAGCGGCATTAAGAATAAAATATTTTAACATACAAGTCTGGAGTGAGAAGGAAACCTTTGATAGGAGGAGATGAAACTTAGCTAACTGATGCTTCCCTGTCAAGCTCACTGGCGTGAAGGAAACTCACCACACACTCACTTTAGGGGGAGTAAATATGGCTCTATCTATGTCAGGGGTCATCGTGCATTGGAAATTGGAGTCGGCCATTGTATTTCAGAAATATCCAAAGTATAAATAAAAGCATTTATTCTCATCATCAAAAATAAAACACCAAAAACTAGGAGCTTGTTGTTTATATATTAGAGAAATTGGCCTAATTACTCATATAATTATTGAGAAATCATAGGGTGTGGCAGCTTATTTCCAGCATAAACAATGTTTTTGTTTTTTTAAACATTGTTTTTATTTTAATGCAAATCCCTATATTTTATTGACATCTTTTCTGTGGTCTCTGGAGAGCAGGTAGGAGATATAGTACCTTCGGCACGTTGTCAAGCCTGATCCAATACATACCATGCAATAGTGACAACGATTTTTCATGCATTCACAAAGGATACCTTAATTCTTTTGAGGACGCTTATGACAACACTTCAAATACAAATGTTGAAGAGCAACAGAGATATTTTTACAATGTATGAGGTCAAAAGTTTCAAGCTAGAAAGGAAAAGGGTTATTTTGATTCAAATTGTCATAAAAATATATTATTTAACAATACTGTTACAAACCCATTCAAAACTGACAGACACTTGGCTGTTATGATTGCTGTTCCAGGGTTTAGAACCATTCCACAAAATCTAAAACAATAGATCTTTGTTTTCATATGAGGCAGTTCAAAACAAAGAAATGGTTTTATAATACAGCTTTTGGTAAAGGTGAGTTTCATAACGTTTTTGTTCCTGCCACACAGAGAGATGGTTTGTTCATTCCCAAACTGAGTCATGTCAAAGACATGGAAAAACTGAATTTCCTCTGCACTTTACATGACATTCAGGTCAGCCATGCATAGTATTTGATTTCCAAAAAATCATTCTTTGTATTTTTGAAGATGTAACTGAATTTGTCATTATGTTAAACACTATCAGATAGACTCGATGCAATTACCAATTGTGACAATGCAATATAAATACTTTTTTGAAAACAATGTGAACTGAAGTTTTTTAATAATTGCTATATGACTGCACTTCTGTACATTTCCTTTTCTAATTTTTTTAATCTCACTTCATATAGTCCATATTGTACAGAACTGTACATATTGAATATCTATTTATAAAATATTGCTTCCCTTTTTAATCTTAGCAAGAGGAAAATGCCAGGGTTTAGAAGGATAAATTGGTTTCCTTCCGGGGCATACAGTGCTAATCCATAATAATGTGGTTGGTCTGACTAAAACTAACCCTAACCCCAACATCTAACCCTAACCTTAACCCTAACCCCAACACCTAAACCTAACCCTAAACCTAACCCTAACCCTAAACCTAACCCCAACACCTAACCCTAACCCTAAACCTAACCCTAACCCTAAACCTAACCCCAACACCTAACCCTAACCCCAACACCTAACCCTAACCCTAACCATATCACATTCAGTTCACTGGGATGTAGAAACAGGCACATTTGATTTGGACTCTGGCATGTTTCTTTCAAATGATGTTTATTCATTCTAAATGCTGAATTTTATTTAATTTCTGTTATAAGCATGCATGTGGTACACATAATAAATAAATACACACACACACACACATACACAGTCACATGTTTCTTATCACATTGTGAAAAGCCTTCATGAATTTCATTAATAATTGCACAGTTGTGTATCTGTATACATACAGAGGACACTGACATTAAAAAAGGTCAGTTCCCCAGCTAAAAACAGAGATTTAAGCCCTTTGCCCTAAAGTGGGAAACTGAAGATTCCATTCTGTTGAAACTGCAGTCCTGCTGTACAGTCGGTGCTTCACGATTCAATCCAGATTCACTTCTTACCCCCATATAACTCATTTTAAAAGCTGTATCATTTTGTTTTATTTGGACAAAACAGTATATTGTACTGCGAACTCTGCTGTAATCTAGGACATTTTGCTTCTAGATTCTCAATTTTCTTCTCCCCATCCAATCTTTCAGGCAGTAGACATTTCTTTATAGATATGTGAACAAACAGGATGTATATATGATATCTGACATTGGCTTGTATCTTGATTTAAAACGTTTATTAACAGTACATGCTGATTTTTATTTAATTATGCTCAGACATTTCCGCTATAAGAATAGGGCGCACTTAATACAAAGTTCCACAGAAATGCATTAATCGCACTGATGGTTTTCAGTATTTTCCAAATGGCATGAAAGTTATACACACCAATAGTTCTGAATTATTGACCCTGGATGCCTCTTTTGATACTCACACTGTAATCAAATTATGTAGCATGCTCTCCTCTCATGCTGGGAGCATGACAACATGCACGGACCACTTGGACGCCCACTGACTGCCAACAGCACAGTTCCTGTGTGCCATTGAGCTGCCTCCGGGACATGCCCTGTGCCATGAGCCCAGGTGTTTCCTGGGTGTCATTTTACATATCTTCATATTTCTGAACACTTTTGAGCTCCTTTAACAGAACTTTATTGATCTTCCCGTTTTCTCATAGTATTTCTTATCATAGTAAGTCTTTTTCTTACAGTCTCTCAATTGTACCTATATGTGTAGCAGTATATACCTTTCAGTAACACTTTACTTAAATCAGTCGTCATAATGCATTACAGATACCTTCATAATGAATTGTAATGCACTCATAAAATATCACAAACATGGCTATAACTATTTGTAAAAAGGCATTATACCCATCTTTATTATGCATCATGAATGCCCTATGAAGCATGTATGTATAATGCACTGTAGATACCTTCATGATGCATTATAATGGTCAGTATAAGAATTAAGGTTGCTTTGTACTGCATCATGGAGGTATTTATAGTGTATTATGCATGAGAGCTTCATAGAACATTCAAAATAAGAACTTAAGAAGAACATAAGAAATTTAAAAAAGCAGAGGGAGGCCATTTGGCCCAACAAGCTCCTTTGGGGAGAACTTAACTAATAGCTCAGAGTTGTTAAAATCTTATCTAGCTCTGATTTAAAGGAACCCAGGGTTTTAGCTTGTGCTACACTAGCAGGAAGACTATTTCATTCTCCAACTACATGCTGTGTAAAGAAGTGCTTCGTCAAATTCATTTTAAAATGTTCTCCTGCTAATTTCCACTTATAGCCATGAGTTCTAGTATTTAAACTAATATTGAAGCAGTCATTTGGCTGAACAGCATCCCGACCGGTTAGAATCTTAAAATGTATAATAATGCATAATAAACATGGCTGTAATGTGTTATGAGTTTTTATAAATAGTCATAGCCATGCTTATGATACTTTATAAAAGGTATGACTTTTATAGTCATAGCCATGTTTATAATACTTTATGAATGCATTATAATGCCTTACGAAGGTGTCCATAATGCATTATACATGACTGCTTTAAGCAGTGTCATTTATCTTTCTTTATGTAGGTTATGCTTTAATTAGAATTTTTCAGCAATGGTTGTGACATAAACGTTCCAAAATTTCCTCTTCTTAAGAGCACAAGTCAACATATCAAACATCTCTGTGAAGTGCATTTCTGTTTTTTATGCACTTTGTATGTAGCTCAGAACATTATTCAGAATTTAAAGATTTTGCTGTTTTTTCATAAAACTAATATCAATATATTATCTTTAGAGGACAGATGCTTTCATTTTTTATTTTTTCATTGACATCAGGAAAAAGTAACTGAAAAGGCATTCACAATTGTCAGCTGATTAGCTTCCTTAAAAACTCTAGGTTTTTTTCAAGTGTATATGAAAACATCATAGGGTGTTTTAATCCTCAGTAACCCAATTTCTTGCCTGGCAGCCAATGCATTTTAATGTTTATTATGGGGTTGAATGTGGGAGCTGGGTTGCTATTTGAACCCCAAATTCAAAGCAACAATGAAAGAGGGGGAAATGTGTCATTGTTCAGCAGGCCTGGAGTGGCACTTTCTTTCAGAGCAGAAGTTACATGCAGATCAGTGCAGCCCAGCTGAGGGGATAGTGGTACAGTAGGCAGTGTTTCTTGTATGTACAACAACAAAACCTAGTATTAATGCAGCCGTCGTTCCTCCAAACAAACAAAGACAAATTGAAACACAACTGAGAAATTAGCTGAAAGTCCGTTCCAGTTTCCACAAACAAATACATAAGAAGTGGGACTCGCACTGCCTGTAACCTCAAGAAAACTTGAAGTATAAAGACCGTTGTGGAATCTTAAATCTTTTCAACAATATACACACACGCAGACACACACATTAATCGATAATGATTTGTGGATTTATTATTTGTTGTAGTTAGACTTTAAGTCACACATTTAAGAACAGGCCATAGGCTAGACTGAGTGTGGAGGTGTACAGTATGCCTGAGTTAACATCGCAATCCTGTTCCATACACAAAGTGTCCTAGTGTTTGGTTTGTCAAGCGTGAGTCTGATAGAGATATATGGTCTGAATGTCTCGAAGTCTGAGAGTGAGTTCAGAGAACTCCTTTGTGCTCTGCAAGTTTGCACGAACTAGCACATGTAGTTAACATGTATTTTCTTTGTAATGTATTGACTGTTATAACAATGATATCTTTATATTTCTTTGCAATAAAAAACGAACCCGTGTTATAACACATTTTCCCCTGGATTTCTAGAAATATTGTAGTCATAAGACACTAAATGTAATTTTCTGAGTTACTTGTTCCTAAAACCTGTATCCTATCATTTTCTTCATTTTCCTAACATTGTACAATACGCGCACCTGTTGCATGCGGCACAATTCATTATCGGTATTTTCTTCAATGCCTGCTTTCTTGCTGTAGGATAAGATTAAATCTGTGTAGGCCTTTGCTAGAAATGTTCCATGTGCTAGTCATAGTCACATGCTAGAGATTTATGCTGTTGACGTTTCAAGTTTGGAATGTACATTAATATTTATATATAACTTATTTAACAGACACTTTTGTCCAAAGCAATGTACAAGTGAGGAAAATAGCACATTGTACGCATACATGCTGTCAAGGAAATAACCAGGAGTCCAGCTGGGCTGAGCGTAAACAGTATCAGGGCAGGAGCTACACTACAACAAAGCAAGAACCTGATAAAATGAATCAAAGATTTCAAGTGCAACTTAAGAACCTTCATGGAATGTCAAGATCATCAGGTTAGTAGAGGAATTCATGGAAAAGATGGGTCATGAAGCATTTCTGGAAGAAATGTATACAGCACTGCAATGTGCCGACCACCAAAGAATAATTTCATAATTAGCTGGAATTTAAGACAAACCAGGGCTGTACCTCAAGAAAAGGCCATTCATTCACTTGTGTGAAGTACTGAAAAGAGATATTTGATGTGACCAAAGTGTGTTTTTGCGTGTGTCTATATGTGGAGGCAGGTGGCAGATCTTGGCAAAGGCAGTATGGGGAATTACTAATGGGATGGCAAGCTAGAAAACTTTGATGCGGGGGGGGGGGGTATCTGGCTATAGCTATGATGCTACATGGGTTTCGACGACCACTGGTGGAGACGACAACGCCTCATCTCTTGCTGGCTGGACAGTGGAGCGAGGCACTTTCATAAATGCATTTTTGTTAGCCCACAGTAATCAGCCTGAAATGTTACCAGTCCAATGGGAATTCTCCTGACGTTCCCGATTACACTCCTGCATTGTTGTCCGGTATAATGTACTGTGAAAAACTGCAATAGGCTAATCAGTGCTTGGGACAATTGAAGATGAATGAAGTGTAGCCCTAAAATGAGAAGTGGAATAGCAGTTGCTTTTTGCCTGTTTGTTTGTATATGTATTTGTTTATTTGCTTGTCTTCTGATATGCAGAGGAGCCTGAGAAATCATTCTGAAACATCTGAGTAAATATAGAGCACCGTAGTCAGCGATTGGGGCACAAAAAGAGCAAGCAAGGTGATCACAAAATCACAAAAAAGTATTAAACCAGAACCATATTTGCAAAGTTCACAAAGCTTTTTCCCCCCCTGTGGCACATATTCTAGTATGCACACTATAAAGGACAGCAGCCCCTCCAGTAATTGAAAGTCTTATTATGCGTGATATCATTGCCTTGCTATCTGACTAATGACCTCCTGAAAGAGCACAGATACCATTGATGATATAACAAATGATTGCAATAAAGGAGAGAAGATTCAAATACACGAGAATGCATTTGAAGATGCATTCAGGAGCTGCTAATGTTTCTGAGAGCATCACACTGGTCATTACTGCTCGTACCTCTACTGCATTTGATGTAGTCAGTAATCACATTCCCATTCCCATTACACACGAAAAACCCTGGAAGGAAGTTATAATAATAGTTTATTTCTAGAAACATATGCAAAACTAGAAATGCTAATATAATATTTTACTTATTAATTATTAAACATGAGCAGCCTTGAGATTTTTCATTAATTAATTATAGCAAATAAATAAGGAGCCTGAGCTGCCAAGTATCACTTAAAATGCAAAATAAATGCCTTGTAAAATATATACATAATGGTCTTGCAAATAGTAACTATTTAACTGATCAAGTGCAAGACCTTTAGCAATGAGCACATTGTATTACCTAAGGAAATACTAATTATACATGAAGAAAGCAATGTTCTGAATATAAGCTGTATTTCGAGCACTCATATAGGTATGTGACCATGTCCACTCCCCTATACTGGTGCCATTTGTATAAGCAGGAATAGGAAGGGCAAGCATAAAAGCATCGACAAATCACACGTAAGAAATATGACATGGTTATCAGAATGCAAATAAGCACAAAACCGCTCATAGAAGCTGGCAGATTAATGATAAATTATACAGGCCAGCCTTGTTTATAGCGGCAATTTTCTGTCTCTGCACCTGTTCGTTTGGTCTAGTTTAAAGCAGACAGAGAATTTACAGCTCTTCATGGGGCGCTTTTCTACACGTGTGACGTGGTCTCCTAAACCATTTATCACCCCCAATTCCTTGTAATGCATTTAATAAAGTGCAATAAGGGATTCAATTTGAAAATGTATAAGGTATGTCTGTTCTGGCAGACCTGGCTATGGAAAACCAGACTAAAGTTACATTAAAAGCAATAAATTTTTTTCATCTAAAAGTAGCACATCTCATTGAATTGATTATACATTTTTTTAAAGTCCCCCCTCCAGAAAAACACAAACCAAACAAATGTCACTTATCCTGTATTTTAGGCATTGCACGGATATACACGCCCTCACGTTAAACTTCCCCAAAAAGTATTAAAACCTCCTTTACAAAGAGTAAAATTCCTCAGAAGCTTCCCTTCCCGTGTATCATGCAGACTTGTGGCAATGTTTGCATGTCTCAAGTGCTGAACAGAAGGTATTTTCTAGATTGGATTAGGCTAATATATTGGCTCATCCTTTAGGTTTTTATGAGATTACATTGGTATTGTTTAGTCTAGATGAACACCAGTCATAAATTGGTAGATCATTCAGCAAGACATGGCTTCCATCCATCCATCCATCCATCCATCCATCCATCCATCCATCCATCCATCCATCCATCTTCTGTAACTGCTTGTCTTATTTGGGATAATGGGGAGTGTATTCTGGAGACTATGGCCACAAGGCAAGAAACCACCCAGGGTGGGCCGCCAACCCATCACAAGGTACACACACCATTCCATGACTTCCATTTTACAATCAAACATTTTACATTTCTTATCCATCATCTCATAAACAAAGCAATTAAAGGAGAGTATTAACGGTTTTAAAGGCATGAAGAAGCATATTAATCTTCACAGAAAGCCAACTGAGGGATGCAACTATGGGACTGTAGCTTGTATGTTTTAGTTCCTATAAACTGCAGGAGCATGTCATGGAAGAAATTTGAACACGGAATAATGTATGTGTGCCCCAGCTTTATCAGGTAAAACATTTATCTGATGTATACATGTATCTAATTGTATCTCTAATGCAGTGTTTCTCAACCTGTTTCTTGGGGACCCCTAGTCTGGCATGGAGCTGGGCAGGGGCGAAAACATGGACTGTGTGGGGGGGCCCTGAGGACCAGGCTGAAATGAGAAACACTGCTCTAATGTCTGAGAAATCAAGTGCTTGTTTGAAGGTTAAAAACATAAAACAGGAACCCAAAACACATGCACAGAAAATGCAGGAAACCCTACAGGTCACTGTTTTTTATTCATACATTTTCATAGTCATACATGACTGATATACTAATACATTGTTTTTCAGTAGTTCATCAAGCCTGTTGTTCTGTTCAGCAACAAAACCTCTTGAGTGTATTTAGCATGTGATGAAAGTAAACAAAATAATTTCACTATTCAATATATTACAAACAACTCTGGGCAAATTAGCACCTGTTTCTGTTTCATTATACAGTACAGTGATATAATTCAATAGGCATTTTTCAGTATGAAACATGCATTCAATATGCATGTTCTATATATGTGTTGAAATGTAATTAAAGCATATATGCCTTTTTTATTTAAGAACAATGAAAAAAGAGTTTTTTCGATTTGTTACCAAAATAATATAAATAATAGTAATAATTCATGATAATTAACGTAAATTAATCTCAGTCCACAAACAAATTGTTTACAATGTGACAAGTTGACTACTGACAGGGCAGAGAAAGCCGTGTCTTAACGACAAAATAAGTGGACACGTGTGTTGGAGGAGAAGAAGTGGACTGTGCCTGACTAATTATGCTGACCAAAGAGATATTGGCACCATTTTATTGGAATCATTCATCATTTGTGGTTATGAGGAATCATTATTATCATGCAACATTGTTGCTGAAGGAACATAAATTCAAAAAGGAAAATATAGATGGTCAATCGATGCCATTAATCATCAGTGGCTAATGAACATAAAGGCAGAAAGATAAGATGTACCCTATAGATTGACATCCTTCAGCTTTGGATCTCAATAGTGCCTATTTAGAATTTACTTATTATTGGTTGTATGTGAAAGAAGGTTCTTCGGGTCAAACTCTGACTGCTGGTCACTGCTGGGCATGTGCCCAGTCACCCGATCTGTTCTGTTGCATTTCATGTGCTTGACTCCATAATTATACAATACCTTAAAAATGACGACCATAACATGAAGATATTTAGGGGTGACCTGTCCAATACTCCATTCACTTTCTAAATGGAGGTGTTTACCAGAATTTAAAATTTTCTTTTTTAACTGTTGATATTTAATAATTAAGCAATGCCTCTAGAACATAATCATACAAAACGTACTCAATTTTTTTCCATTTTCAAATGTCACAAATAATTTTTTTAAAAATCTAGAATTTATATTGTTATTGAATAATATGCAAATTGTTATGTCTCACATATTTGCAACGCTTACCTCTATAAAAAGGGGGAAGCGGTAAAATCCGGTTTGTGGACTGGTTATCAGTAATCCTTAGCCTTCAAACTATTTCTGACCCATGGACAATATTTCATCTGTGGAACTCTGCAGGTCATCAGAGTCGCCATTAGCCTCATGATGGCTTAACAGAGTGCTGTCCATTTGCTGCTAATTTAAGGAAACAAGAACATTTTATGTAGTTATATGTACCTTATGCATATTATTGTTTAACATGACCGTGGCAATTGATAATAGCTTAGGAATCAGTGATATTACACAATGTCTTCTCAGGGTTTTACACTATTATTTGTTTACCTAGTATTGCCTTCACTTTGAATGTATAGTCTAACATTAGCAGCTACTGTAGAGACAGGTGTATTTAAACATCATAATTTAGTTTGCAATAACTTTTGTTCAGAAGTTTTTGCATACTAAGAATTCATCTACGCATTTGTGACATTCATCTGTGCATGTTTTTGGGACATCGATAATTATATTCTCGAACCCTTTACAGAGAATAATTCCATTACTCAGCTCAGATATATAAACAGAGGCCAGGCCTTTCAATTCCTTACAAATGAGGAAAAGAATTTCCTACTTCTGGGACAAAGAATATGCAATTCTTGTACATTGAATGTAGGATATAGTCTGTAGCCTGGTACATCGTGTGTGTGTTTGTGGATTAGGTTTATATTGCATTGTGGGGACCAAATATCCCCCCAAAAAACTTGTTTTTACATCTTGTATTTAATTTGGTTACTTATGGTTAAGGTTAGGGCTGGGTGGGGGATTAAGATCATTATGTTGGGAATAGAGTTTTCCCCATAGAAATGAATGGAGAGTCCCCACAAAGATATAATTACAAACCTGTGTGTGTGTGTCTGTTTCAGCATCTGAAAAGGTAAATAGACTGGATTAATACATGGATTCTCAAATTGTGGAATCTTTTTTTTTACTTACCTGATTGGAACTTCCTGACTGCAGTGACATCTCTGGCTACTCTCTTGCATGGAACAAACTTTAAAACCCAGAAACCACGTCCTCATTGAGGAGGCTAAATTGTGTCGTTTGAAGTCTTTCTTTGAAATAAGCAAAGCGGTCCCTTGGCTCATGAATCATATTCTATTTGCACTCCCATTGCCAACAATAGGCACCATGCTGGCCAAATTTTAAAAGAAGCAAAATCCAGCTAATCCCTGATTGAAAGTTCATGTATTCAGGCTTCAAAATGTAAGCTGTGGTAAATTTTCACAGAAAACTGGGAGCTTTCGGCGAAAATGTCACCCTGTAAGGGCACATGGAGTCAATGTCAATGGCAGCTGTTGGGGAATATTAGTCTCACTATACACATTTAATGAAAAGGAAGACCTGGTGATAAAAGTACAATAAAGGGGGATTGAAGAGCCTTCAACAAGCCTCAGTAGCCTTCATCTGGATCACGAAGGAAGAAGTGAGAATGTCTTCCCATTTGTGCTATTCTGCTTTCTCCGGGATTCCTGGAATTTAAAGGCAGTGCACCTTAGTTCATGTTCCAAGACGCCACTCAGTGCTGGAAATAATCTACAGGCGATTTCCTGGTGGGAGACGTCTAACCGTCTGATGGGTTAAACCCCCAGTAATTCTGCTTTATCTTTCCTTTTAAGATACTGACCTCCTGTGTGCCTCAGGTGTGTCGGGGTTTTCGTGTTGCTCTGATTAAAGTGCCATATCACTGCTAATTACAATCATACATGCATTCTCTTGACTTTGGATCTTAACTGGGACCAGGACTTTATTTACTGGAATGCATAACACTTTTCATAATAATGAGTTATGACTTACTGAATATATTATAGCATATCTAGTAAATACAATACAGTGCCGGAGGAAAAAGCTATAGAAAAATTGGGAATGAATTTCTTACAAGGTGTTATATTCTGTTAGACCGATATTCGTGGCTTAACTTGTTATGCTAATGGTCACACATTAAAATATGAAACCTTGTGGCTGAAAAGAAACCTGACCTCTTGTAAAATATTTTACACCTTTCCCTGGTCATCCCAAAGCACAGAGCCTCTCACAGGTTTTCAAATCCCTCCTTCAGACACCACAGGTATCATCTGAATATAGCCAGTAACTGGAAAACTGAGGGTGAAGAGAGGAAGATTTTGAGACATTAGTATCCATTTTTATCTGGTATGTGTGACCTGGTAATGAAGTGCTATTACCACTCGCTCCACATTCCCTGGTCTGGAATTTAGCAGCTCAGAAAGGCCCTTTGAAAGGCTTTGTTTTACTTAATGCGATCCAATACGCGAACACCATAGTCAAGTGTGGTTCTTCTTTTATCCACAGACAATGAAAGTGGCTGTGAGAATGCATGACATTTACATTTTTCAGCTCATGTATGTACACATTATATGTAAATGCAGCCGTTTAATCAAGTATTTTCTACTCTTTTTCTTATGCAACTTAAACTTATTATCTTATATATAGTCCCACAGATATAGTGTATTTAGAATCATGCTAGTATATAAAAAGTTGTTCAAAAAAGTCATAATTCAATAAGATATATATATAATGATTATATATGATAATTTCTATTTTGTCTAACAAAACCCACAAAACAGAAATGAAATGTTTCTTATAGAACGAAAATAAATAATTTTGTTATTGTGAAAAGGAGCAAATGAGACACTGGTGCGATATCAGAGCCAATTTTTTTATTTTTTTTTCCCCGCTGTGAGTAAATAAGGTGTTTTGCAGGTGTTTCAGAAGAACCTCTCTGCAGCAGTGTGTCTTGGATCAAACCTGACAAAGCCTCCTGTATGGGTGCCAGATGGACCCGTGCATCTCCATACTCCAGCCCAGCTAAGACCTAAGCTCGCTTTTTTCCCCCCACAAAAGAAAAGCGCTTTGGCTGAAAGAAGCCCACAGCTGAATGTTATGGTAGCGTGTCTTTTGCCAAGCTGATTTTAGCAATTCAAAGGACGAGGCGCATGGAAACACAGTTTCAGATGAGTGGTCAATATGCTTTTGAAGCAAGTTTAAATTGGCAGGTTTCTAGTCTTCTAATATTTTCCTACTCTGTGGGGCATCTTGATAAAACCCAGAACAACCAAACTATGATAAAATGCCGCTTCAAATAATGTTAGAGCAGATTTTCCTGAAAAAAAAGCATTTGGCCAGGCTGTTGGTAACTGCCAGCAGAGAACCGCATGAATGTCATATGCTGTATAAATAGCGATATGTTCATATCTGCATCTCTCATGAATTATTACACAATCAAAACAGCTGCCTTTACAGACAAAATAACTGTAGAAATTAAATCCAATTACACAGACATTGTCCTTCCTGCTACTTGTACAAGTTTTGAATTACTGGAGTACATTCTTGCAAGAATATATACTGTTGTATGTTCGGTAATTTCACCAGACTAGTGCAAACATTAGGGAGATGCAATGTTGTTAAACATAGCATAATGCCTCTTTGTTAACCCATAGGTGCCCAGCATAGATATCAAATGTAGGAATGCTGGAAGGGATTTACGCAGCTTTACAATTCAGATGTCACACAAACCCTGAAAACAATAAAACATTTATCAATGTACAGGAATATAAGCACAGTCTTTTCCCCCTGCAAGACATATAGCTAGAAAAGTGTCTGTCTCTTTCCAGTTTGATTTTCCCACTTACCTGCATTGATAAGTAACAATAATCTTGAATATTTCAAAGAAATGTATATAAATATTATATGAATATTAATAATATATAAATTATATGAGAGATCTGCTCTGGAGATTATAGATTTGCATTTATTGACATTTACAGAGAAATGTCTTTCACGAGAATGGAAAATGAGGAAGAAGCTATAAGGTATGAAGTGTTTGGGTTAGACATTTTAGTCTTTACAGCAGTTCTCTATTTAGTTTTGCCTTAAGTTAACTTTTTGAAATTCTTTGATTTCCGTAGCTGATGCAAGTGTTATGCAGCAAAAGAGAGAAACCACAAGAAAGCAAATGACCTGTGCATGTTGTTATCTAATTGTCTCGGAAATAAAAGCAATGTGATCGGCAGCACACCATTACTTAATATTAGCTGTGCAAATTACCTGTTATATTCGGGCAGATTGCTCTGGATAAGAAATGTAAAAAATATAATTTTCTTTGAGTCATGTTTTTGTGTGAGATTAATCAAATCAGGGGAGTTTCTGTAGAATTTTGTCAAAGGTTAAGAGGTAGTTATTTCTCAAAATGACACGAATATTGTAGAGATAGTTACTGTCTAAATGACCACTGAACCACCAATTATTTCTTGAACCAGAGAATATATTCATGGCATGTAGCTAAATACAGACAGGCGTTACTTAATTTACGAACTAATGCATATAATTTAGATCTTGAAAGGGGCTGATGGGAATACAATGAAAGATATAATTGATAGTATTATTCTAATACTAATGCCATTTCAAAAGAATATTGCATTCATTGAGGATTAATATTACTTATCAATATTACATAACAGGATTGTTTAAATTCAAAAAGTAGCCGAATCCTATTTATCTGCTTATGTTTATAACAGCTTTTTGAGGTACACCTGAAAACTATCTATATGCTTTTTGCATACTTTAGGGCAATTATAAACAAGAAAAAAATACATACAGGACTTACATGTTATATTACATCCAGGTTGTTAAAACAATCCAAAATATGAAATGAGCATAACAGGACGAAGGAGTCTGCAGACCATGCAGATCAGAAAAGGAGGAAAAGAAAAACGAATGAAATACAAGCAAATTTAAAAAAATGTTGATGACAGTTGTGGGTTTTTCCCATATGCCAGGTGTTAGCTGGACATTGCATGTGCTGTTTACTGAGAAATGTGCATGATACTGTCCGAAAATAAAAGCTAAGCAATGGCAGTGTTACAAAAGTGAGGGAGATAATGAGCTTGCTCCATCTTTCTGTCTCTATCCCCTACAGTCTCCCTCTCTATCCTGTCTCTCTCTCCCTCGCTCCCTCCCTCCCTCCCTTTCTCTGTCACCTCCAGTGTCAGCAGGGTGAGCTGTTCTCTGGAAGGATAATAAGGACATATATTTGTACTTGATGTAATCTCCCTACCTCTCAATCTGATAAATACTTTCAGTAGAAGCTGCTTATTAGAGTCGCCCGACTGCTTCAGAAGAAGAAGTGGAGATGAGGAGTACGTTTTAAATACATGCTTAGAATGTGTGACATCATTCCGCCGCAAAGTCAGAACTATGTAGCCTGTCCCCATTTGACGGGGATTATCGTATTCTATGTGGAAATGCCTTCAATAGCCGCTCCAGTATTGCCGAGTTTATGGCCATGGGTTCACAGTGATAGCTTAAAACACAAACAATAAAACCCATGCTGAAAGCCCTCATCCAAATCAAAATACCAAATAAAATTATAAATTCAGCTAATCTCAGAAATAAAAGTAGATACAACTTTATCCCATCAGACTGAAAGTCACACACACATTTTATGAAGTTCTGACCATGTTAAATACAAATGTATTCATTTTCAGGGAGCTTCTGAACGTTTCAAACAAACTGTGGCATGAAAGTCTTCGCTGCTACTTTGACATCTTTAAACTAATGGTCGTACTTTTTTGTCTTTCCTTCCATAATGTGGCATTTTTTTCTACCCAGCTGCTATTCTTTCAGGATTATTGCAAAATTCTGCATACTTTGATAAATCCAAGCAAAATGTGTTGTGTGTTTAACACAGTTTTTGAAACACTGATCTGGAGTTTATTCCATACCAGGTTTTGGTAGTTTGGTACTTTCATTCTGGGTTCACACTGAATCAGGCATGGGGGGCAGGGGGTTGGGGGTGTCTGAGCACCTGCCTCTTGTCCTCGAATGACTCCCCCTCCAATAGCCTGCACATGGTGCTGCCCTGAAGTCAACGAAATAATGCATGAATACCAAAACATTCCAATGTGATGCATGCTCTATATGAACACTAATGCGGGAGATCCCATCCCTGCTATTCCAATATTCCACTAGGCCTCAGACCACCAGACCTCAGAACTAAACCATCTCTCTCTCTCTCTCTCTCTCTCTCTCTATATATATATATATATATATATATATATATATATATATATATATATATATATATATATATATATACACATACACGCACACACACATATATATGAACTCTAAACTATACATTTTCATGCCATACTTTTCTATGACATTCACACGTTTTGATTGTATCTGAAAAAAAAGATAGGTATAACTAAACTTATTAAATCTGGCTGATCCATGGTCAAAAAAAGGAAAAAGGTTGGCAATTCCTAGTGTAATGTACCTCTATACTCTGTGTGGAGTTTGCATGTTCTCCTTGTGTCGTGATATGGTTTCCTCTCAAAGGTCAAAGCCATGCAGTCAGATTAATTACTGTCTCTAAATTGTCTATGAGTGAGTGTTTGAATGTATGTCTATGTGCCCTGTCGTGGAATAGGATCCCTTCCAGTGTGTACCCCAACCTTGAGCCCTTCTCTACCTGGGATAGGCTTCAGTCCCTCACCACCCTGACCAGGATAAGAAGATGGCTATTAGTAACAGCAAAATGCAGATTAATATGTCTGCTGAACAACCCTCAGCACAGACACTCAGGTTAGTCCAGTGGAATCCAGATCCAGCCGAGGTCCAGCCCAGGTCTTCCAGCACGCCCAGCTCAGCTCTCTCACACCCTGCCTACCTGAATTCTGAGATCACCTGTTCATAATTAGTTGCCACATATACAGCCTCTTGCTCCCTTTGAAGTTCTTTGAGTTATTGCATGTTTGTTGCCATCACTGAGCTTTCTGCACGATACTTGGCTGCTTGTTGACTGACCGTTTTCTGCTTATTGGCTCGGGGTTTGGTTTTATACTCTGTTTGCTTGCCTGGCTTTGACCCCCTTTTTCCGGATTTTCAGTACAATTGTAGACTGTGTTATTGATGATGCCTCACTCTGCACTTGTATCCAGTCTCCGCATGAATATAAGGGGTTGGCTGTATGATTCTGCTTTTTAACAATAAAAGAAAAGCCATTGTCTATAAGCTCCTCTATTAATGAAAGAGAACTCCTTCTGAACACTCATATTGTGTGGCTTGCTGTAAGCTCTGATACTGGTTTACTGAAGAACACAAGATTATTGCTCTGTATTACCAAGAATTGAAAATAAAAACAATAAAAATGCTACAAAAACAATTGCCAAAAACATCTGTTTTTATCTAGGCCACAAGGTGACTCAAATGTAAAAAAGAATTTAAACAAAATAGTAGAGGCACCTTTTGACACTAGAAGCTACGCTGCCCATTCATAAAGCTGATGCAAGTATATATTAATCTGCAAGTTTTCAATCCATTTATGCTTTTACTAATTGTAATTGGAGAAAAAAAAACAATATCTAAGTTGAGAGAGAATATAAAATTAAGGAATGTATGATATATGTTATTCTTCCAAAAATCAGACCACTATAAAAACGTGGAATTTCAGCTTTTTGGCAGCTTCACTGGTTGTAGATGAATAGATGCAAATGGAATTACAATGTTTTTGATAAAATCAGGTAACGCATAAGAAATTGTTTTCAAGAATTTATTTCTTTATATCTGTAGGAGGGTTTTATAATTAGCCTTTTCTCTTTATGTTCTGTGTAAAAGCTTCTTAAACAAAAGCTGTCATTATTCTAAGACTTGCATTCAGCTTTTTTTTCTTTTAGATATCTGGCCTGAACTTTAGTTTCTATTCATTAAAAACCAAATATGTCAGATTTAATTTTGCAGTAAAATGTCAATGGAAAATACAGTAGTAAGAACAACAGTTGACAAGTTGTCACCATTCACACGTATTGGTGTTATTAATTAGTGAATATGCAACACTAGCTGATCGTGAATTATAGGATTAGCTTTGTGAAGTGTAAAAAAATGTCTTTTACTCTGTGTAATGATTTCCTGTTTTGGAGTTTTGGGAATCTGTTAAAAAAAGACCAACTAAAAGCCAAGTTACAGGAATGGTCTCACCTGCTGCTCAGAGGATTGTAGCGTCCCCTTAGTACCTGCACCCAGTAAGCCTAATCTAGTCCTCAGTTATGGGCGGGAAAACCACACCAGCCCCTCACAGCACAATGTGCAGTATTCAAGCTTCTTAAATGTGAAAAATGAGTTTGGTCTGTACTGGAGCTGAATCTATATCAATGTAATTATCAAATTGTTGATTTGATATGTCTAGAGGAGAATATTGACCTCCTTCCTGTGGACATGATGGAAGGGGTATCATAAGACTGATATCAGAAAAGACTTCCAGGTGTGCTCTTCTTAGTTGGTTTAAATAATGTATTTGTCATTTCCCAGGTGAGAGAAATTAATCAATAAACTTTAAGTTTATTAATAGTTTTAAGTTTGATGTTTTAGTTTTGGCTAGTAAATTAACCAATCATGTTCAATGCTTTTTCCACAAAGGGTCATATCTGATAAGCAATGTTGCTTTAACACTTGTGCATGCAGACACACGCACGCACACACGCACACACACACACACACGCACACACCACAAACAAAATCACCTGAATCTTTTTTTTCTTTAATTGTTCAGCTTTCATTACTTTTCTAGCCCTGTGTTAAACCCACGAGGGAACATGCGCTCGTCTTCTCCCTTGGGTGCTGGGGTTGATGAAATTAACCTATAGCTATTTTTTTTTCCTCTTTCACGTTTCTCACAATTACAATAAAAAATCGTGTGAGAAGCACAATTAATTTAAACTCTGCACTCATCCCTTTTATTCCTTTAGGGCAGCATTGTAGAATGTTAAGCTCGACTCAAACGCCCCACCCCACCCCCGAAGAGGTCCCACTGCCGCCTTACAGCTGGTAGCCAAAGAAACGTGGAAGCCAACGTGCAGCACTTTGACTCTCAATCCAACTTAAAATGCTCAGGCTCTTATGAATGGTGGCTTTATATTTAAGCTAGTCATCTACGTACTATATATATATATATATATATATATATGATGTGTGTGTGTGTCCGTACGGTATGTGTGTTTATAGGTCTGTGTATATATTACATACATAATTAGTGTTGTCTGTGTGTGCAGAGAGCATTATACAGTTTTACTGCATAAGGAAAACAGTTACATTATTATGCACAGGCAACTTTAAAGGTCACGAAGCTGACAAGGATCAATGTAAGAAACTTATTCTAATAAGATGCTGTGCACTTCCTGTTCTGTTTACATGTAAATGTAGAATCGGTGGTCACCACCTTTAAAAAATAAAACATATCCTGTATCAGGATGGCAGAAACGTAAGAATGTTAATTGTCAATATGTGTCATACAGCATATGGGGTATTTATGTCACAGAACACATGAGCATCAGAAAATAAACAAACAAACAAATAATTTGAAGATTTGAAATTGTGGTTGGGGAAATGGTAAGAAAACATGCGGTAATTGGACAATACCTTTAGAAGTGATATAATTCAATATTACTTAAATTACACAATTAACACATATATTTTGAGAAAAATTCTGAATGATGCTGATCTCATTCCATTATAGAATGTCAGTAATTTCCTATTACAAAAGGGCACTAATTGGTTCTTCTAAACAGCAAATGATTGTAATGTCCTCCACAAAGATATTACCGCAAAACTGACCTTTGTACATGCTTTAGTAGTCTGTGGCCCATTTAGTGAACAGTTATTACAGAAACTAGGTTCTCATACATATAGCATATACTGTATAGAGCCATGGAAAAAATTAAGAGACCACAGCACAATTTTTGGTTTCACTTTTTTCTCAATTTATGGGTGTGTATCTGTGTGTGTGTGTGTGTATATATATATATATATATATATATGAATTGCATATTTGCAAACTGCAGCCTGCTTCTTCCCTGCTTCTCGTACTGCACTTCACACCCTCACATGCCCCACTCCTTTTGAAGGTCATTTGATTTGATTCTTGAGAAACTGTCAGATAAGTTAACGGTCATCTCATTAGAAAGTCACTTCCGCCCTTTACCTGGCTGGTTTCTGCTTGTTCCCAGTGTCTCCTGCTTCATCATATTCATGTGTACTGCTGTCTTAGGAGTTTTAAACGTGGAAGCAACCAGCTGCTCGGTGTAGCCTTCTGTATTCCGTCAATCCCAAACATTCTTTCTGTGAACCTGAATACCTAGAAATTTAATACCACACTGTGAAATGTAACTCTTAGGTTTAATTTCTCTCAGTTTTGTAGCTTAATATAACCTTGTTAGGCTTGCACAGGGCAGTCTACTTTGTTACTATACAACCATCCATTTTTAATAATCACTTATCTAATTAGGGTTTTGTTAACCTGGAATGCCAGGAACTACAAGACAGACCTGGGTGGAGCAAACCGTCATTGGCGACATACAAAGTCACTCACCAAGGACGTTTGTCTTACTAATTCGCCTAACAGCATGCTATTAGATCGTGGGAAGACACTAACACAAACTTGATAAGAATATATTTGAACCTGCAACCCTGCAGGTGTGAGGTGACGATGCCCCCAGCTGGGCCTTGGTGTCACCCCCCCCATCAGCTGTCTTACCTTCCTTACTTTCACTGAATAACCTTCAATACTGCTGGATCGTATAAAATGTAAACTGTTTTATTACAAGAAAACAGAATCCTGGGTATCAGTTTGGAATTTAATCACTTGCACTAAAAGTACAGGAGCACATTTTTTGGTCATTACAGGGCTGTATTTCTGTATGCAGTGAGTTATGAAATACATTGTTGAAAAATGATGCTACATTCACCGCTTAATTATGCATAAGAATATTTGAGGTGAAGGGAAAGTTCTGTAAAAGATATTCCTTTGCACAGCAGTGGTGTCAATATTTTATGCCAGCATATTGCAGATGAAAACATAGTAACTCACAGAGGAGAGAGGTAACATAAGCAATGATTCCAACTTATCTTTCACACTGTCAAGTGTAACCTCTCTCGCGCTCAGGGCTTAAGACAAACTGGTATGTCTGTCTTATCTTTTGACATCTCCTTGGAGTATTAGACATACAAGATGTCTACAAGTTATGTCTCTAGAAGTTTTTGCCACCCGGGTGCTGAGAAGTATTCCAGAACATCCAAAGTAAGTGGTAGTGACAGGAGTGAGTTTGAGAGGCACACGGGTCCGACCATGAATTATGACAGAGGGATCTAAGCATTATGGAAGCGGAAGAGACATGACAAGTGAAGTGAGGTGAGCATTGGTGTAAAAGGTTATGACTGCATGATAACAGCAACCAACAACGTCATTCAGTACCAATATCGAGAGGCTTGACGTACTTAACACCCATAGCATAACCAAAGCCCATTAATGTAACCAAGGTGCCAAGGAAAGTGGACTGAGAGCCAGAACATCACTGCTATTAGAAACCAATTGATCTAAACTAATGAATCACAGTGACTCACTATTGCAGATATATATTCTCAGGGTAAACAATGGACAATTTCATGTTCCTGGATATTGTGTATTCAGTGAAAGACCTACGCTCTGAGTAACTTAGCATAAAACTTTTCATTAAGAGTTTCTAAAACATATTTGAAAAGACATTGAAATATTGCTACGGTGTTGGAAACATACACACAAGTCTGTAAAAATACAACTAGCGACAAATACAACAAAACTACAACAATTCTGCCCCCCTTGCTTTAATATGCTATATTTTTGTGTGTATGAAGAAACATCATAAATCACCTCAAACAGGAAGATGATTGTTCAAAATCCTGCTTCTCTGGAGCCCTCGTGGCATTTGGTAAACAGCAGGAACATCTTCAGTTCTTTTACGGATCCACAAATCTATGGCACATTAGTGGAACAGGTGCTGAAATGGTTATGAATCGGGTTTGTGAAAATAAATCACTGCTGCGTTGTGAAGTTCAGTCCAAAGAAGCTAAATTGCACCTGTGAAAATTTACCTCTGCTTGCAAGTAGTAGTTTTAGGAACATGTTCTATTAGCTGGGTTTCCAGTCTCATTTCATCCTATACTGTGCTATTCTCTTTTTACACCCATGCAGAGACACAAACATGCATTTCTCTATGTCTATTTATTGTCTATACATATGCACAGAAGTTTATCAAAGCCCAAAGTTTATGAAAATCCATATATTATTTTTTTAAACTGCTTTTTCAATTGGTGAAAACACCTTGAGTGGTACAATAGTTTTAAACGAGCACCACATAATGAGCTATTTATCCTTGAATAACTAATAGAGATATTAATAAAATTGATGGGATTGGTATGCAGCTTCATTGGAAACAAGGTATTTGTTTACACTTGGAACCGGAAGCAAGGACATGATTCTCAATAATTAAAAAGCACAGTGTGCTTTGTAAAGACTGAATGGCAATTAGTCATTTTTTAAATTTTGAATGACAATATGATGAATAATAACGAAATATTACACACACACACATACACTTTTGTGGGCTCAAGTATGTGAAATGTGTAATCATTTCATTAAACTTTCCCCATTTTCTTTAAGACTAACCTTCCACAAAACTTAACATTTAATTTTTCATGCCTGTGCCATCCACATATTATTCTCCAAAGTTGGAGTTAAGAAAAAAAAAAGTTTGTCACATATACCTGCTCGGGAAAATCCACATAAAACAACGTTAACGCTTCGTTACAGCGTAGTCAGATCTGTCCATCTCGGAGCACGTCTGTCACTAAACGAATGCATACTTACAAATAAATGTTTCCATTGTTTCAGAAACATCGCTCCTGAAACTACGCGTTAAATGGAGAGCTGCTTCTCCAAGGAGAGTTAAAAAAAGAAAGCAGCGCTTCTTTGCCGGACGTGTTTTGGGCATGTGTGCAAACGATGGGAGGCATAACTGGCTTATTTACATTAAACACGCCACAAGGTTACAGTGCAGATCAGCGTCATTTTATCGCTGATTACTTCTCTTAAGCGCCAGAGCGCTGACTGATGCTCAGGACGCGCCGTCTATCGCACATGTACCCCGGAGTTTTTCGCCAGAAAAAACCCCACTTCAAGTAGTTTCTTGGAAAAAGGTAAGAATTAACGTTTAACTACACGATACTAGAGCATATTCCCGTGTAGCGCCGATTGTTATAATTCTTATTTGGTTGTTCAGTATCACTGCATATTAAGCCGGGAATCTCTGCCTAACAGTGCATACTGACTATCTGAGTACGTTATTAAGAAACGCAATTTAATGAATGTTTAGGGGAGCTCAAGGTCAACAGCAGCTTGTGCTTTGCTAAATGCTTTTATAATTGCCACACATGGTTAAGATTGTTGATTAGACGCTTCCGTATGTTCTCAGTTATTTTATCAAGGCTGTAGATTTCGGGTCATCAAAACCACAAAACGCCGCAAGACTGTTGTGAATTACGCGAAACGACGACAATGGGCTTGTTTTCCTCCTTTCCTTTTTTAACGGTACAATGCATTTCACCTATTAGATAAGGGGGAAGGGGGTGTCCGAGCTGAAAGATGGAAATGCCGTGTGATGTTGGATGATCGCTATCAATGGACACTTCTGTCCTGAAAAGAGACGGAATAAAATGAAACGCTCCTCCAGGCGGGTTGCGAGTGGAACAGTTACAGCGAGATATTAGGAGTGGGCAAAGCCTAACAGGTCCGAGACGGACTTTTCCTCTCTTCAGCTCAGGAAAACGAACAAGTCAATCATGTGGACATGCTTCATTATTCAATAAAGACATTTTTTTCACTGCTTCATTAACGTGCAGGAGTTTCTTCTGCCCGTTGCGGTAGGATTTTAAGGTAAGAAGTACCAAGCTTTTAGACTCTTAACAACAGGAAATGGGATTAACTTAATTCGGTTATGAGTGGTTTGTGTCTTTTTAAGCATCGCGGCGACGCTTAGTTTTATGATTTAAGAATACAGCATAATTAAATATCCGTGGCAGTGACGTCTGCATATGGGACTATCAAGGGAGAAAACAGCAACATAGTGAAAGCAAATTAGAAAGCCATTGAACCCTGTCGTAACACGAAGCATGGTTCATTTGACCGCAGTCGTTGCTTTAAATCTGTGCAACTCACAGAGATACAGTATTTAAAACTGCGCAAAAGACTGACGTGAGAGTAAACATCTCACTTTGAGAGGGATGGCGTTGGCCAGCCAGCTAGGCGCTTATCGCGGTATATGCCATCCAAAAACTTTCCCCTTTCAATCCTTTCCTCAAACTTTCTGCTCTCAGTGGCTTCAGCTCACAATTTCAGGGGGACCTGAGTTCGGATCGCGAGGGGAATCGCAATAAAAGTTTTGCAGGAGCATGCCATGTGTCAAAAAAACTTGGGATGGCAGGGGATGGCTTGAGAGACCTGCCATTTTGTGCAGTGATCGACCTCAGATGAATAGGAGCGCCGCGTAAATGCTTTGAGGGACCTTATGACGGCAATACAACAATTAAGAAATGCCTGCCATAAAAGATTATGTATTTATATATAATATCTAAAATATCCGTACGGATAAAAAAAAAAACAAAAAACACGTTGCTTCAGTCTTATCTGGCTGCTCGAAAATATTCAAGAAAATAATTATTCTTCCCAGGAATAACATAGGAGCATTTAATATTAACGGAATTACGGGTGATCAGATCTCTTGGAAAATAAATACTCACTGATTAGGCTACATATGTAATTTATTATGAAAAATATATCAGAAGAAATCAAATGTTTATGTGTCGTTGAAAAAGTTTGTTTAAAATAATAATGATTATAGGAGTGAATGATACGTGTCTATGATAGACTCACAAAAGGGAAACTATTACTCTGCAGAAGTCTATTGTATCTAATTTCAACTTTTAAAGCACAATTTGTGGTAATACCTTGTCTTAAAATAGTCTCCTTATCTAAATATTTAAAACTGATTTCTATGTAATACCCGTGCAAGATTATAACGCATCTAGCCCACACGCGGACAAATCTAAGAAACGGATGTTTCTCTGGTGTAAACCCAGCATGCAGACGACTTAAAAGCCGCGTAAAGCAAGTGTTTCATTTTTTAAGGGGATACGACTTATTGTAGCTTGAAACAATGCATATTTAATTTTTTTTTTTTTTTTACATCTTCCGCAAAGTTTAAATTAGATAACTGTGCCCCCCCTTAGATGCATTGTTATAGGAAAGAGACGAATAGCGGGTGTGCATGCAGATGCGTATGAAACAGCATTCATTGTTCGTTGGTATTTGTTAAGCGGATATTATGTCTTTACTGCGCTTTTATACAATGGACAGGAACGAGTTCAATTCCAAAGACCATTTAAAAGTAACAAATAAATAAACAAACACCACAGCTACTGCTAGTCACTATGACAAAAACTTACATCTTAAATTCTTTAGATAGACGTCGCGGCTTCCTGACTTCTGAGTCTAACTGCTAGTTAACATGTAAGGTTAGTTAGCTCTGGTCTGACTCAGGAGTCCCTTAAGAGTGGAGAGGGCTGGTCCATCTGGCACCTAACCTATCAGTTTTGTGCCATGGTTGAATAATTCCCTCTGCATCTTTGGAGCTGCGTGAAGCTCTATCAGAGATGGACACAAACTGCTTCCTCACTGCTTTCCATTGCTGTCAGTCTCTGGGCAGTGAAGTGAGTCCAGTCTGGAGATGATATCAAGCAGGCATTCAGCACTTACTGATTACTTTATTAATTGCTTGAAATTGTCTTCCAGATGCATGGCTCTTGTTGGGTCTCAGTGGGAGAGTGCAATGCTGGTGATTCTTGATCTGATACATGTAGTGGAGCCCCCAACCCACCCCAACCGCCATCACCTCCACAAGTCAACCTGCTCACAGTGTTGAGGACGTTGCCTACGTGACAATGGCTCCATGGACACCTTTGGCTTCTAGAACAAACTATGCTTTCCAAAGTGTTGGGTCTTCTAGTGGTGGTGTTGTTCTTCCAACAAAAGTGTAACAAAAATAGAAAAGGTGTTCTGAGAAATAGACATCAGCTAACAAAGTATAAACGCGATTGCTCAATAGACGTGCCATTGACCTTTTATGTTTTGGAGCAATTAAAAATGTCGAAGGCAGCTTCCTTGGAAACTGTGTTTATTACAAAATGCAGCTTTTTAATTTAAGAGCAGAGGTTAGGGAGCAGGCCTCGGATCGTGCGGTTTTTTGACCTCTAACATTTCATCTGAGGAAATAAACAGGGATTTTTTTTTTATATTACAATATTCTAAACCTGGGGTTTAAGAACTGTTTTGAAGATACAACCAATTTATTTGATTTGTACGCATTCATAGCTATAATGGTTTTAAAAGACAGTTTCTCGACATAAAGCGTATGAGGCAGTTTTCACTAACGTGTTTAAAAGCCTCACATGCGTGTGGTGGAAGGACAGTCTCAGCTCACCCTTACAGATTCAAAGCCTTATGTCTATTTAAAACACTTCTTAGTGTTAAATTAACCCTGCTGTTTTTGTGAAGCTTAAAGAGGAGCTTAATTCAGCTCTAATAACAGGTTGGATCTTGCAATAAAGCAGTATGTGTAAATCAGCGCGCTGCTCAGAAGGGGCTTCGTGTTTCCTGATGCATCGTACCCCTATACCGTAAGTTTTTTTATCGATTCCACGGGCGACTTGATGGGACAGAAATAATCCCGCATTCTCATTTATACTTGCGCCTTACCTCTCTGGTCTGTCTGCTGCAGCCTTCACACGTGTCCCGGGAGCTTTGGGGAAAATCAATATGGATTCCCAACCTGGAGATTTGGATTGATGTTTATATTCGATAATTGAATGTGTTAAGGTGGAACCGTTTGTTCAGCCTTGAGAGACATGATCGCTTAGCTCTCTAGCCCCCCCATTTTTCTACATGAGTAACCTTCTAACTTCAAGATATTGTTTCCATAAACCAGTTTTCCTTTAAATACGAATGAGCCTAACCTATCGTTATTTATCTTAAAAAATAAAAAATTAGAACAATAATGATTACGTTTTTGTTTTTTAAGTTTGAAGTGAATGCTTTGCATCTGAATTGGTAATGTGCTGTTTCTAGAGGACCTGTTTGATCTTTTGAAGAACAGACAATCACAGCCGCGTCATTTTTAGACAAGAGCTTTACACAAACAGGCAACTGCACATCAATCACCCAATCTGAAGCGCCCCCGTGTGCACGTTTACATTCTAGGAGGCATACTTAACATGGTAGCAAATATCTGCAATACTTGAGTAAATTTAATTGGAGGGTTGTTATTGGGGGTGTTTTTTTTGGGGTGGGGGGTGGTCCTGCTATAGCTGTAACTTGTTTTAGTTTTCATTCAGTTGGTTCCCATCGCTGGACACCGATTCTGCTCTGAGGTTCCTGCAAGATGATTGTTGGGGGAAAAAATGACACAAATCAAGTATCATCCACAGGGTTCCTTGCAAGAATAGAGGCATGTTATGCTGCCTTGTAAATCTGCCTAATGTTGTATATTGTGTGAAGCTATTACAGTACGGTATTATACTGCATATTCAACTGCCTTTCCTGGACCGTATTTGCATAATTGGATCTTTATTGAAATTTTCTTCATGGAACAAACCTAATGCTATCCTTTTTTCTCTCTTTTTTTCATTAGCAAACTTAAATACTTCAGTGTGAAGGTTCACCTGTTTTTTTTAATGTGATAAATGCACCTTTAAGATCCTCCTGACCTCCCTGAGCTACAGGCCATCAATGCTGTAACTACAAATGGGAAACGGAGTCTTTCTGAAAGCTCTACATTCCCAGCCAGGTCTCACGGGTGATTGCTACAATAGCTGTTTTTTTCTTTAGCCTGGGGGATTTTAGGTTTTCTGACTGTACTCATTTCATATAATTGTTACACAAGGAAGATGGGCTCTTTTGTTGCAGTGAGCTGATCAGTTGGAATTCCTCGGTAGCAAATATTTTGACAGTTTCTAATCCAGAGCAGTCAGATTTCAAGAATGCATTCAGAATGTTTTTATTGAAGCTTTTTAAAAGCCTCTCCACCTCCCCCCCTTTGCTTAGTCTCACTGAAATATTTCGTTATTGGTTAATTAAAAAGCGTTTTTTAGGTAGTTTTCTGTAGGTGAAGGTTCAGATGTTAAATATAGCTGTTTCCAATTCATTATGAATGTTACAGGGAATTAAATATAATTGGTCACACATTTTGTCTTTTTGATGGGCTTCTCGTTTAGGAATAAAAGAAGAATTAAACCTGGATTATTTATGTCTCACTTCAAATGACAGAGAAAAGGATAAGCCACTAAAGCACATAATACATTTAAAATTTAGTTTTAAAGATTTCAGTCATGTTAGCGAAACAGTTAGTCTTTTAGAAATGAAAAGTCAATTAAATGTGGATGCGCTAAACGCCTTTACCTTTGAATTTCACAGTAGTGGTATATAGAAGCTTGTTACCTTAAGCTGCAGCTCTATGAGTTATTCTGGGCTGTTTGTCATCGGTTTTGCGAACACCCATAGCATGTTAGCATGGCCTTCGGAAGAGCCATAGAAACCTTGTGTTATTGGAGGCCACACGTGTTAATTCCTCAATGAATCGCTAAAGCTTTAACTACAGCATTGTTTTTCTGCCCCCCGTGGACCGACAGCTCTTGCTGTTAATTCTTTCGGTAATGATGTCACCGCGTTAGTAGAGGGAGCAAACGCCTCCAGATTTTCTCCGTGCACCGGCTGGCTGATTTGGCCGGTAATGATAGCATTTGCCTTTTTTTCTTCTTTTGCTCTGAGACAGATTAGTGCCTAACATGAGATAGTGACTGGTCATGAAAATGGGGGGGGGGGGGGGGGGGCATCTTCTTTTCCCAGGTTTACTAGACTATGGCGAGGATTTCACTTATTGGAAGTGTGACGTAATACTCTGAGACAGTTATGTGTTATTTATAATGAAATATATAAAGGATGAGTTGTTTTATGACTTGGTAAAACCCGGCATGCGATTATGCTGCTGTGGTTTATATGTAGACATCAAAGAAGAACGGGTGGTATTGTCATTGTATAAATAGACGGAAGATGGAATTTATTTTTACAAGTGTGAGCCAGATGGAAATAAAAATGCATCTGATCAAAGTTTAACATTTTAGCTTTAAAAGAATGAAAACAGCACATGGTTAAGTTGACCAGGTATGTGGGAAGAAGCTAGGAATTGAAGTAGTAGTCTTAAAAAAAATAAAATAAGATGGACCAAAGTAGAATAGGCCTTGCTTTGGTTAGCTGGGGATTCATTATTTCCCCAGAATGCCCAAGTGCCATGTATCCATCCCCACAGATTACCTACAGGTGTATTACAAGACGAAAACCTAAAGAGAGAGAGAGATTTGTCAGTTCTGTCTAAAATACTTTCAACCACAGCCCAAGATATAAAATAAACAGTGTTTACTTTGGGGAATTCATCTTTATTTAGCTGTGTTATTGCAGTGCTGAATTTAAAAAGGCTTTTCAGGCAAGTCCCATGACACAGAGTGTCTTCGCATACCTGTTTGGGCCCTAAGGTTTGCTCATTCATGCTGATCTGTGCTCCTACAATCACACCATTAAAGCTGTTACACCGATTAAAAAAAAATGGCTTCCACACACTCGTTGTTCCAAAATTTCGATCATCTTTATTCTGCTTAGTTTTATACTTCAGTGAGTAGTTGCTTGATTTTCTTTTGCATATCAATCAAATTAATTATAAGAATGTCAACGGAAGATGCTAGACTGCAGAGTATTGCTTTTGCTTTTGTTTTGTTTATGCTTATTAGAATGTTTGTCCAGCTCTGTCAGTCTTTCATGCACAACACAAATCATGCTTCATTTAAAGTTATGTGTGATCAACATTATAAGAGGTAGACATCAATGTTGACTTTAATTACCCTTGTATATTATTAGAATTTAATATATTCATTTTGGGTTGGTAACATTGACTGGAATCTGTAAGCAGCTACAAAGTGGCACAAAAGCAGAACAGTTTCGTATGAGGATTTTTTGACTGTGAAATCCACTTTCTATTCATACTAGTTGGTTTTAATTAATTTTGTCTAGGTTTTGCAATACTGACGGATAAGCAGAAGTGTGTAAACAAGCGAAGTCTACCTGTGTGTTGTTTCTTCTCTTTCACTTGATATCACTCTTCATTAATAAGTGATCATGCAATACCAACAATATAAAGAGCTCCTTAAAATAAAATGTGACCCATTTTCAGAAGTCAGTTTGGAAAAAAAATGGGTGACTTCCAGCATTTATTCTCTGTTTTAACATTAATAGGGCAAATCATTTCCCCGTTCAAACCACTTGCAGTTGACAAGATTTGTAGTCCTAAAACAGCACTTCTTCATTTTGCTGTCCTGCACCACCATTGGAGGTTATCGAGTTTCGGCAGAGATTCCTCTTCCAATGGTGATGAACAGCAGTTCCTCTTCTGCTTATTTTCTTTAACTTTAATCCACGGATTTCTTTGCCACAGCCTAACAGCCTTAAATAAATACATTCAATTATTCTGTATTGCTCCTTTTGGGATCACATCCCTTTCAGCTTGTATCCTGGAGTCTTTTTTTAAGCTGGAATGAATTACAACAATTAAAATGATATTTCAGCATTTTCCCTATATTTCAGGTCCTAATGGCGTCGTAAATCTGCTTATATTAATCTTGTTAAAGACATAAAGATGTCTTTTCGGGAGCCATTTTTAAACACGTATATTTATTGTAGATGAAATTATATGTTTGGATATATTTTAGTTGTATTTTCCGTGTGTGTATGTGTGTGTGTATGTATGTGTGTATATATATATATATATATATATATATATATATATATATATATATATGCTGTAGTTGTAATTATGCAATAGTTTAATGAATTGTGGTTTGATCTAAAAAAAAAAAAAAACATTTCATGGAACTTCATGAAATACAAACTTGCCTGGACTGGTCTGCATTACAATTACTCAAATTACCCATAATGATGAAAACCATTACTGATATCATAGAATTTGTTTCATGTCATTTATGTGGATTCTAAATACGGATATATTTTTGAAAGGATTAATACAATAACACCATTTATTTGTAAGCAAATATTTGTTTTAAACTGAAAAATAGCTCCTATATTTCAGTTAACTCCTCAGGCCTCTAGGGGCTTCCTTTACACTGTACCTGATACCCAATGCATGGGGCGCTGAATGTTCCGGTGATGAGGCCTTTTTTCAGTTAACTCCTCAGGCCTCTAGGGGCTCCCTTTACACTGTACCTGATACCCAATGCATGGGGCGCTGAATGTTCCGGTGATGAGGCCTTTTTTCAGTTAACTCCTCAGGCCTCTAGGGGCTCCCTTTACACTGTACCTGATACCCAATGCATGGGGCGCTGAATGTTCCGGTGATGAGGCCTTTTTTCAGTTAACTCCTCAGGCCTCTAGGGGCTCCCTTTACACTGTACCTGATACCCAATGCATGGGGCGCTGAATGTTCCGGTGATGAGGCCTTTTTTCAGTTAACTCCTCAGGCCTCTAGGGGCTCCCTTTACACTGTACCTGATATCCAATGCATGGGGCGCTGAATGTTCCGGTGATGAGGCCTTTTCTGTTTTCCCCACCATCCATCTTTTCTTTTCTGGAGATGGATGCTCTCAAGGTTTGCTGTCCATATTTGTATGAGCAATGATCTTAATTATGGAGGCCCTGCACAGTTTAGACATGGCTGCCATCAAAATATAGAACACTAATATGTTTCTGCTAACTGTTGTTACAAGTCCTTGTACCACATAGTTATTTCATCTGACAAAGCTCCCGTTCTTCGGTCCTCTACAGGCAGAATGAGTGAGAGAGAGAGAGAGAGAGAGAGAGAGAGAGAGAGAGAGAGAGAGAGAGAGAGAGAGAGAGAGTGCAGATGTGCTCCACTGAGCAGCCAAACTGACTAAGCTATGCTAACTTCAGAAAGCAAACATAACATGTCCAGAAATGTTTGGTTCAGTCACTTCAAAATGACCAAAGGTGTTTGGTAAGATGGAATAAAAGCCAAATCTTTCAGACTTATCAAACAGTTGTGGGAGTTAATTTCACACTCATTGAAATATAGATGGACCAAAGGCAAAGTGAACCAAGGCATCTTATTTTGTACCACTCACATTATTCATTTAATGAAGTAATTTTTGTTGGCTATGATCAATGGGTGGAGGAGGTCTGTGCTTCTTGATGCTGTACGAAATCGCCAGACTGCGTATAAATGGTGAGTTTTAAAACATGGTGTTTTTTAATGGTCCCTGGAGGTCTGCTTTGTTGTATGCTTGAGTGGGGTACTTAACATGATCTGCTTTATCGAGAAAGTGAACTACATAAACAGGTGAACCACTGTCTGAGCTGGTTTAACTGGGAGAATGTGCTCATTATTAAATGTTCTTATGGTGTAATAAGAGTATGAAGCTTTTCGTTCGTTCATGTTAATGGTTTTTTAGATTCCTTTTCTATCCTTGCAGGAGTTCCACTTTCAGATGGTAAACAAAGTGGTTAAAATGGGGGGGGGGGGGTGGGGGGGTGAGTGAAACGAAGGGAGAGAAGGAGTCCATTACATCCAAACAACCTTCCCATTATCGAGGGTCATGGCGAGTGAGATCGAAAAAGAAAATCCGGATGAACGCACTGAAAAGGTTATCACACACTGAATAGCTGTACACTGGCTCCATTGTTACACAGGAACCAGTGAGGTCTCCATGGCTATACAGGAGGCACTGGTGAGGTGAGGAGAAGTCAGGAGGCCGTCGTTTTGGGATATAATCGCATTAATAAAGCTCAGGTTTAATTCATGGTGTGCTTAAAAAAGTAACTTTCACTGGTTTTATGCCGCTCCTAGAAAGCTAAATGGAAGCTTACATGAAGGAAAACGATTAAATAAAAATGATATGAATGACAGAATGGTCCATTTAGAGTATGCACCACCTTTTGTTTCTTTGTAAGGGGCTGTACGTGTGTATCTGTGTGTGTAAGAAGTGGCAGCACTGGATACATCAGAGAGAAGTTGCTTTGGGCTTCGGTGGAATTTCCATCAGCATAACTCAGACTTTTCTGCACTCCAGCAGGGCTGAGCTGCGAAACTGATGTTAAATGGTGCGACTGCGGAGGTCAGGACTGATTAGCCCCTGTCCAACCTATTGCAAAGGAGCTGTAGATCTCAACCCGCTTGGTTACGTCAGCACACTGCTCTGATCATCGCCATCGTTAACGATCTATCTTCCTGTAGCTCCGTTTGCAGCGAGGTTGAAGGCTTCTATCGGGTTTGTGTGTGTGTGTGTTGGGGTGGGCAGGCTGTGGAAGTTAATCACAATTAAAGTCAATCCCTGTGTTCAAATGTTGTGTCTATCTTTATTGTTTGTATTGTGTTATTACAGCCATGTCCAACATTTGTTACATCTCAATCGAGCTACAGAATCAACAGCGAACAACGCATACACCAACTAGAAAACAACAAACGGTCCCAAATACTAAAAAAAGAAGACCAAAAGATATCAGCTAACCTTTCGAGGGCCACGAACAGCTTACAAAGCTTACCATTTCCTTCTCTGTTCCTCACAGATTTTACGCTTGGCTGAAAGTTGCTCATAACAGGATGTTGAATATATAGTGAAAAGAAAGATTATGCCTTTCTGGTTGCTCTGTTCCTTGATGTATCTGCCATGTCATGCTGCCATTGTCTCCCGGGTAAAGGATGATAGTTCAGATACCTACTCCCCCTCCCTCGGTGCTCCAAATGCTCGCCTTTGAAGTTTTTATAATCCATCTGTCATCTTTGCATGGGGGGGCACATGTCCTGTACCACTCAATTATGGAATTTTCTTTTGCCAGCTAGAGTGAAGCAGGAAAGAATAATATGGGTGGCTGAGAGGACTCTGCCGCTCACATTCCTCGGATTCAAACGCACTTGATTTCTGTCTTCTGAAAGCGCAGATAGAGCGTCTTCGTCTGGGCCGGGATGCCGCAGATGCCACAAGTGTAGGAGGCTTGAAGGATGTAGGAACGGAGGGTTAATCCTGTTAATTAACACGGCCTGTTCTGCGTTTAGTTGTTTTGCAATTTACTCGTATCACATTTTATTGTATGTAAATGTTTATTGCTAAAATACTTGAAAACCTCGCAATTACAATGTCACTTACTAACACGGGATTCTTTGGAGAATCTGTGATTTAATTTGCATTAAGATTCGTTGCTGTTCACTCTGAATATTAATTTAAGTATTTGGATATACAGTCTTGATATACAACATTAACTAACCATATGCAACTTAAATAACATAAATTACAAGTCCGATTCACTTCTTTTGAGTTGATCAGGCTTTTGAATGTGGTGGGGGTCCTTCTGGGGACTTCTTCAGAAAGCCCAGATTTATTACTACGATGGCAAAGCATGTATTGAACATCCTATAAAAAAAATAAAAAATCCAAATAAAAATGTTTTCTGCCCACCTATATTGGTTAGAGAACCATTACGTGAAAAATATCTGGAATCCTGAAATACCAAATCCAGACTGTTAATAGTATATAGTAATCAGTTTGAGTGGTGCCCATTTGTTTGTTGAGACACTGATGTTGCCCATTCATCATAAAAAGTCCTAATGAAACCCAATCACCCTTTTAACGTCGTCTTGGCAGTTCATTTCCAGACACTTCAGTTGCATCTGCCTGCAATTTCACAAATGTGGAAGAAGTTAATGCACAACTCCATTTGAAAAGTGCCATGCACATCCTTTGATGATGCTGAGCATTTAAGAGGAAGGGGCACAAAGGCCCAAGGTGGGCTCTGTATCTTGATATAAAGATCTTTAGAGGTGAAGGACAGTCTTAACAGGCCCCAGTGCTAGGAAGGAAAAAAATGGCTGTATTTCCAGGCACTTGATGAAATAGTACCTGTTTCCCTCGGTATAAAAAACTACTGTTTTCTCAGGTGGAAAGATTGAAGCTGACTGGTCTTTATAACGAACTGAAAAAGTTCTCAGTTCCACTAATGAAGCAAATAATGTGTTGCGTATAATTCTAAGAAAATGTATTAACTTTATTTGGCATTCTCTCTTTGTGTTTTTGTTAGCGAGGGGAGGGCTAGACGGGAGGAATTATATTGAAAGTGTATGCCTTGCAACTTTCTCCCTGTAGGAAATGTGTATTTGAGCAGTAAGCTCATGATTTGAATATTTGTAATCCATGCTTAAAATTTACAGGCCAGATGAACTTTCTGGCACAGGACTGCCGCCATAAGTAGGATTTTCCCAAAGCTCTACAAAATTTTAAGCCATTTGAATGGCTTATCTAATTTACGAAGAAAGAAGAAGGGGAAAAAATATATAATTTTACACCCTTAAAGACAGATTTTGTGTGTATGGGCATTTCACTGTTTGTACTGTTTGTAAGTAGCTGGACAGGTAAAATGTAAGAAACAAACAAAAAAAGTAATTAATGAAATTATTCCAAATCCAAGTTAGAAATAAAAAAGGCAGGAGATGACCATGGCCATTTAAAATGAGACTTAGCCAAATATCGACTAGCAGAACTACAAGTTACGGAGTCAGGAGTCTGCCAGAGCAGGAGAAGTGAATGCTTTCTTAAACGATGCTAATCAGGCCGCAGAGGCCTGACCTGTGTCCCCATTACTTTTCTGTAATTCAGATGTGCTAAGAACCTGAAATTAAATGTGTCAGTACGCAGACCTCGAATTGGTGTGTGTCAGCGTGTGTGTGTGTGTGTGTTTGTGTGTGCGTGATACAGTAGGAGAGGGTGAGCGATGGTACGTAAGTGAATGACTCGCTAAAACAGAGTAAAAACACCATTGCCTCTCGTGTCGCGTTGGTGGTGTTGGGTGATTAGTAATGAGATGTGATCGTGCACTCACCCCGGGTTACAGTCTAATTCAGATCTATAGCTTATTTTTAAACTGGCTTTCATTGATAAGATGGGGGGGGGGGTAGCATGTGTGGGATATATGCATATATGTTACATGTGTAAAGGGGCTGGTGGGGGTTTAGAGTCGGGAATGGGGGGGGCAGCTGTACCTCCTGACATCCGTGCTCTTTGTTGGACTTGGCTGTTAGCAGTGTGAAAAGCCTGGCTCTTCCTGGGCATTATATAGATTAATTTACTGTTCCACAGGCCTCAAGCGACACCTCACAGGGGAGCCCGTGTTTGCGTCTGCCGGCTAAGGGGGCCGCGCGTGGCTGAGGGTAGCCGCCACGAATTCCTGCTGAAAGCAAACAGCGACTTCTGGGCTGGATATGCGGGGGATTGCGGCGCGGCTGTGTGTTTTAAGAGGTGCATCATCTGGTCGGGGAGGCTCATTATCCCGATTCGCTCCCAAGCGGGTTGCACTCGTGTTTAAGCGCCTTTTTTTGTGCATCTGAGGTGCATTCTTTAAAATGGGAGAACAAAGAGCGTCTCTGCTTTAACTGGATGTAATAAATATGCTTCTTTCTGAATTTATCTCCGGCCTTTGTCACAGATGGAGCTTTAAGAGTGGGTCAGTTACGGTGTCCACTGGTACTTTAGTTGGGTATGACAAAACAAAATGGAAAAAAAGGTAAAGGGGAAAAAAGTCAGGGCACAGGAATTAGTGATGTTTATCTATTATGAAACGCGATCTCGTTTGCATAAGTGACACATTTCTAATGATGACAATTCTTCTGCCGTTATTGCTTATCGTTTGTTGACTCCAGTCTTTGCAAAATGCAGAGATCCGCATTTTGTACAGGGCCCAGGATGCCTTGGATCTGGTACATTCCAGTTTAGCTTAATGTGTGTGAGTGTGTGTGTGTGTGTGTGTGTGTGTGTGCGTCTTGCAAAGCAGCAACTGCTTAAATAACCTACTTTTGTCTGACAACAGCATCAGTTGAGGAGGTGCATATATGTAGAAATGCTGTTTGGAAGGGGCTCCTCGTGGATGTCAGCTTTTATTATGCGGGAAGGTGTCATGTTTGTAACGAAGCTGAGTGCAGATGGCAGAGTGGAAGAAATGGATCACTAATTTTAACAATGATTAATGAACAGAGATGGAAAATGAATTACATTGGTCTATTGGAGGCAAGGAATATATTTCTGCTAAAATGTTAACTTTGCCTGCCAGACTGCTGTCAAAGGAAAATTATTATGCATTACATATATTGTTTTCTACAAATTATTTATAAAATCAACATTTATTCCTATCTTCCACAATATTTTAGGGTTTCTGTGCTGGTTTTGTATGGGGGAATTTGTAGTACTGTAGCAGAAGCAGGATTTAGCACTGGAAAAATCCCACAGTTGTATCTGCAGGGGAACATCTATCATTTCATATTTTGTGAAAAAGGTGGGTTTCTCCCTTTTGTCTGAAATGTGCACATTCACAAAGGTTGTGAAGATGATGTAATATATACAGGATAAATAATCATTCACACCTCCTAATCCAACTGACAGTTTCTGATTCTGCCTCTATTTCGCTATATTGATCCCAATCAATAAATGTCTCTGCCAAAGAAGATAACACATATAACAATGCTTTCTCCAGTGCCCCCCCCCCCAGCTCTCTGTACTGTCTCAGACTGGTTGCTAATTTCCCATCAGAATTGTTACAGCTGCATTCGGCCTGATGTCTCCGGAGTGCTGGGTGAGTGTGGTTGCCATTCAGACACCTCCAAGCTCCTCACAAGTGCTATAAAGTGTGGAAATGCAGTAAGTAGCACATGCTGAGAGACTCTCATCAACATTAAATAGAAACAGGAGGAGAGTTCATTTAACTTTTTTTTTTTTTTTTAAGAAAAGCCTTCTCCATATCTCTCCCACAACTGTGCGTTTGGAATGCAACGGGAATTGAGAATTCAAGAAAATAGATATGCATGCACTATTTTGAATTTAATTAAGCTCCTGATGGGAAATAGTTTAGGCAAGGAAAAAAAAACAACCTCTGGAAACAATATGTACGTGTAGAAGATCTCAGGTTACACAGCATATGCTAAACACTCAGAGAACGTGCGCAGAGCATTAGTGAACAAGGTGGGTAAGAAGCTCCTGGGAGCCAATTTAGATTGTGACTTAAGGCAAGTGAGTTTTTCTTTTTCTTTTTTTGTGCGTCTGGGTGTGCGTGTGTGTGTGTGTGTGTCTGTGTGTGTGTGTGTGTGTGTGTTTCCTTTGGCACACTTGAAATAGGGGCTATGATCGGAACTCCCTCCCAAACTCCAAGGGTGGCCTGCTTCGAGATCCGCATCTGCACCCTACCCCTGTGGACCGTACGGGTCAGCCGAAAACTAAGTTACTGGGTTACGTGGTACACTTTTAAAGATCGAGGATGTAGACTGTGGCGTTTTATGGGTTGGACCACTTGCGTCGTATTTTGTCAGAATTGTCAGAAATGCTTGGTAGCTCTTTGTCACGGGGGGTTTCTCCCCTTGTGTTGCTGAATGAGATGCACATCTGACTGTCACCACCAAAGTTACAGACATACTCTTTAACTCTAACTGTTTAAGGCTGTGAGATGATAGGAAATTACCTTTATACCCAACACTCTGTTTTTGTGACATCTTTAATGTGTTGCCTGCATTTTTGTTTGATATTATTCTGTTGTATAGAGTATTGCTCTCTTGGTCTCTCTGTTGGGACAAACATGTACAAGTACATTGGACTGATTGAGCATTTGGCTAATGCTAATGACATCTAATGTTGCAAATGGCCAATATTCTGTGCAACTTGTAGGGATTTGGCACAACTAGCTTGGCAGGGATGAGGTTTGTTTATTAAGAGGAAAGGCTTGAAGAATTGCAAACTTAGCGTATTCGAAATGGTTACAAGCGAGGGGCGTGTTCATGCTACCTCAGAATGTTTAGTCATAGCAATACCACAAAGAAAATCAAGAAATGATTTAGATTTACTTTCTCTCGGCGTGTTTGGATTTATTTCAGTGTGGAAAATATAATATGAAAATAAATTTCAAAAAAAGCTTTGGAAAAAAACAAGGTGCATTCATAAGGGATTGGCTCAGATTAATTTGGGGTGGAGGGGGGGGGATTGTGTGATTCAAAATAACCTTGAATGCAGTTATACAAGGAAAAAAAAACTAATTATAGGAAAACAAGAGAGTCAACAGAAGCATAGCAGACTGATCATTTCTATGCACACAGCCAGATGGATGCTAGTCTGCCAGATAGATGTTCATGTCCGAGACAATGGTGGTGGCACTTTGAAATTTTTTGGACAGGATTAGGTATGAGGTTCTTTTGACTGTGCTGTGACTGTATTAGGTTTGAGGGCTTGTGAGTAGTGTTGTGTGACGGTGTGGACCATGAGGTTATGTCTATCGTGTGAAGGTGTAAGGTTTTATGGACAGTGTTGGTGGCGGTGTTACGCGTGAAGGTCTGCAGGAAGTGCTGTTGACTGTGTTAGGTGTGAGTGCTTGTTGACATTATTGAGTTGACTGTGTTAGCTTTGAGGGTTTGAGGACAGTTAAGTGACAGTGTTAGGAATAGTGGGCAGCATTAACAATGACTTCTTGTGGATGATTTTATGTGACAATGTTAAGTATGAGGGAATGTGAGCACTATTAACAATGAGGTCTTATGGACAGCGTTAAGTGTGATGTTTTGTGGACATTTGCCATGCCTGTTCTGAATGTGGGGGGATAGGGCCATGCATGTATTTGAATTAGAAGTGGATGATCTGAGTGAACATAGTGGGATGGAGAGAGGTGCTATGGGGAGCTTTTTGGGGTTTATTGGGGTATGGGGGACGTGTTACATGCTAATAATTAGCATGCCCAATGGACTGTTTGAGGGGCATGGGATAGTTTATTTTTACGCAGGATACAGTGCTTATGTGGGTCCAGGGTTCGAGTTTCTTTCTCTGTGTTGCACTGCAGATAGCTTCACTCTACAGTCCACAGATTGCGCATTTGCCAATCAAATGGCATTTTGGGAAAGTTATGCGAATGCATTATTGATTTTATGGAGTGATAAACAGAAATTTATACAGCGACAAAGAGTTGCATGACATAGTTTATGACTGCCAAAATATTGTTCTGTTCCTACTTTGTCCTCTGGATTTACAATGGCCTTGATAAAGCAAATTGCCTCCCCCCACACTCAGAGTTTTGTGAAGGTGGGGCTAAAAGTGTTGATCGTGGCCTTCTTTGTGATGTACATACGATAGCAATAGGAAACACCTACTTTATTTCTTTTAAGGCAAATTGACAGGTGTAATAGCTGTAGAACATATTCATCTTTCTAACCAAGAAACAAGCATTGTATCGCTGGCCTTCGTTTACCAGTCTTCAAAGCACAATTGCACTTGAAACATGGTCTGATTTCATACTTTTTTAACTCCTCCAATGTCACTCAAGGAGGCAATTACAAAAAGGGTGACACAGTAAACAGGTGCACCCATTATTCTCCAAGCCTGTGGCAATACATCCACATTACTTAGACTGACGGGACATTATGAGTACGACACTTTGGAGGTTTTGCCTACATTGGCTCTGACTGATTAAGCCTGGATGTTCGAATACTGTCTTAGTACTTGAATTATAAGAAAAATTACTGTGTGATATTCAGGGTAAAATTTCAGGAGTAATTATTATGCTTTACTTCTAAATTATTTTTTTTTAACACTGCTTCTGCGGTCACACTGGTGTGTAGAAATATCATCAGCATTTTTGGGTCCTTGAATTTAAGGACAGTGCTGCTGGGAGGCTGTGTCTGACCCGTTACATGTCAGTTCTTACACACACACACACACACACACACACACCACAAACACCCTTAAAAAAGCCTGTTGCCCTCATTGACTGTTCAGAAGCCTGTGAAAAATATAGCAGCTGAATATGAATTTCTGCAACTACACATCTTCTATCCTGTGTGTGTACATATGTTCTTTTTATGGTTGTGACGTCAGATTTACAAAAAACATTTGCAGTGACATATCTGGTTGATGCAATACCTGGAATTAAATTACTTAAAACCAATAAAGGCATCTTTAAAGAGGAGAAGGATAAACACTATTTGCTGTTTATAGTCAAGATGGCACAGCTGCAGTTGCGATGGAGTTAATGATAATTATTTAAAATTTTTTCATTGCCAGATAATTATTTAAGAGGTTCATATAGTCATCAGTGTAATCAGTCAAGAGCGATTACTGGAAATCCACGGGCAAACAGATGGCACTTGGACTTTTTTTTCACATTAAACTATTACGTTTAACACCAGCCCATCGTAGGAGGACAATCTGAAGGACGAACAATATAAAATCACTTCAGCTCAAAAACACAATCAAAGTCATAATTGGGCCTTTTGGACTTGGGCCCCCAAAACCAGCTAATCAGCCGAGTCACAGATAAATGCAAAGTCGCGGGCAAATAACGGAGGGTCCAAGAGAAGGGCCCCGAGCCCGGCTTGGAGACCCATCGCTGTTTTCAGATGATACGCTTTCAGATACGCTCGCTGTGTTTTGTAGTGCGTCCTTGTACGTCGCCCGCCCACGTTGTGTTGCGTTCGGCCGTGGTGATTGTTCAGTGCCAACAGCCTGTGCACGTTTCATTTTTTTCCTTGTTGTTGATGTACAAGAGTAGAGAGGAAGAAAAGCCTCCTCTTCGTTATGGCAGGACCAACTGGAACACGAAGGAAGCTGCCCTACATTCCCTACTAATTGTGTAACTGGAAAGCTTTTTAAATGAGCAAAAACCCCTCTGCAGCCCACACATTCAAGCACTTCCCCCTTCAAAGCAAATCACAAAAGAGCATTTTGGGAATAATAATAATTTCCAAAAGCGTCCCCCAGTAATCTGAACACTATCACTGAAACTTTAACCACGTTTGTCTCTGGTAAAGATCTTCAGTGGACTGTTTTCAATCAGTTCTCCTGAGTGGCCAAACAGACCTCCAGTTATTGAAACTGATTAATGAAAGAACTCACAATAGTATAATAAACTTCCATTGTTTATTTTTCAGTTCTTGCTTTGGCTTTCCGGTCTGACTTAAATTCCCTTATTGTCTACCTGTATACTGTCGTCTTGTTACATCACCTCCTAGCCCCATGAAAAATTGTATTTTAAAATTTACTGTCATTTTAATGCATTTTCATTCACGGTGGCAGTGTGAAGAGCATGTCAGAACAGCAAAAGTGCAATAAAACACATTTTTAATTAACCTTATTGATCACAGAAACAGAAGCGACTGTAATTTGCATGCATCATGCACGATCAATTTTTCAAATTTTGATTAATTTGCGGTCTTCACAGAGGTAGGGGTCAGATCTTTACTAAATAAGAAATAAATTAAAGTATGATGGAAATGAATTGCTGTATTATATTTGTAAAAATGCCACACAGTATTGCATACCATTGCTTTATTAAGTCGTATTCCCAAGAAAGGGAACTTTTAAATAAATGTTAAGTTAGCATACTGTGGATAAGTTAGCATACTGTAGATAATAAAAGAAAGTACAGGAGGAAAAACACAACAGGCAGAGCATTAATAAACACATTTAATGGCGAAGGGCAATATGTAGCTTCTTGAAAATAGTATAATGCAGTGTATCGATTCATAATGCTTTTAAATGGATCCACTGTACGCTATTCAAGGGCAAAACGATGGCTGCAATTTGATTTTATGGCGGCGGTCGTTTTTGCAGAAAGCTTTTTTGAATAGGAACACAAAAGGGTAATTGTTTTAGCCCAGATGTTACTTTTGCACAACAAGCAGGATACAATGTTCCTACTGAGCTGATGAGCCCAATCAGTGAAATGATTAAAAATTGATTTTGTCCCTGTAATTACAGTATGTAAACTACTTAGCCAGGATTGCAAAGGAAGTGATTTTCTAATTACGTATATACTCTGGTGTCTAATGATTGTTTTTTGAAGTAATGAAGAGAGAGCCCTAATGACTCCATTGTGCTCTAAAAAAAAATAAAGAAAAAGGCCGTTGTTGGGGTAGGGCATTGGCAGACAAAGAGCTCAAATTTAATTTTCACCACTGTTAATGTGAACGGAGACTTGTTTGTTAACATGCAACTGGGGTGGTAATGTTTCCCATTACAGGTCAAGTAGCCACATTCCCCGAGTTGGGACCTGCCCAGCGAAGAAAAGCTATTAATTATATGATAGTGATAATAATAGGTACAGCTTCCTCTCGTATGATTTCCATCGCACGGCTTAGCTGATAAAGTCTTCTGTTTGTGTCACAAACTCCTTGTCTTGCTTGTCTACAGTCGGAATGCAGAATTGTAGTTTAATAGACCTACGATTGAAGCACAAAGCATTTGTGCTTTTGCGGCAGTTTGGAATGCACATTATTTACACTATTTACTCATTGTTTCCCAGTTTAACGTAAACTTTCAGATTAAAAGAATTTATGATACAGTACTTTGTCCCTCTGACAACCACGAGAACAGGAACCTCCAAGCGCGTGCACTGCAGAGAAAAGACCTTTTATCTTGAGCATGGAATCACGAATCTTGACCTTCACATGAGATTTTATAAATGTAAGTCTACCTTTGTGTGACCTACTGAAAAATGGAAACGCATTAAATGTCCATTGTGATGTTGGACTTAAAAAAAAAAAAAAACAATAGTTATACGTAATATCTGATTGTGATCCAGACGAATTACACTAGTCATTTTATTTCTGATCATGAGAAAAACGCCCTGTTGTTGAGCCCTGCTATTGAGGGATCTGCCGCCAAAAGGCTGTGCCAATTTAACAACAAGGCCATTATTGTCTGACAGTGGGGTCAAGCCTTATATGGTTGCAAAGTTTTATCCGCTTTTCAAAATGAATGAGCGTCTGACACACCAGCAATCACGTCAACAAGGTGTCGAGTTGTTATAAAACGTGTCCTTTTTAGAAAATCTAAAAATGGTCTTTTAATAGAAAGAATCTATTAAAATACTGTAATCATTTCTCTCCTTTTTCATAGTGCCAGATGAACTTAGAACCTAATGTTTCATTAGGATTTATTCTGTGACACTTCACTCAGAAGATACACTTGTGGCTTTTATACATCATCTAAATTTGGAAAGGAAGGTTTCCTCTCACTCTAATTTGACTTTCAATTATGTTTCATAACTTTTTTGTGCTGTTAAATTTGAGTAAATCACCACTTGACATTTTAAAGGACATTTTGTTTTTCACCCACTATACTTTTCACTCTCTCTTCTGAGAACTTCTGGAAGTGGAAAGCTGGCCGTGTGTAGCACCTTCAGGAGGTGACAGTACAAAGCTGCTCTCGGCCAGCTAGAGGTAATTAATGCAAAGGTCAGGTCTGATATTCTTAATTAATGAAAGACCGATCCGGGGCAAAAGACGTGCAAAGTAAAATAACAGAACAATTAACAATAAATTGTTAAAAAAACACATATTCAAAAATACTGCAAAATTTACTGTGTAGCGAAAACAAAAGGAGAAAATAATAATAATAATAATAATAAATAATAATAATTATTATAATTATTATAAAACAATACAGAAGCATACTAATGGGACCTTTATATTTTCCTGTGAAATTAGGAATGTTATCTGTGCAGGAGCTGTTAGGTTTTTGTGGGTCCATGCTTCACTCTGCAGAGGTTGAATAGTTTGAGTGATATTCTGCTCAGCAGAGCTTGATGATATAACCTGAGACAGAGTGGCTTTTTCTACTTTTACTTTCTCTCTCTTTATAGATGAATCTTGTCTAATTTTACCCAAATTCCTTGTGTGATTTCTAATTACTTGCTTGTTATTTCTTTGGACTTCAAGATTGGGTCCGTGCTTGAACTCCAGCTCCTTATTTCGGTAGATGAGAGAGATATTGCTGTGTGTCACTGGTCAGAATAACAGTGATCTGTCAGATACACCTGCTGAACACCAGCCCAGGTCTCTGCACTTTGTAGTTAGTGTCTTCCACTTGTGTCATCCTTGTATCGCAATGTAATGCACAGTCACTCAGATTTCATTGATAACTGGTTTACATTGGTTTTACTCCTACTTTCTCAAGAATAAAACTCATTTATACTCATTACTAGCATTCTCAGTCCATCTCGGCATTGCTGTAACAGCCTTTGGCACCATAATAATTAATGTGGTCTGATAATAGTGTGGCATTATAGTGTCTTTATTAAAATGTACCGACATCCTATTGAGGTCCTAAGAGTATCTTCCACTCGTATATGAATGTATGTATGTATGTGTGTGTGTGTCAGTTCTTTCTGTACAAACAGTAACACTAACAATAGAAATATGTGGACTTTAACAATATTGCTGAATGTGACTGTTAATTTGTACTACAAGAAACTTACTCTTCTATTCTAGATTATTATGATTTTCATTCAATCAGAGTAAGAGTGTTATGGCTGTATTTGTGATTAATTTTGTCGCTGTACTTGGTTGTATGACTGAAATGAATGCAATTTACTTTTCATTGACTTAAAAAAGAGCTTTTGCTTCCTATTTTGATTCTTTGTATCACAGTGTAAAGTATTTTTGTTTTGCTCAAATAATTGTAAATCCTTAGAAAGGAAAACAAGTTAGCAATGTCATTTATGCATCTTAGCTATACTGAATGACAAGGAATTAACCGCTTAGATTTTTGAAGTAATAATAATAATAATAATTCACATTGTCCACAATTGATATAGTTTTTTTTATGATGATGCAGATATGAATGTTTATGTCATTTGCTGTTGAGCAGTGGAACTTCATTCCTTTCAGGAAACTGTCTTTACTGAGTTTTTGCACCTCATGTCTGTAATGTGTTGACAGGCAACAGGTGGGAAAAACCTGCTCAAGAACATCTTATCTGGCCAGATCCAAACTGTCCAAACATATGGTAAGTGTTTGTTGCCCGTAATAAGATCCCGCGGTCTGTTTATTATCTTCAGCTCTAGAACAGCATACGGAATCATATGTATTCAACAGGGAGAATATAAGCGAGAAGGGCACTTATTTCTTTCATTATTTTAATTATTTCTTTTTTGCTCTTTGCATGTGACCTGTTCAAACAGCTTTGCACTCTAATCATGCATAATGTACACACGATTGATCTTAGTTTAGACGTGTGACTGATTTCGTATTGCACACGACTCATTTCAGGGTGAGCACAGCCATTAGAGGGTAGGTCGGTGTACTTACTCAGAAAACAGCCTGATCTTTGGCTGTGTATTTGCGAGATAGAGAATGGCTATTCTGTCATTGTAATTCTAATTATTTTTCAGTCCTCCGTATTTATGCTAGTTCACTAGCGCTTTCCGGACCAATCAACCTGTCAAACATTAGCTGTGTGAAGAAAAGAAAGTCAAAGAATAGTCTTTAATGTACCTTGTTGAAAAATAATAGAAGGTTAGTAGCACGTATATTCTGTAATCTGAAAGAGAGAGAATTGACCATATTTTGAAACAGCCCCCAGTAAGAGTGAGCGGTCAATACTTTCAACCAGACCACTTTTAAAAGATCTTCTGTTAGGCCTGTTCAGTACAGTTTGCCCAGTCAATTAATTAAGTCCTATGTCGTGGGAACCCTGACTGAAAATGCAACTTCCTCATTCCAATCTCCAAACAACATATCAAATTCTAATAATGTTATTTTTTTCTAGTTTTGTTTTTTTTTCCCTGGCCTGTTTCGTGGGGAAAAAACATCATAAATGCTCAGTTCCTAATCATGTGCTTTTTCCATGGCTGAGGAGTGTAGAAGAAAGGAGTGAAGTGTGTGGTTCCCTGAATCAGGGCAAATGTAGCATTTATAGCACTGAGTCACACTCCAAGTGCCACCTATGCATCTGATACCAAAAGCAGCACTTCTCAGTGAGGTCAGAGGTCAGAAGGGGTACGACACGAGGTCATTCCAGTACAGTTGATTACAGGTGGTTGACATGAGAGCTCACTTTCACCACCTGTAGCTCAGCAGACTGTTTCCAGGCAACTGGGGGAAAGTGAGAGAGGACAGAGGGGATGAACAGGTAGTCGAGAGAGAGAGAGAGAGAGAGAAAGAGAGAGTATAAAGGGTTGGATAAAGACCAATGTCTGTAGCATATACTCATCCAATAGCATGGTCCTGTTGTACACATGATTCGGTCTGTGGGGTGATAATGATAATGATGATAAGTGTGGATGACTGCCCTTGTTTGACGTCTGTGCATGCAGAGAGAGGCCTGTGTAAACGTAGCATGGCTAATTCCAATTTAATCTCATAAGTGCCACCATGGCAGAGGTGGGTCAGATCCTTAAAGTTACACTGTTCCTTCTAACACTCCAGGCTGTGTTTCTGCTGTGGCTCGCTGGGGCACCCCCCCCACATCCACGAGGATTTGTTTATGTAATGCCTGCACTAGTAAACCTGCCGGAAAGACTCCAATATCACAGCGCAAACGTGATGATGAGATGTGGACCCAGTTTAGGAAAAATGTTCATACTGGCTACATGGAGCTCTGTTGATTTACAGTATATGTACTTAAAAAGGAGGCCAGCAAACCTCCATTCTAAAGACAGCAGTTGGATTTAAACTTCATCTGCTCTCCAGAGGATGACGCCAAGTTAATGTGCTAAAATATGAGGGAGAGTACAATATAGTGCTCATCTGGCGATGAAGTGAATAATTGTACGGCGTAATGTAATGCAGTTGTATTTCTCGAAGGAAGTTCACTGCAAGTTCAAATTATTTTGGTAATCAGAATAACTCCCCTCCCCCCTTACCCTCCTAAAACTAATTTAGTCAAATTCGGTAACTTATGCATAAAGTTTGATTAATCCAAGCATGCAAACTGCAGGTACCTGCAGAAATGTAACACGATAAGAATAAAACAAGCTCTGAAAATATGCATTTATGGTTCACATTGCAGGAAGGGGTGTCTTGGGTGTGATGTCGTAATATAATTTGTGCAAAATAAAACTTAAAAACAAACAAAAAAGAAATAAGTAAATAAACGAGCAAGATAATTTAAGCATAAAAGTTTAAGCAAAAAATATTGAGCATACTACTATTACTACTACTATTAATACTAATAATACTAGTAATATTACTACCTCTACTACTGTTGCTGCTGCTACAGTACTATTACTACTACTACTACTATTAATGATGATAATAATAATAACAATAACAATGACATGGTAAAGGGTGAATCTGACGGGAACATTTGAGCGCCTGGCCCTATTTGCTGTGGTCAGCTTGGAAAGTCTAACGCCAGCGCACAGTGGCTTGCATGGCAGAGGATGACGGCTATGAGACTGTGCCACTTCAGCTGCTCGCAAAAGGAGGAGTGACCCATCACTAATAGGCTATGAATTGGATTGGCCCTGGGAGTTTTAGGCTGTTTATAAAATGTCAGGGCTGTGTTTGTGTAGGAGGATTTCCTGCATGAAATGATGAATAACTTTTTGATGATCTACCAAAACTTAGTTGTCCCTAATGTCGATTCCGAATGTTCAGTTGTCAAGCACATTTCCGAATCCATGTACCTTTTATTCTTTAGCCTTTCGTATAGTACTATCACTGCATACTATACCAATATATTGTATGTTAATGTCTGTATAATCTTACTATAACTTTAATTTTTAATTATTATAATAGAACACCAAAAATGAAGAGACGGCACAACTCAGGATATGAAATCTTTTGTGGTTATTTAACTGCATGCATTGAACTAATGTAATCATTGTTAAAATCAACCTTGCTCAGATTTCTTTTGTTCTCCACAAAGCATTTAGAAGATGATAAAAAAAATTCCAATACTTTAGACATGCACATAGGCATCTTTTACCACAATGAAATGTGGATTGTGCTTATAGACAGAATAAGAGATGTAAGGTCAGGATGTAACTCAGTGATTAAGGGCATGGATTTCTAACCCGAAGAGTTGTGTGGCTATGCTGTTGTACCCTTGAGCAAGATACATAATTTAAATTGCTACATTAAAAATATCCAGCTGTATAAATGGGTAAATGGTAAATCACTTTGGGGAAAAAAAAGTGTCAGAATAGCAGTGAAATAATAATAATTAGGTATTAAGGACAATACTGTGCCAGTTTTGAAAAGTTGGAACACAATGCACACTGCAGGCTTTGCAGAATTATCACTGAAACTTGCAACTAATTTTTATGTCTAAGTTGGGATATATATGGTTATTTTGCATCTGTATATCTGCTTTTAGTCTCAGTCAGTGAACAACTAAAGCTACTGTAAGCATTGTCTCTAGACTTTATTGTTTATGCTATTTTATTTGTATGTTGATTTCCTATTGCAACAATTTTCTGGGATCACTTTCAACAGTTTTCACTGGATTGGAGTAGTGATTTCACAAAACACATCCATAACAAATTTCAAACTCCCGTTGAAGAAAAATGTTATAAAGGACACAGAATCGCATATAAACAAAAATGTTAAGCTGTTACTCTAAAGAATTGCTAGTTTTAAAAATAATGACAAAGCTAGCATATTGCAAAATACTGATTTACAGATAATGTAGCATTATAAAACTCTGCTATAAATGTTGCTGGTTTCAAGCATTTTTTCAAACACTAGAAATTGATAATCAGAGTGATTTGATAAATTGATTTCAAATACATTGATATAGTAATACATTGATTGTTTGACTAATATAAAACATTAAATTGTTTTAAGTTTTTTCAATCCACAAGCTAAATGTTACTTAGTATTTAGTTCACTATGGTTTCAGTCCATCTTTGCTTTAAGATGTTTCAGGAAACACACGTGACACATAGCATGAACAAATGACAGCTTTAGAGGAGAATTCAGCTAACACACACACACACACACGTGCGTTTGTATTGAAATATGTGTGTATATATGTAGGTCTGTGTGTGTGTGTGTGTGTGTGTGTGTGTGTGTGTGTGTGTGTGTGTATATATATATATACACACACGTCCCTCATCATTTTCAGTTTTTTTTTTATAAAAATGAAATTCCTGTTATCTGATTTGAAAGGCTGATTCTACTGTTTCACATTAAACATTGTCTAGTATGAGAAGGTTACAGTATGTCCTCTAAATAAGAATTTAGGTGACCTTTTTCATGTTTATCGCATTTTTTATTTGTGCCAACAAACACGTATCTTCCAAACCGTATCTTTCTCTGCAGTGTTTTGTTTTATTTCGATTTTCTAACCCTAGCCCTAACCCTAACCCTAACCCCTATCCCCTAATCCTATCCCCTAATCCTATCCCCTAACCCTAACCCTAACCCTAACCCTGTCCCCTAACCCTGTCCCCTAACCCTAATCCTAACTTTGAAGGATGTCCTTTATCCCCTGGGACTTTTTCTGAGTTGGGGACCAAGCTTAAATGCTCCTATATATATATATCCCCTGAACACTGAAGAAAAAGAATCAAAGGGACAATTTCCTGTATAATTACTGTTAATTGTTATTTCTTTCCCTGTTACATTCCAGTGTGGAATCGTTACTGTTCTTGTTCTTATCGTATCTAACCTTCATGCAGCTGTCTAACTGAAAAGAACCGTTTCTACGTCAGAATCGTATTATCTACTGCCCCTTCTGCAAAATAAATCACACATCTGTTCCGTTAACTCTAAAATATGTTTATTAATAATAAACAAGACTAATCGTGCAGTTAGCGAAAAGAAATGGGCAGTAATGTTGTGTTAAGCAAGTTCAGCAGTTCTTTCATGGCTAAGGCATAAGCCTATGGGCTTTGAGAGGCTAGAGTACAGCAAACGTCTATTTTGAGGCTGCAGTACAATGGACAGTGCTGATTTGCTGGCTGATTAGGACAGTTCCCACAGCACTGCCAGGTACTCATGCCTGGTATACGACTGCACACAAGCTTCCCTTCTCCTCTTCAGAAAATGTACCCCAGATGGTGATTGATTTTTCGAGTGCTGACATCCCAGCTTGCGAGTGTGTTCCCACCTTCTTTGTGCCGAGCCAGTCAGGCAAACTAACACGATGATGCGATCATCTGCTCCTTTGCCACTATAGGATTGATTGACTGAGCGCGTAAATTTTTTATTTTTTCTACTTTTTTTTTGGGGGGGGGGACTATTTCAGACCCTTTAAAAATAAAAATCCATCAGGTAATAATTTGCATTCCTTTGCGGAAGCATTCACGTTTTTATATAGTTTCGCCTCATTTCAATTGAGCAGTAAATATTACACCTGATTTGTAATAGTCCAGCTGAACATTTTCTGAAGCTTTGCAAATAATGTGTGATTATGGCAACAACTATATGACATTATTACTTCTGAGACAGACATGCTGACTAAATGAGAATGTTATACTTGAATGATTATTATTATTATTTAGTTGTACGATGAGGCTCGTTGTTTACTGGTCAGTCTACATCCCAATGCTCACCTATGGTCATGAGCTGTGAGTAATGACTGAAAGAACAAGGTCAAGAATGCAATCGGAACCAGAATAGGAAAGATCTTTATTGGCCTACAAGTGTACAACGGATTTGTCTTAGGTGGGCCCTCGGTATGACGTACAATATGCAAGACGATGCAAGGCACTGTGGGTCCTTGAGCAAAGCCCTTAACCACCACAGGTGGCTGCCCTACAAAAAAGAGCAAGTTGAGGGACACATAAAGACAATTTAATCAATAAAGTATCTATTATTATTTTATTATTATTATTTATTATTATTAATGTAAAGATGGATTTTTACCCATACGTTTTACAATAGACCAGGGGTCACCAACAGGGTGCCCGCGGGCACCAGGATGCCCCCAAGGACCAAATGAGTCGCCCGCGGACCTGTTCTCAAAATAGCACAACTCGCCAGTGAGCAGCGTCTAAAATTAAGTTTTATCCTGTTGCTATTCTTCTTTAATCACATTTGCATTGATTTAGATTTGAAAATGACAATATCTAAACACAGGCTTTCCCACAGGCTGGTCAGGTTCATTCTTCATGACAGAGTGAGGGGTTCATGGACCTTGACACATAACCTGAGGTGGTTTGAGGATCTAACCAGGATCCCACCCGGTCAGCTCCCACACAGGGTGGAGACCCTGGGGAGACCCCAGGACACACTGGGGGGGTTATACCTCCCATTTGGGTTGGGGATGTCTAGGGCTCCAGAATGAGCTAGAGGCTGTAGCCTGGGAAAAAGTGCTTTAGTCTTTCTTGACGTTGTGTCTGTCGCCCAGCGAAGTGATGGGAAAATTATATGAGATTATTATTGCAAAAAAATGTCTATTAGAGGAAAAAAAAGAAAAGGAAGGCATCTAGTAGATCAAGTTACAACAGTGGTGTGAGTAAGTCAAGCGGGGATAGATTGTTTTGTCCTTAGTTTGAATTATAATGTATTTCCGTTACTATAATGATCCTGAGAGAGTGTGACAGTACAGAACTTATTTGGTACTGTCCCTAAAGCTGAACGCGACTAGCAGCGACCAAGGTTGACAAATGATCAGCTTCTGTCTGTGTGTAAATCTGCACTGGGACACATCAACACGATTAGAGATGATGGGTTTTCATACAACCGAATCAAAGAACTTGGTTTCACCAACTAGTTTTGATGCTGATTTTACATGCTCAGTTGGCCAAAACAGAGCCAATGGGGACCAACCGTGTCTGACCGTGCCACACACATCGGCAAGATAGGCAGTCACCGACTCAGGTCGGCAGCCTGATCCAGATCGTGTGCTATGTATACAGCCAAAATCACTGTACACTATGTACTGGTCAATATTGCAGGGAAAATTGGGCAATAGGAAAACAACAAAATTTCAACCTAGTTCCTTAACAACCGCATTTGCATTGTGTATTCCGAACTGGCACCCAATAGCAAGTGATTCCTTAAGCTCTAGTCAGCTTCTTCCCTGTGCCTAAATCTCAGTGTGATGTTTGAATCAAGCCAGATTTTATTTGTCTCACTCATATGATAGATGGTTTGCGTCTCATATGGCTAAATGCTAACAGGCTGGTCTGAAACTCTAGGGTCACGAACAGCCAGCGTGTTACGACACATGAAACAGAGTAAAGATTATAATGTGACTAATGGTAAAGGTCACTGAATCTTATCACCAGGATCTCGTGTCTGTGTCATGTTCCGTCACAGTTGCAGAGAACCATGGGAGACTTATTATCATTTTTTTTACCCAGAATGACGATCATCTGAATGCACCCACCTACGCTCGGAGAGGGAGCAAGTGCCGCCTTCAGAAATCTCACATGTCAAAGCATCTGGTGCGTTTCTTTTTTGGTCTTTTCTGTTTGTCATGACAAACATTCTCAATTGGATTGGCAACGTTCGACGAGATGCCGCCGGTTTCAGCGCGCAAATATTTCTAAAGAGCTGCTCGCCTTGCCAGTCACTATAGTCTTGTGTCCATCTGTAAGATCCGGCACTTCTTTAGATTTTAACCCTGACTGCCATGGTGCTGAAAGGCAGAGGCAGGGTTCTGGGATGGCACTCTGCCACAAACATTTACGCGTGCAGCTCCCACGTCAGCTGTTCACGGCATGATCTCCACAAAGCAGCTCAGCCGCCGCCATTATCTCTCTCACTTAGAGAGAGACACGCTTATGGATTTTCATATATATTCTTCCTAGAATCATTTCTGTTTTTTAAGTGTCTTATATGGTCCCCAACATAAGCTGTGCACCATCCAAACTCTCAGCAGTGCCTGGAGCCTTGGCGATAAATTCACCTAATCTCTGATAGTGTGTAAAGGTGATACATAATTGGGGCTTGATAAATTTTGCATCGTTATATACATTAATGTTCTAAAGTTAGATAGGCAGTAACAAAAGGCTGCTTGATTTTCAGACTTAGTTGCATCTGAGGGGGAAAATGACCTCATCATTGAAGGGGGAGGACTTGGTGTGCTATCACATTGAAGGATTGTGTTTCACTGCCATTTTGAAAAGTTATTCTATACTTTTCACATCCTCTGCAATCATTTAGCCAATTTATTTCAACAAAATCTGGTTGTCGGTGTCGGCAACCCTTTAGGAACTGACAAGCAGCACATTTGGTATTAATGTCAGCGGTTGTTTTTTCAGGTCTTCCCTTTATTGCCTTTGGACAGGAAGGCTGTGATTGGCTTTGTTCAATCTTTCTGGCAGTCAGCATTACTCTGACATCTGTTCCCTTCCAACCATTTTAACTAATTTTGATCAGAGGGTCTGTGACACAGAAATGCAGTGATAAGATTCTAACACAGGCATGATGATACGCAACGCTAAGCAAGAAAAAACAAAAAAAAAAACAAACTGTTAAAATGAGATGTCGCTTCAAAAAGATACACAGATGGAATATCTGTTCCTGTATCACTAGGTAGTCTTTCATCAGGAGGAGAGTATCCATGTTTTAAAAATATGAAATGAATGAGCTACTAAAATGCTTTCATGTAAAAAAAAAATATAATATTTTAAGCATCGTTGACAAAGGAGAGAGGGCAGAAAAAAATTATATGAAGCATTTAAGAAAATATTTGGTAAAACATGCTGTAATTGGTAATGTTTAAGAATTCGAGAACCTCATCTGTATGACTTTTCTGTAAAACGACTTCAGAAAATGAAAAAAATGACAGGCATAATCTGTAGTGTAGGCCAGTCAACATAATGGGTGAATCACATGCCAATATCGATGACAATCCTGCCTAGAAAGAGAAGTGATTCACACCGAGCATCTGATGATCAAATTATCATGTATGGTAGTCGCTCTTCTCTGCCTTGATCTACTGCATCAATAGTGTGGTAATAATGTAACAGTCTTATGGTCTGGTGGTAATAATAATGATGATGATAATAATAATAATAATAATAAATAATAATAATAATAATAATAAATAATAATGATACTACTACTGATAAGTTTACAGTTTTCAATTTTAGAAATCAGATTTTGTTTTGTTTATTATGAAATCATAGAGATTTTTTTTTGTCATTTATTGTCACACATAGAGTATGCACAAGACATTGGAAACACCACATGAAAAAGATTTCAGTTGCGTACATTTCAGTAACCTGAATAAAAATTACACACGCTGCTAGGTCAGTGATAACAGGCATGAGAGTCTGTGCTTTGACATGTGAGTTTTCAAAGCAACTTCAAGCAAAGAGGCCAAACAGTCAATTCCTGTATTTCTAATACATTAGTAAAAAAAAGCATTCTCAAAAATAATGACAGCATGTGCCAAATGGGCAAATTATATTGCTGAAGACGAAGAGTGATGGCAAGACAAAGCTCACCAATAGGAATCGGCAAACATGTGACAGGTTAGCGGTTAAACACCAGGATGTCCTCCAAAAATATCCAAGAACTGAATCAGTACCTTTATGACCAGGTTTTGACCAAAACTCTACATTCTACATGAAATCCTCGAATTTACCGCACAAAACTTGGACCCCTAAGGAATTTTAAAAAGTAAAATGTGGTGAGGAGACATTTTAACCCTCTTTTCTAATCTTGACTGGTCGCCATTTGTACAAAGCCAAAGGATGCCCTCAACCCCCAATGCCTGTTGGTATGGGCAGCCATCTCATGGGAGTCATTATGGCCAGTAATTGGTCTGCACAGACAGGCAATATGAGGTCATTATAGGGCCAGGTGCTTCCAACACTGTTCCTTAATTATGTTCCCATATTCCACGTTGATAATGCCCTTATACTCACTGCTTAACAGATCATGGAATGGTTTCTTGAATGCTAGGATGTCAGACGTCATCCAAGGCTTCCCAGTCACTTGAGCTAAACATCACGGAATCTTCATGGAATGTTTTAGAGTGAATAATGCAGAGAAGACGTACACCTGCTTTATCCCTCAAAAAAAACTACGCTTTTCTTATTCAAACATTCTCCAGTGTCGCACTGCACATTCAGGATTTGCATGACAGCATTACAAGAATGACTGAAGCTTTTCTCAAGACACAGGGTCAGCCCACTCCTTATTATGTCATGAATATTAATATATTATTAGGTGTTTCCCTTATTTAGTCCGCCCTCTGTTATATGTACTGAATATGGCACTCTTAAGGAGCCCAGCAGCTTTTAGCCATAGACTTCCGTTAAAGAAGGAAACCCCAAGTAGCTCAAAGTGAAAGGCATTTGTACAATACCAGTGAAAGACATCAAGAGAATTTCCATTTGGTGGTGGGAGGCTGGTATGTTGAGGGACGATCGAGCCTCTTGTGCAGTTACACATGCTAGATGATATTAGCATAGCTCTTCGTATCTCATACATATCTGTCTGGCTACTTTTTTCATCGTCTATCTTTTTCTAAGTTCCTCCTTCCATATGAATGACTCAGTAATTCCAATCCCTTGTTAATTTATGTGGATTCCACTTTTTTTTTCCCACCGCAAACTACTTGCTATATACACCTAAAAAAATGACCTTAAAAACAAACAAATAGGAGGCATTTAAATAAAACATTCAATTGTAGATCTGACCTACTGCAATATCATTGGTTTTGTATTTCTAATTGCCTCTTTTTTAAATGATTTATGGCCAGGCTTTCTTCATACAGTCTGTGTTAACGCTGACAGATGACGGCCAACTGCAATGACATATCGAGAGCAAAGTGCCATGCTTGACAGGATTGTGGGCAGGGCACAGTAACATCATGTATGGCAAACAGTGGAATAAGGGCTAAGCTCTAAACTGTTACACACGGTTTGTATTTTTTTTCGTATTTTTTGTGAAATATTCTGAGGGCCTTTTTATAATATGGATCTTACAGTTCAGCACAAGTAGAGAGTGTCCGGGGGATTTCTCCGGTGCTGTTGTCTATTTTCACTCCAGGAAAGAGATGCCATTAGAAAAAAAGCGACCTCATAAATGATGAAAAGTTAATGAAGAAGTAACCTAATGATGTAATGAATATTGTTGCACAAGGTCGTATAGAACAGTCTTGCTGTATAAATAGATGAAGCAGATATATTTTTTTTAAGCTTGAAGATTGTGTGCTGAAGCTTGTTGCTGGTACTGTTTGGTGTTAAACAAGTGATAAAAACAAAATAAATAGAAGACTTACAAGGTTTGAATGATGGGGGGGGGGGGGGTGGGGGGTGGTCTGCAGCCTGGTGTGACACTCGGTCACAATTTTACCGAACGCTATTCCAGAATCATCACCTATTTGCACAGGCTCACTTATTGTCATGTAAACACAAGTTAATTATGATGCAGTGTGTGTACAATGGGAAGTAGGTTTAGTCAGTGAGTGACTGACAGGGTATCGAAATCCCACCCACTGAGGGTGTCGAAAGTCGCGATTTTCTCATGCCTTTCATGCTGTTCAGAATGTGGATGTCGCTGACCTGTTTTGGGGAACTAACTAGTTGAATAATAAAAGTCACATCTGGCTTCGGGGTTACAAATTGCTGCCATTAAAAGTTGATGTCATTTAATATCTATATGACCGTACCACCCTGTGAGGGATTGGCTTTCTGTCCGGGGTAGCTGCTTACTGCGAGCCCTGTGCTGTGTGTGGGGGCTGCTTACTGCGAGCCCTGTGCTGTGTGTGGGGGCTGCTTACTGCGAGCCTTGTGCTGCGTGTGGGGGCTGCTTACTGCGCGCCCTGTGCTGTGTGTGGGGGCTGCTTACTGCGCGCCCTGTGCTGTGTGTGGGGGGCTGCTTACTGTGTGCCCTGTGCTGTCCAGGGTAGCTGCTTACTGCGAGCCCTGTGCTGTCTGAGGTAGCTGCTTACTGCAAGCCCTGTGCTGTGTGTGGGGGGCTGCTTACTGCGAGCCCTGTGCTGTCCGGGGTAGCTGCTTACTGCGAGCCCTGTGCTGTGTGTGGGGGCTGCGTACTGCGAGCCCTGTGTTGTGTGTGGGGGCTGCTTACTGCGAGCCCTGTGCTGTGTATGGGGGCTGCTAACTGCGAGCCCTGTGCTGTCCGGGGTAGCTGCTTACTGCGCGCCCTGTGCTGTGTGTGGGGGGCTGCTTACTGTGTGCCCTGTGCTGTCCAGGGTAGCTGCTTACTGCGAGCCCTGTGCTGTCTGAGGTAGCTGCTTACTGCAAGCCCTGTGCTGTGTGTGGGGGGCTGCTTACTGCGAGCCCTGTGCTGTCCGGGGTAGCTGCTTACTGCGAGCCCTGTGCTGTGTGTGGGGGCTGCGTACTGCGAGCCCTGTGTTGTGTGTGGGGGCTGCTTACTGCGAGCCCTGTGCTGTGTATGGGGGCTGCTAACTGCGAGCCCTGTGCTGTCCGGGGTAGCTGCTTACTGCGAGCCCTGTGCTGTGTGTGCGGGCTGCTTACGGCGAGCCCTGTGCTGTCCGGGGTAGCTGCTTACTGCAAGCCCTGTGCTATGTGTGGGGGGCTGCTTACTGCGAGCCCTGTGCTGTCCGGGGTAGCTGCTTACTGCGAGCCCTGTGCTGTGTGTGGGGGCTGCTAACTGCGAGCCCTGTGCTGTCCGGGGTAGCTGCTTACTGCGCACCCTGTGCTGTGTGTGGGGGGCTGCTTACTGCGCACCCTGTGCTGTCTGGGGTAGCCGCTTACTGCGAGCCCTGTGCTGTGTGTGGGGGCTGCTAACTGCGAGCCCTGTGCTGTCCGGGGTAGCTGCTTACTGCGAGCCCAGTGCTGTGTGTGGGGGCTGCTTACGGCGAGCCCTGTGCTGTCCGGGGTAGCTGCTTACTGCAAGCCCTGTGCTGTCTGGGGTAGCTGCTTACTGCGCGCCCTGTGCTGTGTGTGGGGGGGCTGCTTACTGCGTGCCCTGTGCTGTGTGTGGGGGGCTGCTTACTGCGTGCCCTTTGCTGTGTGTGGGGGGCTGCTTACTGTGAGCCCTGTGCTGTTTGTGGGGGGCTGCTTACTGTGAGCCCTGTGCTGTTTGTGGGGGGCTGCTTACTGTGAGCCCTGTGCTGTTTGTGGGGGGCTGCTTACTGTGAGCCCTGTGCTGTTTGTGGGGGGGCTGCTTACTGCGCGCCCTGTGCTGTTTGTGGGGGGCTGCTTACTGTGAGCCCTGTGCTGTTTGTGGGGGGCTGCTTACTGCGAGCCCTGTGCTGTGTGTGGGGGGGCTGCTTACTGCGCGCCCTGTGCTGTTTGTGGGGGGCTGCTTACTGTGAGCCCTGTGCTGTTTGTGGGGGGCTGCTTACTGCGAGCCCTGTGCTGTTTGTGGGGGGCTGCTTACTGTGAGCCCTGTGCTGTTTGTGGGGGGCTGCTTACTGTGAGCCCTGTGCTGTTTGTGGGGGGCTGCTTACTGCGCGCCCTGTGCTGTTTGTGGGGGGGCTGCTTACTGCGCGCCCTGTGCTGTGTGTGGGGGGCTGCTTACTGCGCGCCCTGTGCTGTGTGTGGGGGGCTGCTTACTGCGCGCCCTGTGCTGTGTGTGGGGGGCTGCTTACTGCGCGCCCTGTGCTGTCCGGGGTAGCTGCTTACTGCGCACCCTGTGCTGTCTGTGGGGGGCTGCTTACTGCGCGCCCTGTGCTGTGTGTGGGGGGGCTGCTTACTGCGCGCCCTGTGCTGTGTGTGGGGGGGCTGCTTACTGCGAGCCCTGTGCTGTGTGTGGGGGGGCTGCTTACTGCGCGCCCTGTGCTGTCCGGGGTAGCTGCTTACTGCGCACCCTGTGCTGTCTGTGGGGGGCTGCTTACTGCGCGCCCTGTGCTGTGTGTGGGGGGGCTGCTTACTGCGCGCCCTGTGCTGTGTGTGGGGGGGCTGCTTACTGCGAGCCCTGTGCTGTGTGTGGGGGGCTGCTTACTGCGCGCCCTGTGCTGTGTGTGGGGGGCTGCTTACTGCGCGTCCTGTGCTGTCCGGGGTAGCTGCTTACTGCGCACCCTGTGCTGTCTGTGGGGGGCTGCTTACTGCGCGCCCTGTGCTGTGTGTGGGGGGGCTGCTTACTGCGCGCCCTGTGCTGTGTGTGGGGGGGCTGCTTACTGCGAGCCCTGTGCTGTGTGTGGGGGGCTGCTTACTGCGCGCCCTGTGCTGTCCGGGGTAGCTGCTTACTGCGCACCCTGTGCTGTCTGTGGGGGGCTGCTTACTGCGCGCCCTGTGCTGTGTGTGGGGGTTGGCTCCAAGCATCCCACCCCTTTACCACACTGTGCAGGATAACCAGATGGACTGATGGGTGTCTCCCATTGTCCAGCAGCAGAAGAAACTTCATATATTTCAAATGATGATTGTCACCCTAATTTACTAATCTGCCAAAAATACCAAACTGTATATAACTAGGAATTGAACTAAAGAATAGTTAGCTCAAGGATGAGATATGTATGATAAGTAATGTTTATCAAAAAAATAAATAAATGAAATGCTAATATCTTTAGAAACACTGTGATTCTGCAGAGTCTGGCAGTTGTTTCAGGGTAACTGCTGGAGCAGGACTTGGTCAGAAACAGCTAGGTGGTCCCCCCTCCCCCTTTATGTAATTGTTAGTGATGACTTGAGCTTCACCTCCATATATAAAGTCAGTGGGATGATCTGAACTCTCATGGGACAGACAAATGGAGGCCAAATGGAGGAAAGGGGAGGAGTGGAGGGAGTGGGAGGGGCGTCCTTCTCTTCCTGGTCAGATTATGAAGCCTCTTTGGTGGGCAGAAGCTCTTTCAGCGATACTAATGGAAGCCGGCAGTGAGCTTCAGCTCGCAGTGTGCTGAGATATGGGAAGGCCTTCACTGTGGCGGGAGTGAACAGGGAAAACACTCCGTAACATCTAAAATATAGAGATTGTATGAACAGAATTATACATCTTTTAGATTTCATTGAGCTTTTTTTGTCATGAATTACACAGTATTCCAGTACAATCACTGTATTATTAGTAACTAATGACTTTGGAGCAGGCAAGAGTTCATTAAACTGAGTGGAGCTAAACAGTGAAATGTTCAAAACATTTGGATTGTTCAGTTTCTTAAAAACACGTTCTTTTTTCCCCCTTTCTCTCTCACAATTTGAAAAAATTACAACGCGTGCATGTTATATACTGTTGATGCTCTGCGAGTTGTTTACATCAGAATGACTGCAGATGTATTTTACAGTTGTGATATTTGGACAATCAGAAGGAAAATAGATAGGCTGTTGAGATTACAGTGAAGTTGCTATTGCTTAAACATCTAGAGGGTATAAATAAATCTCTCTAACTCAGTGGAAAGAACATGAGGACTAAAATTACAACAACATAAGGGAGAATATCTTTAACGTGAAATCATTTCCTCTTCTTAATCAAAAAATGACAGGCCCAGCTCTGAAATTTCCATCTGTACAATCTGCATACTATGGTTCTGACGCCAAGATGTTTGAGTCATATATGTTTTAAGATTATCTGCTGAGACTGGATTTATCCTGGTCTAATCTGAGTGGCCTTTTTCCAGGAGATCAAGTCCCCTTCTTTCCTCCATAATACACGCCCAGGCCAAGTGCAACATAAAAACTGTGCATGACCTTTTGACCCCAAAGTCATGCTTTCAGGTTGTCTAGTACTCACTAAAGATACTCAGGGTGAGTAATTCAGTCTTACATTAAATTAGGTTTCAGAAACAGAAAAACAAAGTAGACAAGTATAGAAGGGCACAAAATGTAATTACACATCTGGAAAGATTTACATTACTCTCCCTAATTTTTTGTCATGTTTCTTGAGTTAAAGAGGTATTTTTTGGCAAATTAGTTACATGAATTAGTACAGTGAATAATGAAATGTATGTCTGATAAATGTGGATTTGACTTAAGCATAAGCTTGACGGGGTCTGTACATATGATGAGATTTTTTTACTGTTATACTTCAGAAGGCAAACTGTAACAATGAATTTAAGTTTTTAACAGACAGTTCTCTTATTAGAACACTTCTTTCACTTTGTGCTGATGGCCCCTCCCCTACTATCTTACAAGTTATTTCTCTGCGTGAGAGGAACAGTAGGTACGCTATCACCACAGAAGGTATAAAAATTGCGATCAGCATGCAGATTTCACATTCATTGTGTGCCTTGCTTCAAACCTTTGCCTTGAAAGGTCTGGTGACCAATAATGTGAATCATTCATGTGAATCAATAATAGACATCTGCTCTCTAATATAATCCACTACAGCTGATTTGGCAAGGAAAATGATAAATTATCAAGCATTGTGCTATATGCTAAATGCTAAATAATATGTATATTTAAATTGTGCGCATGTGCATGTGTGTAAAATTAAGTCCAAAAACATGTTTTTATCTTAGTTTCTTGGAAGAGCGAACGAGTGAGAGATTGAAAGTGAGTATGTGTGAGGGAGAGATGCTTTATTGAAAAGTATAAACTTTTCAAAATGAAATATGAAATAATAATCTGTGTGTGGCCTGTGAATGTTGAGAATGCAAACATTTCACAATAAAGTTTAAACAAACGTTAAACACCTCGCAAAAAAAGAGAAAGAGACAAAAAGACGGCACATTGTGTTAATTATGTGTCCTTGTGGAAACAAAGTAGCCTCTGATATAAAAGATTACTTACCTTTAGAATATACCTGTAAATCAGAGGGAGGGTATTTGTCTAGTATTGAACAAGATGGTTCACATGAGACAAGTAAAGAATAAGAATGTGCAACTTTTTTTGGAGCGATTATGGTGAAAATGTATGAGTTTGACTTGAATTTAAGTGCTTTTTCCTACGTATATCAATACAGACAAATTGGAAACTGTAACAAAATATTTAGTTTATTATTTATGTCATATGAAATATATACCCTGAAAATAAATTACATATTTTTTATATGAAAACAGACATACTAACATTTTCGTAGCTGGGTGGTCAAGCCCTTTTTACCATGTTAACATAAAAATAGGTGAACATCTAGTTTAAAATGCAGGTATGATTATAATCAGGAATTGTCTGGTGATATGTAGGGCTTGCAAAGCTTTTTATTACAAATATTAAACAGTATGAGGTTACTAGCCATCTTTTTTAAAGCTAAACCTGAAGAATATAAGACTTGCTTGTGTTGATCCCAGTTTTGCATGAAAGTAGACTCTTGCCAAAGGTATGTGTCATATCACAGTGTCCTTTGCTTCAAATGCACTATCCTGCAATATATGTTCACAGTTTGATACAGTAAAGGGAAAATGATTCAGTAGCTACCTTTCAAACACCAGCTTTACCCTGACTAACTCACAACATTTCACATGACTGTAGCTAGTTGTTTTCATTTTTATAATTTCCCAAAAGCCTGCAAAATAGACAACAGTGCAAACATTGTTTTGGCTATTTTCTGTGACGCTTCACCATGGGAAACAAGCATAGCTTCTTGTATGGACTGACGTTTTGCACAAAATTCCTCTTACACCAGCATGTGGGCTGATTTCACATTGAAAACAAGTGCAAAATTACCTTTTTTGTCACCAGCTGGAAATGTGCACAAGCATCAGGTGAGACCTTAGACCAATGACATTAAGTCCACTGAGCTGCCTTTCATCTCCATTTAACATTAACTCTTGTAGGATGCGAGAAATATTTGTGTTTTGCAAGGTCAGTGGAGGAATGTGGTTATAATGTATGTTTAGATATGTTTTTGTTCTGAAAGGGATAGTGGGTGATCTGCGTTTGAAGACATCTGGATGCAATGAAATGGCATTTAACTAAACAAAAAAGGAATCTCTCAAGCCACCCAAGTGCACATGCATTTTTGCTGTTCATCCAGCATTTTCAAATGTAGTATATGGACAAATATTTTACTGCAGCAACCTTAAGAATTTCCAGAGAGATCTTTCCAAGGCAGGATTCCACAGTTGCTTTACTTTATAGATAAACATTAATGTCTGCAGTATTAGTACAACTCTTAGGCATGAATGTGAGAGATGTGTATGTGAGCAGTACGTATTTAGTGTCTTGGTAAGTCATACTCAAATGAGGGCACTTGAACATTACTGTCTAAGGATGTGTGTGTGTGTGTGTGTGTGTGTGTGTGTGTGTGTGTGTGTATATATATATATATATATATATATATATATATATATATATATATATATATATATATATAGGGGCGGTGCAGTGGTTAGCACCGTTGCCTCACACCTCTGGGACCCGGGTTCGAGTCTTTGCCTGGGTCACATGTGTGCGGAGTTTGCATGTTCTCCCCATGTCGTCGTGGGGTTTCCTCCGGGTACTCCGGTTTCCCCCCACAGTCCAAAAACATGCTGAGGCTAATTGGACTTGCTAAATTGCCCATAGGTGTGCATGTGTGAGTGACCGGTGTGTGAGTGTGCCCTGTGATGGGCTGGCCCCCCATCCTGGGTTGTTCCCTGCCTCGTGCCCATTGCTTCCGGGATAGGCTCTGTATATATATATATATATATATATATATATATATATATATATATATATATATATATACAGATGTAAAATTTGTTAAAACCTAAGTAAGGGCTTTCTCTCACAATGAACAGATTTGAGGTTGTTGATTGATGAACAAAGCAGCACAGAATCCTACTATGACGTCTGCCTCAGCTAAACTTTATTCGCATTGATGAAATGTGGACAAGCATTTGAACGAGAAGAAAAAAATGCACAGGTTACGGTTTCAGAAGTTTCCATAGTTAAACACTGAAAGATCAATTGTCTGACATTAAGGAAGGACATAAGCAGATAACCATCAATATGCTGAATTACCAATCCAATTAAATAAATATCAGATATTTTGGTACATTTTTGTTTTTCTGCAGTTTTCAGTTTCTCTGGTTCAGATTTGTGGCTACATGATTCTCCAATTGTCTGTAACAGGCTTGAATGCAGAAAGACAAGAAAACAGACCTGCTCACTAAATCTGCAAATAAACCAAAAAATATTTTTTTTGTAATTACAAATTTGCTTTTAAAATGGCAATTATACTCAAATACTGAGTGCAGAAGAATCCAATAAAGGAACATGCACAACGGAAGATGTAACTACGGTAGATTTATTTACTCCTTGGTAACATTTATACAAATAGTCTTCAAGCCTGAGAATCACACATAGGGACCTGCTTTGAATAATAAGCATCGTGAAATCTAATCAGATTTATAATAGGAATTGATTGTTGTGAAGGCAGAAGGGGAATGTGAGGGGTTGACAATAAGCTGAAATTTAAGTGTTAATTTTTATGCTAATCTCCTGCCATCTCCACGTGATGCAATTTCTGCGCAGCAAATATGAAATTGCCTTCCTCCCAGAAAATGTCAGCTTGCCATACTCTCCAAGCTTGTAATTCATTAGCTATGTGTCTATTAGCCTGTGACACAGCAAGCTATGAACACTCAACGCTGCTTCATACTTGCTCTGTGACTTTCGGACCTTATATATTCTAGCCCGATACCTGCAGGTTGGTGGGGGCTTTTATGCATTGTTATATATCTGGCGGTTCTTGCCTTCTGGACAAAGACTATTTAATATAATGTAATGACATTCCTAAGAAGACAAGTGAGGGTGGCAGTGGCAAGACCTTCCAGACTGAAACATATTTTCATTGTTCCCTCATACAACCATTCGATCATTCTTACGCACAAACACAGACACATATAATGCCGACACATAGAAAAGAGAGTGGAATAATAAGCTCCTGTAATTTTTGAAAACCTTTAAACCTCCATGTAAGTGGAAGACTTTCTTTAAGATGGCCGCATCTCCTCTCTCTCTTTCTCTCTTAGTTCGTTTTAATAACCCACTTTTTTGTACCTTGGCGTGTGGATCTTCAGAAGCGGCGCCATTGTGAAATGCATCCAAACAACAGAAAACACGAGTTAAAGGTTTGCTCGTAACTCACATATAGGTCAATTAAATGCACCAACATCTGCTCTTGCTTAACAAATAGCACATAATATTGAAATGTTAATGATGCTTCTTATTCAGGGTCAGAATTCTTCTTCAGCTTTTCTTCTCCCATTATTATCACCACATTTTAATATATTTAATTTATTTTTAAAATCATTAAAGGTAAAAGTTTACATGAGTATATGTGTATGTATGCATTACATATGTACTTTTTTCTCAGCCAGTAGATCTGTTCTGTATGTATGAGCTTGAATATAATAGTGGAAATGCTTCTTTTGCTGAAGTGGCGTAATGTCTTATAAATCAATAATGACACAGATGGACCAGGAATAATCTATTTAAAATGTCTAACAGCAAAATTTGCCTTACAGATAATTAAAGATTTTACTCCGCACATTTATTTGTTTGTGTGCTTTATTGGTGTCCTTTTAGGTAAATGTTTAAGCACTGAGATATGATTTAGCCTAAAAGCACAAATAATGGGGATATAAGCTTTAAAAATTGGGCTATTCTGCATTTGGGGTATAAACCAAAGGCTGTATGAGATTAACGTTTGCCAATAGTTTTAACAATTCATATATATATATATATATATATATATATATATATATATATATATATATATATATATATATATATATATATATATATATTTTATGGGATTCTGATCGGACGTGTAAATATTCCTGAAGGCTTGATTCTCCTTTGCAGTGGCTGGGCTTGATTTAGCAGCAGGAGGAGTGAGAAAATAAAGTGGAGGCTGTCAGAAGTAGCAGCTACTTGGACGGCTGACAAATATAAGCTCTTATTGATCTGATGAAAATAAAAGATCCCACAGTGCAATGCAGCGTTTAGCTTCTTGTCTGCTGCACATCACCGGTGGCCTTGGTTTTGGGGATAGATTTTTCTCTTGCCGCATGGACGGGATTGAATTTCATCTTCAACCTTTTCAGCTGAATTTTCCTTGACCCCTGCGTTTTGCTGTAATTTGCCGCATTTGTTACATTGCACTTGACATCAGGGTCCTGCTCTGCTCCTAACCTCCATCTCTATCTCTGCCCCATTTATTTTATAACAGGGAAGTGGAAACCACCTTAGACTTCATTCCTTGCCACCCTTAATCATCTGTAGTTCTTGCCTCTGTGTGTTCTAACCTCCCTGGCAAACCTTATACAAGAATGAAGTTAGCGTGTTAAGGTAAGATGTGCTCCCTTATTTGGCAGCATTACCGCACCATGTTTTTCCCTAAGAGGTCATTCATTCATTCATTCATTCATTCATCCATGCATCTTCTGTACCACGTGTCCTACACTTAATGTGTTTGATTACTGAATGCTGTAATAATTATACGTACCAATATACGTACCGCACCTTCAATATTCCTCCTACTGGCAACACTGGCAACAGGCTTAGATTGTATGTTATCGTAAAAAAAAAAAATGTAAAGGTATCTGTTTTGTAATCAAAAATACCAAAGCGAAATACAAAGGATATACAAATGTGAAGCTTAGAAATGTACTTACAGCTTATAAACTCCTTTTAAACATTTCAAAACTCCAGCTGAAAGAAGAAGGTAACATACAAACACAAGACCAAACTAGCTTAGTGTTGTTTATGAGAAAACCGGTCTCCACTATAGAAAAATTACACATAATAAAAAGCCCAGACGTAATTAAAACATTATAAATGGTGTGTTTTCTGCTTCAATTTAAACATATATACACCCATAATATCTATAAATGTATATGTTCTTTCTAAATGGTTGAATCTGAAGTAAATGTTTAGTCTCTTCAGACATGCACAGATATATTGTTTGGAATGTTATTGAGTATTACAAGACCTGTGTTTACTAGGTAGGAACTTTAGCATCAATAAATGTGCCTCTAAGACTGTATGTGGGTAGATGTGTGTCACAATCATTCAACTCAAGCCCGCTCTCCTTGAGCATATTGTAAACATCTATCGTCAGTGACAACTATCTAGAGGCAAGACCATGACTCTAAGAAATTCCCAGAGCCCCCGGCACATACAAGATCTTATGGCGTCCTATCAAAACTAAGCATTTCTGTTGTTTGAAAAGCGACTGTCAAAAAATCTGTGTGATTGTGTGAACAGTTGGTTCAAGCATTGTGTTTTGTTTTACATTTAGGTCAACTTCTCGCTTTATTTTTTACTCTTTTTTTGGTATTTTCATGAGATACTAATAGGAAGTTTCTCATTGAGAAAATATGCTATTTTCCCCTCTAAGACTCGCTAGTATCAAAGCCACTTCCATATTATTGAGGACAATAGTCTTTTATCCTTTGTGCTGGCCTCTGCATGCGTCTGCGCTTCCTGAATTAAACTGCTAGTTTCCTGTTCTTCATATGCACGGCCACATCTGGGCATCTTGCTCAGATCCCCGCTCCTTAATAACAATCACCTTCCCTTTCGGTCTCTTCTGATCGTCCTTAATTCACTCTGACAGATAGTGCCTGACAAGCCGGCCGCTCTCCCCTCCCTCCGTGACCCTAACTCAGTCACCAAACTCATATAGCCTGTCATTTTTAATATCCGATTTCGATTTTAAGTTATGTGTATTACCCAGATGATGAAATCAGTGTTTAACTTAATGCAGAATGGATTCTCTCACATTGTGCTCCAAGTGAACTGAGAGAGAGAGAGAGAGAGAGACAGAATGAACTAAGGATATCAGGAACAAACCTTGTTGGTCTGCCTTTGTTTTCTGTTTCAGTGATATTTTAAACATATGTTAGTGGTGGCCTTCAAAAGTTTCTAATGTGGATGCAAAGAGGCGATGTTTTTATCATCATTCTCTCTCGCTGTGTACTATTAATATATTCCAGAACAAGTACACATATTGCTAATGTTACACATTTTAACAGGTATGTGCTTTTGCTTTGCTGCAAAGGGGCTTCCCGAGTCCAGCTTGGTGAAACTGGAAAAGATGCGAAAGTTTATAACAAACAAAAAAAGTTTAGCAGTTTTCATCACTAGAGTATTTATGGTCATCATTACATTCAGGGAACAAAGAAATTGTGGTTAAATGCACAGCTGCAAAGTCTGTCTTATTCTTCCATAACAGACCAGTTTAGTTATCCATCAATCTGGTTGGTGCACTTAATGTCTTTTAATCACCTCTTTTTTTTGATGACATGCTTTCTAATGGTTTTTATAAATATTGAATATGAGAAGTAGACATATATAGTAGATATAAAAGTAAAATAAGAAACGCTAATGTCATACACGAGTTACAGACCACATGAACAGTTTTGCATGCAGTATTTTTTGGTACCGTAGGGTGTCAAATCCAATTTATCAATCCATATTTCTACATTTTTCTTCCTATGCCACTTTTATACCTCATCAGAAATATTAACTGCTGGGATGTATATATTTCATTATAGTGATAACATGTTGCACTGCACACTTGGAATGTCCTGTCCATGTAATTTATGTAGGATATGTGGTGAAATAATGCATTTAGATAGATAGATAGATAGATAGATAGATAGATAGATAGATAGATAGATGGATAGATAGATAGAACAGAATGCAAACACTTGGCGTGAATTCAGCACAAGGATGTTTCGTGAAAAGACACTGAGAGCATTACAGAACCCAATTATAAATGAGGCAAACTGAGAATGATATATTCAACAAAGTGAGTTGGAATTCAGAGAAACATTTATTCCAAAACATTATTGGCATGGAGCGCTGAAATAAACACAAATGCCTGTGCTTAAGAGCCATGCTCTGTCTTTTGTCTTTTCTCATCTTGGTGTAGCTGAGAATATTTATAGTTCTCTACTGCGATGAAAACATGCAAAGCTTTGGAGACAAAGCATGACTGCAGCTTGTGGCATGTGCATTTATTAGTGTTAATACACTAATGTTACGTATCTGTGTTCAGGCTCTATGATTCTCTGTGTACCTGGACCATGGGACAGCTTATAATCTAAAGGCATTTGTTAGTGGCTGACGGTTACTATGAAAGCCGAAGGTTTGCCTTTGCCTTTGCCTCAGGTCTACAGAAGACATTCCTTGTTACCTGAAGCTCGGTACTGGGTGAAGCATTGCCTGCTGTTCTTGGTTCTAGCATTATTGTCAGATGAGTTCAGCTTTCAGATGTTCAGCCTTCCCCGATCCGCCACTCTGGAATGAATCCATTCCAAATAAGTGAGGTTTACGGGATGAACATTTTCTGTTTCCCAGATAAGCACTAGACAGTAAACTTTTAGATATCTGTGGCCTGCACTGCAGCCTCAGTGCTACTGAAAGGTCCAGGTCTGACACATCTCTCTCCCCCCTTTTTTCTCTCTCCCCCCTTTTTTCTCTCTCCCTCCTTTTCAGTGTTATTTCCTTGATTGTTTTTTTCAGGGTCCTGGGCCAGACACACAATCTTTTATTTTTAGTCTGTGTCTTTGTTAAAACTTTTTGTTTTTTGCCCGCTTTTTATTTCCAGGGAGAATCCATCAAAGTGCTTCGTCAGGAAAGAAAACAACAGCAGGGCTCTTTATACTCCATATTCAAGGGGATAAGAATTTTGAGGACACTTGTGTTTTTCATGGCTGGTCTTATGATAGTTCACTGGGTCCTCAGCGGCTCCCTTTGTCAACTGTCTTACTGTCCCTGCGGCCCTTTGCACCTCCATTGTAGTTCAGTCACCCCCACCTCCTATTTTTGATTGACTTCTTTGCAGATTTGTTTGGGCTTCTCTGAAATTTTCACACCAACTCGCATCTCCCTCTTAAGCATGTTTTTATAAGCTTCATTTCCTGAAAACTTTAAATGCTGTTGGTGACACAAATTCTCACATCTAATGTACATTTTTCCTGGTCTGGTCGTATAAAGGTTACACTTTAAAAAATGTAGTGATACATTTTAATAAATCTCAGGTTATTGTAAAGCACTGACATGACAACCATCTTTAAAGATGTGAACTTAGTTATTAGTGATTTGTATGCAGTTCTTATCCATTGAGGAATTACATGCAGGTCCGTAGCCAGATCACTAAAATGCACACACTCTAGACGTCTTGTCACTGTCCCTGATGTGATGTATAGTTCAGTCTGGCTTTTTTTCTGAAGTACTTTAAATATTATATGAAATTTAAGAATGATATAGGAATGTTCATAATGGACTCGGTTCTCTAAAAAAATCCATGATCCGTTTTGAATAACTCACTGTTCTGACTTTTTAAAGGTAATAACAGGTAGTCTGTGCATTACAGGGTGTGTGCTGTGGATGTCAGCAGCTTAGATGATGCCTGGCCAATTTACTCTGCAACCTCCATCTTTCTTAGACTAAAATCGCTATTTGATCATGATTATTCATGTGCATCCACTGGACATTTATTTCTGCTCATTTCCAGCAGTAACACTGCACTAGGTTGATTAATATAATATTGTTCTTTGGACTGACTATTTTTGAAGAGTCTCTGTGCTGGAAAGCCGATGGAGGAAAATGATCTAACCTGGACAAAGGGAGTTACCCTGATTTGCTGAGCTAGACTTCAGCTTTATAGACGTAATACACTTTGAAGTTTTCTTTGGATGGAGTCCTACAGGTGCTCCAAACTTTCTGAAATGACATGAAAAGGAGCTGTGAGGCATTTCCACAGACACTAAACTCCACAACACTTAGGGGAAGATGTGGCTAGCGGGCAATTTGCTGTTCTTACATATGTAAATACATAAGTATCATTAAAGTATAATGCAACACATTGATACACACACAATATTCTTTTTCATTTGAAATATTTCTGTACTATAATAATAACAGATTCACTGTATCAGAATAGAAGTTTATACACATGGATATATATCTTTTTTCTGAATTTTTATTGCTTCTATTCATAATTACCTTAGACCATTAAACACCCCTGACCAGTGAGTATGAGTGTTACATACAATGTTTCAAATTGTGGTAACATTTATTGTACTTGAGAAGAAAGAAAATAAAAGCAGAGCTAAGAGAGGAAGCCCACAGGAATGTGCTGTAAACGTGGTGAAAAGCCTTTTTGGAACCATGGCTTGGAAGACGTGCTTTTGGGTGTAAAGTACAATGTGCGGAAAATTGTAATAGCTGTTGTCAGTACTGCAACCTGTTTATAATAAGGAAATGGGTGGAGTGAACTTGATGAAATTTTGCTCTGTCCTAGATATAGCTGTTTCTCCCCCATGGGCTTATTTTATGTGTGTGTGTGTGTGTGTGTGTGTTTTGGGGAGGAGGGGCGTGAGGCATAAGATAATTTAAAGAATGATAAGATAATTTAAAGAAAAAAATTGAAAATGGTAAATCAATGTAAGGTCACATCAGCATCCTGTAGTGGATATGTATATATATGTATATATTACAAAGCACAGTACTCAGCTATCAAATAATAATAAAACCATGCATGCAATTATTTAAAATAAGCAATTAGACAAGAGGATCTATATTTAAATGGGCATTGGTGTTTGAAGTCTATCACAACTTCTTTGCAGTATTTCACACTATTGACATTTAAATGTGATAAGAATAGAAGTCTATATGACAGCCTGTTTTGAAGTTGCTTTCTGAACACGCAGAAATCTTTTTTAGTCTGTAATTAAAAAAAGGAACACTGTGGTTTTCCTCTACATTTGATTATAATGGAAGCTTATAAAAGCTAAAATGGGAGGGGTGGGGGTGGGGGGGGGGCTTGGAAGGAATTAGATCCAAGTCAAGAGCACACCTGGGTTGACAGAGATTGAATTTACTGACTGCTGTGCGATCATATTACTGCGCGCGGGGCCAGCTTTCAGAGCAGCTGTAAAGGAGAGGGCTCTGTGAAATCAGCATGCAAATAACAGCACATTGTTAACCTAATCAGATGCAGAAGTGAGGGAAGGCGGAAGCGAATTCGGGTGGAGGATCTGCAAACAAGCCACGCGCTGCCAAGAGGGGATGGGATGGGCAGATTAAACCCATCTACCTATGGGGCGTTGTTGGCAGGGTTAGGGTAACGCGGTCTCCCCCAGCCTCTGCTGCTAACCTGCCCCTGTAGCTACCCCGGCTCCTGCAAACTCCCGTCAAGCGCCTCCGACGAGCCGTTTCTGTGATGGTGGCACCGTGTCGTCAGCCTTCCGGTCGGTGCCCAGGCCTTTCTGACAAGAGATCCCAGCTGTAGGACACTGATGATTTAATGCCTTGTATCATAAAAAAGGACAAGGATAGTCTGTGTGTAGCAGATTCAATGAGGCAGGTGCTTTAGTCCTGATTATTATGCCCTGCCTTATAATGTGCTTAATGAGTGTTTTGATGAAATTGGATTCTGGTTTTATGATAAGAATATATTTCCTTTTTTAGTAGCTCACCCCTCCCCTTCTTTTCACATCAGTAGAGTTTGTATTACATGGATTTAAACATGGACATCTGGCCACTCTTGGTGATTTCATGCCTATTTTTGTATATTTTGTCCTTAATATACATATTTAGATGCAAATCAAATGTATGCCAGGAGAAAGAGGAGCGAGGATGAATGAGTCCCCGAAGTACGACTGAATATTGTTAGCGGTGAAGGAACAGTCCTGAAAAAGGTTATTGCCTATAAAGCAACCCTTATGGAGAAAACTGTGACTGAAATATGTCTGACTCAAAGAACATGTTAAAGATGTTTGTCTGTTAGATAAATAGTAATATATAAATGCGTAGAGATTACATTCACCTTGCAGTAAATTCTAAACTTTTTCTGCATTATACAGTAGTAATACTTTGTATAATTTCTAATTGGTTTAGGGATATACATTATCCCAAAAGATGCAAGAAGCCATTTCCAGGGAATCCGTGTCACAATTTACAGCAAAAACACTTCATAAATATCTCTCCATTAACCCCACTAATAAACTCTTCACTTTATCTCAATATAAAATCAAATTCGGTTAAAATAATCCTGTGTAGGAGCTTCGGGGGGAGGTCACGGAACGAGTACATAAATCTGGACGTTCTGGACTAAACACAGTACATCATATTTATTATGAAAGCCATATCTTGTAAAGGACTTTCATCGATGCACACTTTGCTGGTCTACGCAAATGCTGGAATGCTTTGCTCTGGTTGCACTTCTCAGAAGGCATCCAATCCTAGGAGAGAAAGCCACCCCATTTCCGATATAATTCAATAAATAAACATTTACAGTAACTCCCTTAAGCCCCCCACCCATTCTCCCGGGAGCAGCTCTCCAGTTAGATTTCCTCATTTCAATTAGTTCATAATAAATGCACTCTGCTCTTATTAAGCAGTCTGTTTTCCTTCTTTCACATTTAAGCGTGAAACTTGACTATAATTGCCAACTTTCAACCACATTCTGATCAAAAGAGAAATATCGCGTTTCCTTACTTCCACTAAGAGCTGAAAACAGTTGTGGTGAAGCAAATAAACACATTCTAGCATATGCTAAGAACTGAGAGCATTTCCAGTCAAGTCTGACTTCCTGGCTGCTTTGATAAGATTGGTTAGTTGCTTAAACAGGATGTGTGAGGTATTTAAACTTCTGTTTGAACATACAGTACAGTTACATTGCATAATTGCCATGACTGAATAGCTTTCAGAGTTTAAAAGTTTCTTCACATTATCTTGCAACTTCATCATAGTGATGGAATGAGGATTTTTAAGATCCTAGAATTAAAAGGGTCTGTGGTACATCAATATTTAAAGAGTCCATTAACTATGGCATAATTAATATAGATTCAAAAGCATATGGCTTCCTACCTGTTTATTGTCAGTTCTTTTATTCTCATTGAAGAAAAATCGTCAAATGTCATAAGGATAAAATAAAGGCCGGATGAAATATAATTAGAAGATTTGCTTTCTATAAAGAGTATTAATAATTTTTCATGTTTCCTTGGAATTTTAAATCTTGAAGTTGACGTGTTGGGCGAGCAAACGAGCCGGAGGTGTATGGTTTCTCTTTTACTTCTTTGTTGTGCTTGAAATCAGTAGCATTTTTGCAAATGAATGTATAAAACATTTAGCCGATTCAAGTTAGATTATTAGGTAGCTACTTCAATACTACTGTAATTGGCTACCACCTTTAAAGTTGTGTCCCTGAAAATAAACACACTAGTTATTCCATAAATATTGTTATTGTGTAGTAATCTATGCTGATGCATTAGATGTACGATTTTATACTCATGTAATGATTATCTTTTATATTTCAATTATATAAAAATATTCCAGCGTTTGGTGTAATAACTAACTAGGAATAAGTAACGGATCACAGTCTGGCTTAAATCTTACACTGCATAGCTCTGTTACCTACATACGACTTATAAATATTTAATTGCAATTAAAATTTGTCAATAATTTATGGTCAATAAGTGCCAAAAAATTGCAAAGCAAGTGTAACTAATGGATTTCCTTTTATGTTCCATTATTTTAGGTGACACCTTTTGTTCATATATTTATTATGTGTATGCATGATAAAACCACGACTCCAGAGAATCAAGAAAAGTACAGTATAGTGTGTCTGCAATAAGGCTATACTTTACCAGCACCACAGTTCAGTATTGGAATGGTGAAAAGACGTGAACCAAAAGCACAATATGATATTTGAATGTCTGATGGTAATAGTCTTTTTTAAAGTACTATACTAACAAATTGTATATGTCATTTGCAAGTATAAACCATGCAGGCAGTATGACTTCGAATCCTCTATGACAGTATACAGTACAACACTTACAATACATCCATTTAGTAAATTCCTGAAATTCCTCTGAATGCTCAGAAGAATCTGTACACATTTCGCACGCTTGTTATAACAGGAACACTGGTAGCTTAGCTCTTAAGTTTAAGCCATTTAAGGAGAGCGGGACAAAGTCTCAGTACACAGTATTCTCAAGAATGCAGTTGGTACTCTCTCAAGCTAAAACGCAAAAAAAGTCAAATAAACATGATTCTCAGCACACTTCTACTAAAGGTACAGTTGTGTTCAGTTACATGTGGTTCAGAAAATGTCTCCTTTTTGTACTTTGCAGATTTTGCAAAGTACTTTGCAGATTTTGCAGGTTTTGAGATTTTGCAAAGATTTTATCAACTGGACAAACGGTAGTTTTGGATTGTGCAATAGCAGTGATCTGCTGTTTATCAAGAACGATACTCCCCTGTACTCTCATTTAATGTTAAATCAGTTACTGTTCTGTTAAACATTGCAAAGGAAGATTTGATTTAGTCTGTGTTAAAATTAACTGTTTGTTATTCGAAAAACTATGTGTAAATGGAAAAACATTACATTTTGTCTAATGTTGGGAAGATTTAATATCTACTAACTGATTCTGCTCCTTAAATAATGGGGGGGAGAATCAAGCAGCTGACATTGTATAGTATTAGTTCAGAACTTGAAATTGAAAAGCTCAATCAATCAAGCCATCGATCAGTCAATCAATAACTCAATCAGGATCTTCAGGGTAGTTATTCAACAGAAAGTATGGTAGGGTTTGTTTGTGTACAGCATATTAGAAAACAGATTTATTTATTGAACAATCATTTTAGTTACTTTTGATGCATTTTCTGCAAAATATGTCGTTTGAAATGCAAATAGCATTATTTCTGTAGTTCTTTATCTTCTTAATACTACTCCACCTTATTGTCAGATGAAAGTCTGTGGAGGGATATGCTACGAGAGAGACTGAATAATGAACCAAAAACCCTATTTCACTCTACCAGGATAAGTGCATCTATCTACTCAAGTAGACCCTTTTGGTTTAAGTGCTGCTGGTAATATTATAATTGTGTATCAGCAGTTTCATGACAATAGAATCTCGCCTTCATAACATACACTTGGAGTAAATATTATGGGGTGGAGGCGGTGGTAAACTTATCTAATTATCTTTTCAGGGTTTTTTTCACAGTTCATGTTCAGTTCCTCTTCACGGTTAGGCGTGTGCTATGTGACCTACAATTGCTCTACGACGCAGTGTTGTGAAAGTGTATCTGGTCCCCAGTTAGCACTTTGTGTTTATTCTTTTCACTTAGGATGGAGGAATCCAGTCTGTGCCTTGGTGTGTCTTCGGTGATTCCTGAAGCTGACGGCCATCTCAAAAACGCCGCTCTCAATGGCCGCTATCCCATTAGCCAGAAGATGCACCAGCTGACCACTCAGCTGGGCCATGCATTCCCTGACTTTCCCAAGAGACAGCAGATCCCAGAGGAAAAAGCAACCACCCCACTGGATGAGAAAAGCCGCACTGCCCTCCCTGGCCAGCACATCAACAGTCAAATGGCACTGCTAGCCAACCAGCTCAACAGGGACATTGATGCCAGTACCTTGGGTTTGAATGGAAGAGTGGATCTCCAACAGTTCCTGAATGGGCAGAACATAGGCATCATATCCCAGATGAATGACATTGAGGAGGATGCCCGTAAGAACAGGAAGTACCCGTGTCCTCTGTGTGGAAAGAGGTTCCGCTTCAATAGCATATTATCGCTGCACATGCGCACTCATACTGGGGAGAAACCTTTCAAGTGCCCTTATTGTGACCACAGGGCTGCACAGAAGGGCAACCTGAAGATTCATCTCCGCACACATAAGCTGGGGAATCTCGGAAAGGGGCGCGGCCGAGTGCGTGAGGAGAACCGGCTTTTGCACGAGCTGGAAGAGAGGGCCATATTGAGGGACAAACACCTGAAAAAGGGTCAAATGCAGCCCCAGACAGATATAAAGCCCGTAAGTCCGGCTGTCTCACATCAGCAGCTGCCTGTGCAGTTCCAGTATCAAGCACCAAATTCTGATTGCAGTCACCCTGCACCAAGCAGTCTGCTCTCTGCTGAGAGCCTGTCACAACCATCACCGTCCCCTAAGCCAGCCAACTCTCATGATGAGCAGGCTGCCCCGGCCACGGGGTTCCGCTGCACCTTTTGCAAAGGGAAGTTCAAGAAGCGAGAGGAGCTGGACCGGCACATCCGCATCCTACACAAACCTTACAAGTGCACCCTTTGCGAATACGCCGCTTCGCAGGAGGAAGATCTCATCAGCCACGTGGAGAAGGCCCACATTACTGCTGAGTCCGCCCAGGGGCAAGGCGTAAGTAACAACGGGGAGAAGACCACTAACGAGTTTCGCTGTGACGTTTGCGGTCAGGTATTCAGCCAAGCCTGGTTCTTAAAGGGCCACATGAGGAAGCACAAGGACTCTTTCGAGCATTGCTGTCAGATCTGTGGTAGGCGCTTTAAGGAACCATGGTTCCTGAAGAACCACATGAAGGTCCACCTGAACAAATTGACAATCAAGAGCAAGCCGCCCAACGACTCCGAGATGTCCATCAACATGAACAACACCTCTCAAGATGCTCATGCCAACCTTTACTCTCGATACATCTCCTGCTTGCAGAGTGGTTTCCTCTCGGCTGAAAAAATGAACCTGTCTGATCAACACCAGATGCTGACTAAAGCAGGTGTGGCAGTGAAGGAGAAGGAAATGCTGGGAAAGCTGTTGGCTCCTGTAGCAGGTCTAAGCCATGGATTGACTGAGGGGGAAAAACAGTCTTTGTTTAGCTGTCTGAATATGGTACCCCCTCTAAAATCTAGCTGCATGGAGCGCTTACAGGCAGCGGCAAAAGTGGTAGAGATGGATCACCTCAACAGCTACCAGGCTTGGCAGATCATGGCCCGAGGTATGGCTATGGATCGACTGTACACACCCCAAGATCAGCAGCCTGTGCATCGTAGCCAGGATGAAGAGCCGACGAAGGGCATCATGGCCTTTTCAAAAGAGAAGCACAACTATCCATTAACTGGCTCTGAGGGCTCCAAGCACTCATCGCATTTGGAGGCAGTTCACAGAGCCAAGGGTGGTAGCATAGCCTCCTGCAAGGATGCTGGTGCCTTTGACGGTCACACAGAGTTTGTGTCCCATGCCAGCTTGGGTCAGACCCTCGAGTACAGTCTGGTTAACCTGAAGGAGAAACCTAGTGAGTGCGCCGACTGCGGCCGGGTTTTCAGAACTTACCACCAGATGGCGGTCCATTCTCGGGTGCACAGCAAGGAGCGTCGGCATGCAGACGAGGGCATCCAGCAGAGCGTGGGCCTGGACGAGCGCCGTGGCTCTGCCAGCGACCCGGAGTCTCAGTCCATCAGCAGGTCCACCACCCCGGGCTCATCTAACGTCACAGAGGAGAGTGGAACTGGCGGGGGCATCTCCCAGCCCGGCAGCGCTCAGGAAGACAGCCCACGTCCCTCCTCACCATCCTCAGGTAGACAGTCAAGCATTTTCCCATTTACTGTTTTCACAGGCATTATGATATGTGATAAATAAATGTTAATAATAAATGTTCTGAATGAGATTCAGTAGACATCAACGTCCTAATAAATTTTCCATTTTTATCTTAGAGATATTTAGTTCCAATATATGCAGATTTTTTTCTATATAAAAACTTAAAAGGCTAAAATGCTTTCCCATTCATACATGCTTGTGATTTAAAGTCAATCTATCAAATATAAAAGCTTTTAGGCTTGATAATCATTTTTGGAAAGTGAGCATTAACAAACCAATGCGTGTATGAGTCTGGCAGAGGCTCTAGATAGTGAATCGTAGAGGCTGCTCTCTGTTGTCTTCAACACTGACATCAGGTCGCAGTCAAATCCTCAGCTTGCTTTAGTCCTAAACACCCCTTTTGTCTCAGTTACTTCTTGGAGAGCCTGCTGGTTGAGCCGGCTGTTTCACTATCTGCATTTAAAGCACCGGTTTGGATTAGCTTCCCACCCCCCTCTATGACAGTCACCTGCTACAGGACGACACATGCCACAACTTTGGAGCCGGACGTGCTCACGTGTCCTTGCATGGCTTTGCAAAGAAGAGCCCGGCAAATTTACATCACAGACTAAATAGGCAGCCTACAGCATTTTTAATATTGAGCATTTCGCATCAATGGGCAGCCTCTTTTCAATACAGAAGTAACATTTTGCGATATTATGAATGATTCAAAATTTTTAGAAGTGATCTTCTTTAAAGTGTATCTTAATATATTTTAGAAAGGGTGTATTTCATTTGATGAATACCTAGACAAGGATGATGATTCATTTGAAGAATTTCTTTTTTTCCCAATTGCCATCATTTCCTCTGCAGTCTATGCCATTGGTCTGTGAACACAAGTCAGACCTATGTGACGATCTATACGCTTTTCCTAATGTACTTGTCCTATGAATGTGACTTAATTTCAGAAAACAAGAGCCTCTCCAAATGATGGTATAAGTGAATTCACAATGAAACCTAAAGGAGGATCTTGTGCTTATGATGAATGCCCATTGTCACATGATGAAATAATGTGTAAAGAAGAATCGGAAGGCAAAGAACGGTTTAAACAATGCTTTTTGTTCATTTTTAAGCAGCAACGGTCATGACAGAGATGTGCGACAGGGCAGAGGGTTTGGGACATGAGGGACCCAGACCTGCTGCGGGGGGTGGATTGGGGTTCGTAACATTGTATACAGCAGCTTGTCATGTCGGCAAAAGGCCGCCTGAATTACTGAGTGCGTGAAAATAACACCAGCGAACCAGAAAATGTTGTGCTGTGAGGATCTGATTGACTGCTGAGAAGCCCAATTCAAGATCAACTGCTGGAAACTGGACCCCTGACTTCAGAGAAAGAGCTTCCTGTCACCGTTTTAAAAATGGGGACGTCACTGAAAGCCCCCCAAGACACCCCCTCCCCACACCCCATGCTCCTGGCTCCAAACTTAATGCTTTTATTTTCCTTGCACTGAATCCTCCATGTCTAAATATATTTAAAAGGAGCAGTTTTTTCAACATGGCAGTGATTAGTCATACATCCCTGGATCTTTACAGCTGTAAGACACAGAAAGGCAAAATAGTCACTCCATATAAATTGAAATTGGATTTGCTTTCTGATGGCTTACGTTTTAAGACATGGGTGTACGTCTAATTACATAATTACAGTGTGGGCAATTATCAGTACAGAGTGCCCTTACTCTCTGATAGCTAGTTAAAAACGAGAGAATGACCACAGATACATAATCATTTCTTTTGCCACACAGAACAGCAAAGGTATGAAAAAGCAACGTTGTATATAGTATTGCTCATGCGAATGCTCATTCGCAGCTTAAGTCTTAATATAAATACAAGACCGTTGACTATATAAATATTGAGTTGCTAGGTAAACATCTTTCTATTTGATTAAAAGAGACATGCAGTCCTCATACTATGCATAAACCCCAGGTTAAAATCAGATTTACATTTATTATGTACGGGCTTATCATGTTTGGTAGCAGTGTTGTGAAATTAGGGCAATCTTCACCTTTGTATTTCCCAAGCTAATTAGCGGGGGACAGCAGTATGCAACTTTATTTTCTTTCTACACCGTTGTCCTCTACTGCTGTAAAGTCTGAAAACCTGCCTTCACACTGTTATGAAGTTATTATGTTGAAGATGCCAGTTGGAAAATTCCTCTTTATACAAGACTGCATAAAAGACTTTAGGTCAATATTTTTTCTTTAAAATTCTTAAGCTTCCGTATATTTGTTGAGTATAATGATTTAGAAGCATGGGAACGCAAATAGAATGTATATGTGTACATTAACACCACCAAACTTTGTCTTACAGCTTATTTAACTACAAAATACTAAAAGGGACACGTACAATGTGGCTTTTCATGTAGATTGCTCATATTTTAATATGTTAAATCTAAAATGTTATATATTTAAGATGTTAAGGAAGACCGTATGTGTCCTTATGAGCCAGTTCCCAAATCCTTTGATAAAACATGTCACAGTTCCTGTCCGATATTTAGCACTCTGTCTAATGCCTTAATGATTATATTTAGATTTCCTGTTTATTATGTATGAACGGCACAAACGCAGAGTGTTGCGTGTTTTGCTGGTGAAACACTTGCCGTTTACTTTCACATTTTAAAATACACGCCTTTGCCAGAACATCGCTTACCTTCCTCCTGGATAAGCATCCGCACAACTGCCACACATTTTTTTTCCCCTCCTCATGTCTATTTTATGTTTTCATAGTTGCAACATAATATTTATCTTTCCGTAACAGAAGGCTGCCTCGCTGAGATGGAGAAGGCCATCTGAATATTTATATTTAAAAGCATAAATACAAAATGTCTTTTGTTGTAGGAAAGAGCAGCATTGCTGAAAAGGAGGCATCTCTGTCTTGATCCCTAAATACAGGGATTTAAAAAACAATTTATGGAATCAGTAATTGAAAGTGATGAAATACATTGGGGGGCGGGCGGTGGGGGAATGTTAAGATTAGGGACATTTTTGCATGTATCTTCTGCGGCTGACACTTAATGAGGGAACAGGCTGCTAATTATACGGTTTTATTTTCCCATATACCACATGGCACGTAGGTAAGCTTCTCCTGCATTGTGACGTCTGCCAATTGATGATGTAGATTAGAAAGTGTGTTAGAGGCCCTTATAAGGCAAAGCTATGAAATGCATTGACCTTTGCCTTATTAATGGGAAATATCACACACAGCTCTCTTTCTCTTCCTCTCTCTCCTTCTCTCTTGCTCACTCTCTCTCTCACATGCACACAGATGTATACAGTCGGTTGGGGGTTGGAACGCTCTCAAATAAACGCATTGCTCATATAGGAAAGTTGAGATGACATTTACAGATTCTGAAGTTTAATTCAAGCACAATTGTGCAGAACTTATTTTCTGTTTGGGAGCAGACCTCCAAAAAGCCTTTTCTGTCACAGGTCTGCATGTTTTGCTTTTCTTCTGTACTTTTAATCTGCTGCAGTAATCATATAATCGCATACAGGGGGGTCGAAATGAAGAAAAATGTGTAAGGATTAAGATCTCCATTTTTTTGCCTGCACATTCCAATTGTTCTTAAAATATTTGGCAATGTCAATTAGTAAGTGAGCAGAGCTAGCTGATGAACGCAATTTTCCACTAGACTGAGCACCCTATTGTAGTGGAGCGAGCGGCAGATTTCTGGGGTCATTATTATTCTCCGTTAGCCGGGGCCAGCTGCTCCTCGCAGCTCCAGCCAAACTTTACACCACGACTCAGGCTAGCAGGCAGCAACAGGGGGCTGAGAGAACAGGAGTGACAAACTGCCTTTCTGTTCACTGAGAAGACAGAGAAGGATAGGGAGAGAGTATGTATAGGTCTACACACACACACACACACACACACTCATACATACACACTGAAGTAGAAAAACAGAATCATGCTACTTAGTCATATTAATTAGTTATATAGTGGAGACAGCTTATGAGCATTCCTTCGAGTGGGATTAATATATGGAGGTCATGTGATGGAGCAGGATGCTAGGGTAAACATATTTTATTGGTAGATCTTTATGTGTTATTATTTAATGTCGTCTTTTAGCCTTTTGTTGTGAGGTGATTGTTTCAGACCGAGCGAGAGAGAGAGAGAGCGAGGGAGAGGGAGAGCAGCAGCACTCTGCAGTGTAACCCCGCGTTAGGGTTCAGTAGTTCTAATGCCCATGATGACCTGTGATGCGTTTGCTTTTCCTTTTTTCACTCTGACTTGGGGCTGTGCAAATGCAGCTTACGCTTGACTTGCTGGGGGAACTGTCAGAGTGTGCAGGGCCTTATTCATTTGCTCACCTCATCTATGAACGATGAGATATTGCTGCTTGGCTGGGAAATCCACAAATTAAGGTTAAAACATGACTAAACTATTGTTGTTATTGACGCATATATAGGGTCTGATGAAAATAAACAGGCAAAATATGGTTCGGTACTGAAAGTAAATGGGCTATGGACCCCCAGGAGGAGCAGTAGTGAGGTGCCCTCACGTAGTCACCCTACCCACGTGCACCTGTAGCGAGGATCATTGGGGGGAGGGGGGCAGTATTTTCTCTCTCCAACACATGGTCACTGCACTGGACCCTAACCAGAGTAAAATCTGCTTTCTGAGGAATATTACTGTCTCCCCTTCCTGCTGAAACAGTTAATCCATGCTATAAAAAGTGTGCTGTTCTTCAGTCTTGTGTAATAAACAGGGCTAAACTGCTCTTAAACCAACGGCACATATAGGTCTTGGTCGCAGCTGATTTAATGGCTCCTTGTGAGCCCGTATAGGCGTGTAAATAAATGATGAGCACTCATTTTCTTGGAGTAAAAATTCTCACTTATTCCGACCAGCTGTGCGTGTTAATATGCTCCCAGAAGCCTAGAACTCCCACAGCAAGTCCTCTGCGCATACAAAAGCTATATGCCTGGTCCCCACTGTCCACCTGTGGAAAGTTTGCGTTCGCTCCGAGCAGCATCAAAGAGCCGCTCGCAGCTCGCAGCTGCCAAGCGTCTTGTCCCCTGTTATTAGACATCCAGCTGTCAGAGAGAGGCAAGGAGAAAGGAGGGAGGAAATCTCTCACCAGCCATATGGTACTAAGTTCTTCTGTAGCACAGCATGCAATGGATTGCTTGCTGCTGCTCCTTAGGCAAATGGCAAACTAATACATCTCATCACTCTCCTAATACCAAGCTTTCATAGAGCACTTCCTTTAAAAATAAAAACCCTGCCATTTTCATAATGTAGTGATATTGTTTTTATTGTGTTTGGGTAATATCAATCGGTTTCGCTTGTGTGTCTTATATGTTCGCTTGGTCATAAGCTGCATCTTAAAAATAAAGCAAGATGTCACCAAAATGTGGCACATCACAAATGTTGTAGGCGAAGGATGCAGGAGGTCTAGAACTAGGGCCCCCCTAATGTTTAAGTGTTAAGAAGGAGAAAGTAGCTAATTAAATTAAGCTGCCTTTCCCCATGTGCCCCTCTTAAAACCCAGATCTGGACTGAAATCTGCAGTGCTGTTTATTGATTGTGACTGTCGCATTGGAATAAATTGACTCTGCTGTATTGTAGGTAGGAGGGAACAGGCTGGGATTCACTCGCCATCAGCTACCCACAACGCGTGGCTACGCATGTGGCCACATACGCTACGCATGTGGCACTCCGGCTGCCTTTTGAGTCATTGGTACCATGTATGTTACTCGTCATCCTGCACTCAGCCATCCTGTGTCAATCCCTTTGCTTTGTAGTGAGGTGGCAAAGGACAGATGGACACTAGAAACATTCATAAATACAGCCTTGCGTTGACTTGCATTCACAGTGGACACAAGCCATTTTGGGCTTATCTCCATATTGTAGCTGTCCATCATATATACATTATTACATACATAATGTCATACGTCATACTGCCCCCACCTTCAGGAATTTGTCAATCAGTGTAGATATACAGACTTACGAATGAGTTGCGTTCCGAATAGCCGTTCGTAACTTGAAATGATTGTACGTCGTTAACATCATCATTTTATGGGTATACGCAAGTACAAAGAGCTGGGATGCTGGGAGTTCGGACGCTACGCTGCTGTGCGGTGGGAGTAGCGGCCAGAAGTCGTACTAGGTGGGATTGGCGCGCAGAAAAAAAAAGCCCAAGGAACACAATTTGACCCGGAGTCCTCTTCGTTTGTATGTCTAAAAGTTCGGAAGTTGAAGTTTGTAAGTAGAGGATTGTCGGCATACAGTACCTTACATAAGCCTAAGTAAAGGAAGAATAGGGTTGGTACTATCTTTTGTTTTATATATTCAGAGTGAATGTTTGTCAATCTTAACCTGAGAAGATCATGTGAACGCAAAGACTTATTAAGGTGTTTGAAAATAGGGTCTATTGTCAGTGGTCTGACCTTTTACTGACCCATGGTTTACCTGCTTTTGTTAAGCCTCTTGTAAAATCTATCTTTGTGTATGTGCCTGAGTATGTTTTTTCCCTGACATACATATTCTCAGCCAGGAAATTGCTACATAACCCGTAAATCTCATAAACCTGAGCCATATTTAAGCTACTAACTAGTTCCAGTGTAACATTATAATTAGGGGAAATGAGGTACCAGCGGAGATTAAACGTACGTAGAAAAGGCAACCGGCTACCGATAATTTGTACTTGTTTGCCAGTCCGCCCTGGCAGGATTCTGTCGCTGTGGATCATAAAGGTGTAGTTGCTTGCAGAGACGGTGTCTGTGAGAAGCCAACCATTGTGGCACCCTGGAGAAAACCCAGTTCCTGCCAAGCCCCAATGGCCTTATGTCTCTCCTCTAACAGTTGTCCACTCTGCCCAGTTCCTGCATCTCAAATCCTTTGATATCAAATCTCTTTTAACTCTCTTTGTTAATGTATTCCCTGCTCTTCTGATTTAAAATACTTCTAATACAACCTGAAAAAGTAGTAGGTACTTTATGTTAGAATGTTCTGAGGGCACGTATGTGGTTATATTTTAAATGTTATATGCATCTTACATAATATGAAGTAAAGCAGTGATTATTATATAAGATTATGTCATGCGCTATAATGAAACAGTCTTTTATGAGTATGTGTGGTGTTTGGCAGGGGTCAGGAGGTGAAACAAAGTCAGGGAGGAGCTCTTGTACCCAAATGGTATAACAGCAGTCTGTGTTCCTGTACTGGAGTCACAAAAAAGAGCACAGTGTGTACCCTTTTTCGATATTTCCTCTGGGAGAAGTACTGACCTCATTTGAGAGGACCATAACCCCCGTGACATTGAGGATTAAGACATGGAACCTTTGTGGATTAATTAGGTTTCGAAATTAATTCATTTGGATGGATAGAAAGCGATATTTTGGCGAGCTGCAGTTCAGACTATAGCTACACTTTTAATGTTCAAATATATACACAGATTTATATCGATATTCATTTGACATTTGAATTGACAAACTGTTCCTGATACAGTAAACACGGAGTCAATGATTAGAATTTTTTTATTTCATGTATAAAAGAATTCAAATGCAATGGGCAAAACCGCTAATACAATGCATGCAGTCCTGAAAATGTATCCTGTCAGATACCATGGAAACAAACGCTCTTTTATTCACACTGATAATTTAGTTCATCAGACACCTTTTGTTGCAGTTAAGCACATATGTTATTTGATGTGAACTTTTTTGTAGAGAGTATTGTTAGTATATTTTGTACACAAATATTAGAAGTGATAATTGAAAACTGCTAAAGTGTCTACTTTCTGCGTGTAAATAAGGAAGCCACTGTCTCCAAAGGCCGCATCTGTCTTTCCCTGGGGTTGGGGTTAGTTTGAGGTGTTAGTATCAGGGTCACGGTGCTTTTTCCATTCACAGTTCTGGCTGTTCTGGCCCATATGGGTGATATGAAGTTCAGATTCAATGCGAATCTTAAATTAAATGTACATGTCAGAACCGGCTGATCCATCAATTCCTTTCTCACACATGGATAAAGAGCAGTCCATGGTCAGTCTGTGCTGTTTTTGTGGTGGGGGGGTTGTGGGGGGGTTCCTTTAACTTGTTTTCAATTATAAATTTTAAATTTAAAAATTTTTTGAAGGTTAGAAGAGAAACAGATTGAGCCATTTAAAGATTCAGTGAGTCTGGCTCCTCATGTTATTTAACTGAAGGATAAATACACAAGGCTAGTATTGGCAGTCTATATCTGAGCTGACAGGAACATGCTAGTCATTGGAGACGGGCTGAACTGTGCTGTGTAGAGTGCAGTGAGCTTCAAACTTGTTAGACAGCGGGTTTGTCAAAGGATTGACAAAAGGATTTAGGGCAGGAGGATTCAGGGGCAGACTCAGAAACCTGGTATCTACTGGGGCTTCTCATCATATTAACTTCAGCCAAGTCTTGGTTGATCTGTGAGCCCTTGAGGACAAAATGCCACATCCCTTGGCTTCTTCTTCAGGTGATGTGCTGCAAAATGGCACTATCACAGCTCTCCAGTGGCCAGAAGCAGGTGTATGCTATTAGACACAGAGATGAAGTCCAATGGAAAGAGGATTCTGGGAAACATGAAATCCGGTTCTGGCTTCACTAAGCTCCACACATTCAGCTAATTTTTGTACGTCCTGATGAACATACAATATGATAATGTAATTGTCCTGGTCTAGTGAAATTTGAAAAGATGCTCTTTCTGAAGTTCACAGCGTAAGTTTCTTGATTCATTTTGTTTATCAAATTTCTTTCAAGTGAATCATGCCTCCCTTTCGATGATTTCTATTTTTGTGAAGTTCATTTTTAGTCCCGGTTAGTCATGGCGTGAATAAATAAAAGTCACATTTTATAAACTTTTATATTAGTTGTTATGTATTTTAGATGTATTTCCAGGGAATTGCCGGAATAAGGCATGATTAAAATAGTAATAGTAAGATTTTTATTCTGCACTAAATGTGTACTAAATAAATATTGTCCCACATTTACTTCTGTATTGAATTATTTTTGCATGAGGCACTTGGCAGACACATGTGTAAAGCTAGAAATGCTAATATACATGCATTTTTAAATTATATTTGAAATTTGAATTTCAATTAAAAGTTTAATGACCGGCCTTTGTATTTTGATATTGCATCAATGTAGTGTGAAGAAGGATGGTTAATGGGCATTTTAAGAAGCAAACTAAACGAATAGACAGAGGTTACTTATTTTGTTGCATTAATGGAGCATTAAAATGGACAGGTGAAGCTATAATTTATGGCTGGTGACGCTCTTGTCTCGCATGTCCCGGTGGTGTCATTGCATCAGGGCTTCTAAGTTGTAAGAGAAGCCAGCAGGCAGACTAACGCCAGTATTCTGGCTATGCGCTGTTGATGGATGTTAATTCTGACTTATCTTATTTTTCCTGGGAAGCTCCTTGTATCTCTGCTGCAGTTCTTTAAAGTCTGTGTGGGGAGAATTATGTGAATGGGGCGGGGGGGGGGGGGGGGGTTGTTTCAGGGAATCTAGTATCCCCTAAAATTAAAGCCACGTAACAGAGACTGATGAATTCAGTCTAATCTCGTTAGACCCATTGTTTTAAAATAACAGTGCTCAGTTGATGAATCCTGGTGTTTTTTGTTTGAAAGATCAAGTCCTTCCAGCTTCCACATTCACCTTCCTCGAGTTGGTTTGTTTTCAAAGCCGTGGACTTGGCTCACCTTCTGTGTATCCCATTTCTGACCATATTTCAAGCCGAAATTAAGTATGTAAAAACCTTTTCCCTTTAAAGGTCAGACATTAGTGCTGGTAAAAATTGATCTATGGATTTATGAATTTATTTTGTGTTAGACCTCCTTTTGTAATGGAAGATTCAGTCAGAAGCTTAGCATGGCATTGTTTCCCTTTGACAACACTTCCGCTAGACCCACTGCAGCTGTTCCCCAGCTCACAATGGCAGATTAATTGACACAATCATGGACTGCTGGCGTCCGCTCAATACGCAGGTCTGCACTGGGATAGATAGGTAAATCCTATACATGCATTTCATGACAGAGAATATACTCATGACGGGTTTCATAACTCGACATATTTTGTTTCTCACTGGTCAATTCAAGCCAAGAGTCTAATTGGAATGAAGCATTTTAGGAAGTGTTTTAGTAGAGCGCTCATCTTGCTGCTTTCCTCCGAAAATCCATTGTTATTAGCTCAGTTTCTAATTGAGATTCTACAGACCAATCCCTTCTTTTTCTTAGTTAGCTCCCTGACATTTTAAACTGTCTATTATTCTGCTCTGCTTTCAGGCACAATGCTGGGTAAATGGCAAGTCGAGAAATTATGTATCTTTTTCATACAGTTGTCCATCAAGTGCTATTACAAGACCTTACTACTTAAACCATTACAGTGTGCTCTGATCTTTATAGATTTGTCTTCTTATTTGCCTTCCCTGCCATTTCAGGGACACACTCTTTTTTAACTGCTGAATTTTATTTTACTCTTATGACCTTGAATTATTTCCAAGGTTAGCATTTATTTCTCTTTAGAGGCAAGTGTAAAGATTATGCAAAGTGATGCTCTTGCAATGCAGTTACAAGTTTATGCATTTGGCGCATGTTCTGGTGCATTTCTGTCAGTTCGGTGCATAGTTCCTGTACTTGTGCACGTGACTAATCTGCGGCATTCCTTTTTATCGATTGTGTACCGCTTCTGCAGGAATGTAAATATCTTCCTTAAAGTACGAAGGAGCTGTAAAGTAGCTCTTCCTTAAGTAACCTTTAATTATTTAGTTTGTACCAAAATGGCTGCCCTTTTCACTCTTTAGGGATATTACACAATTAAAAAAAGCCACAAAAATTGGAAAGGGAGCAAAAAAATCCAAATTAATGACAGACATTGTGGAGTGCAATTCTGGCTCCTTTAAAACGGAAATATTCTGATTAGAAACAGCTCAGGGATCCTCTGAGGTTGGTTGGGCTCATTTGATTTAATGACCTATTTCCTCTGTGTGTGCCACAAGTAGTTAACGCCAGTCAAGGTGCCCAAAGTTCCCCCCACTGGATCACAGTGCGCCGACTGAGGAGTAAGGAGAGGAAGTGAAGGAGCCACAGCGCAGCCAATCAAAGCTCAGATCCCCCAACTTGTCAGCGGGAGTTAGCGAGTTTATGGAGATGCGAGCAAAATCGCCGTGCTGCTGCTTCCTGTCTGACGTTCACTTTAAAGGTGTTGATTACTGTATTATCGTAATATTGTATATAGCACAACCATAACTACTAAGCATCTGCTCACTTCAGTCTCGTACCGCCTCCCTTTTTTCGAAGCAGTGACAGCACTTACAGTATCATTACCTCACACTGTAATTGTTTTCCTTTTTTTTGGAAATTAATACATTTGTGCACCTGCAGAATTTAAGTTTGTGAATATATTACAATAATAACAGATACACAACATGTTTATACTTTATGGCTGCAAAAAAGTGATGCTTAAGATTGTTTACCTAACAACTGCCAATACATATGGCATTAAGATCCCCTGAAAATGTTATCTATCCATCCATCCTTCCATCCATCTATCCATCCAACCATCCATACATTATTCCAGTGAAGGTGATGGGGGGGCATCGGTACACTATGGATGGGATGCATGGTAATACATTCTATTAATTAAGTATACATAGATAAATACCAGTTGTTGTGGATATAGAGGTACACAGTACAGAGGAATTGTACATATTTTAAGAATCATCCTTTTAAGTTAAATGTGAAAATATCGTCAATAAATATAATGGGAACAAAAGGATGTCACAGTTCAAGCTGAATCATGAGTATTTAATTTTCCAATATCTAGTCATGATGTAAATTTATTTTGGGTTTTGGGTCCCATTAATTTGTGCTAAATGTCAAAGATCTTCAGAGATAAAAGATGTGACATGTAACAGGAGACATACGGGATTTTTTTTTTTTTTTGTGAAAATACCAGAATAGTTTTTAGTCATATAAGATGGGGTCTATTAATAGTTGAGTCATCAGCGCAGAGATGTTCTGAAATGGCAAATTGTTAGATCCCTAATGGTGATTATTTTTCTCTGTCAATGACCTTCATAACAAATTAACATTCAGGCAGGGGAGGGGTATGTTCATTTTAATAGGAATACGCACAGTGAAACATCCTTCTGTTCAGGCTTGCATATATATGAGAAATGTAGGTTGGGAGAGAAGATGGGCTTGACAGTCAGGGGCCATAGTTGGTTATTGTTTTGTTCTTTTTGAGATAAAGGCTATTTTTATTATGATAACTACCATTCTTGCATGTTTGCACAGTTACAATACTAATACCTACCATGCTATCATTAAAATGTCACAACATGGAAAGTGGTATTCTTTAAAATTTTGATTATAGGTATATATACCATCTAATTTTACACTGTACATTATTATTAAAATCTGCATTTATTTTTTTCCATGTGTTTTTTTTGTTATATTTTACCTTTCTGACAAAAAATAGGTGTTAATCTAATATAATGCAAAACTGATGTTAGCCTCGAGTGGCTTTTTTCTTCAGCTGCTAGACAAGGTATAAACTTCAAAATGAGATCATGAGTTATTCCTATGATGTTTGCTCTGCGGGTTATACATGCTAAACTATGACTCAGTCATTTGTGGAAAGATTAATGTCCTCTTTTGCATTTTACCTTTGTTTTTGAGTGAAATAAACAGCTTCTCTCTCTCTTTCTCTCTCTCACACACACACTCACTCACTTCTACATCCCTGTAAAATTAATTCATGGATATCCCTCCCAAGACAAGACTGAAACTACCCGGCCTTAGCTAATGATAAACAATCAGGTCTTGCCAAGGGGGAAGGGGGGGGGGAATGAATATTTACGCTAAATAACATCCCATTCTTTACATCCTAAAGATTCAATGTCCCAGCAGATCAAGCCTATAAAACCTAATTGTTCTCTCTCTCTCATATAAACAGGCGTCTCCATTATCATCCAAGTCACAAACTATTTTTTTTAATCAGCAACTGTGATCAGGCAGCATAATAATAAAATTAATAAGAGCTCAGTGCTTCTTTACCTTTTTTTTTGAAAGGGTTGAAACAGACTTCACAAAGAAAACAAAGATGGACTGCAGCCAAAAAAAAGACTTATGGCATCGTTTCTGGCTGGAAGGCTGCACTGGGCTGCTAGCTGAGTCGCTAACCCACAGCTAAGCATCCAGTCATTCTCCTTAACATGCTCATTCCATTTGTAGTGACCTGCATATAACGTAAACAACAATTTTGATGCCCCAGATGCATTCATAAAACATACTGCTGATCCATGCATTGCAGGTGTCGGCATGTCAGGTGCTGTAATGAACTACGGTACATACATTATTTATACCCTATCAGTTGTTAAATGTGGGGTAGGTGAAGCTGAAAGCAGAGCTCTGCTCAAGATTTGCATTAAAACGAAATCTTTGTTAGTTAAACCTATAGTTGTTTACTTTTCAGACACACTATTCAACCTTGAAAAAATTTGCTATATAACTTCAGTCTATATATATATATATACTTTGTGCAAGGTTCTGTAGCTCTGCTATAGACAATGGAAAATTGCTCAAAATTGTTGTTTTCCTGTAGCTGTGAAAATGTTTTATTAGGAGAATGATGAACACCTGCCTTTAGAATGTCGTTCCCAACATCTCCCGAATGCCATTTCGCTTAATTGACTTGGAAATGGCCCAAATGTATTGCTGAATGCAGTCTAATTAATATTAATAATAAATGCCATTATTAACATCAAAGAACATCTGGTGCCCCTGTTTACTCACAAGCCTTATATGTAACACATTTTGCGGCTGTTTCATCTTGCAAACATTGTGTAGTAAACATTTTATTTATTTATATTTTTGACACATAGGTCAGAAAAAATGCCCTGTCCGGGCAAACGAATGATACAGTACGTGACGATAATTTAATGGGGAGGGGTTGCATTTTGTTTGTATTAGAATATTCTTTTATTTTGACATAATATCCAGAAATTATTACGTGGCTGTTGCTGCGACACCAGCTGATGTGTGCGCTGGTCCGAGTGCCTCAACGTGTCTTTCAGGACCTGGTTACCTAAGGTGTGTGGCCAGCAAATAACGTTCATTTAAAAATTCATGAAGTCGTTCTTGTCAGGTAATAAAAGCAGCAGTAATGCAGCCTTGTTTATTGTTAATTGGCGTGCGGTCACTAAATACTGGGAGTTTCAGATCCCTCAGTAACAGCCTATATCATGCACGTTTCAGCGACGTATGTAAACCGCAGATTTATTAACATGCATGGGCCTGGCGTTTACAAAGATGGCAGCCATCCAAGTAAAAAACAGAGCAGTGTATTCGCCGGATGCTATTATACTGATATTTATTAAGGATGTGACTCCTCCCCCACCTCGTTTTAAACGCTAATGTATCGTCAGTAGTGTCGTCAAATTTTATACTCTCCCTTGCTATGCTAAACACTTTAATTCTGTTCCTTTTGCCTGGTTTTCACAAAGAGAAGAGGTCAGTGGCTTGTCAAAATTAAACCCTTTATAGGATATTTTTTTTTTGTCTTTATGCTTCCCTGTATTCTTGGCTTGTCACATATCAGTAATCATAATCATTTAATAATTATGCTCAGAAGTGTCATTTCAAGGGCACAGTAAATGGATTGTGTTTTTTTTCTTTATTTTTGGAAACAGGGTGTGGTCTGAGTTGAGTGCTTCAACAAAAGCGTGAGCCGTAGTACTTTTTTTTTGGTTAAGATGGGAGTGCACGCTCACACTTTGATCAGACTCACAAACGCACACTTTAACATGTGAGCACATGCGCCATATTGCGAAAACACACCTCTCACAGCCCCTCGCAAGGCAAGCTGAGTGCTTTTCTGCCTCGCTTCATCACCCAGGCTTTCGAACAGAATTCCAGCCTCTCACACAGACTCACATGCATGCCGGGGGAGTGCGTCAGAGATGCCTGCATCTCTGAAGTGTGGCTCACGCTTTACTCTTTGTGGGATGGATAAAGCATTCGACAGCAGCTGGAATAACTGATGAACTGTCACTCATTTACATGACTGCTGTGTGACATTTTGCCTTTGTTCTTCGATGCTATGGTACCTTTTATTACATGCAGGTTTACATGTATGTATACATGTATGTATGTATGCTTCTGTGAGTATATTTGTGTGCGATTGCAGGTTTTGTGGTACATATAATTTAATTTGTTTTTTACATCTCTAACACGCACAGGCAAATACACACATCTCCACAATGTGTAAGGTAACCTTCAAATACCATAAATGTCCTACGCAATAAACCGTCGATATTTGTGGTTATGTGATGCCATATGACTTTTACAGTAATTGAAACGGTGTTATTAAAAAGCCTGAATTATTCACATGAATTAAGCCAAAGAGGGATTCTTACCATCACCAGGTACAATTGGTTTCTGTTCATGTCCTGGATGCGGAGATGGTGTGCTGTAACTTTTGCTTGGCTCACCGCACTGTACGTTATAAATTTAAGTACAGCTTTTAATCGCTAAACCTGTTTATTGGCAAATTGTATTTGTTGGTTACCTGGACTTGACATAAATGCAAATATGATGTAGTCTAGCAGAAGTGATTCCCAGTTACTTTTTTATATGTCTTGCAGAGGAGGTGTCACCTAAGTCAGGAGCTACAACCAGCAATAATCCCTGATGACTTAGCTACTGTTTTTTCTTGCATTGTTCATTTTAATACAATCCATCATAGCCCACCAGAGAATGATAATACTAGGGATGAAGGATCCAGATGAGAGTGCTTTGGGTCGGTTGGGGCAAAATGAAACACAAGACTCATAAAACAGATAGTAAGAGTCAGAAATCTGTCAGGTTGAAACAGGCAGTAAAATGGCGGTGACATGCCGCATGTGCACCTCGCTTTGCGATCACCGGCTTCGGTGAAAACGTACACCTGTCAAGTGAAGTCTGTCTGTGTCGTCTCTCTGTAGATGCCGGGGACGAGTCCGTAAGGCAGGTGGGATTTGCTTCGCCCCCTACCCAGCACAGAGAGAGGGTACCTGCATCTGCCACAAAGGACTGCCCCTACTGTGGAAAGACATTTCGGACATCTCACCACCTGAAGGTGCACTTGCGGATACACACAGGTACGCTGCATCACCGGCTGCCCTCTCTTTGCCCTTTTTTGGGCCTAATGGGCCAGAATAACGTCCCTTTCTTTTGCACTTAATGTATCTCATTATATAGCAGTTGGCATAGGCTGGTTCACCCACCCAATCACTTATCCAGTACAGGGTTATACTAAGCTTAGAGAATATCCCTGGAAGAAGCCGCGGAATAGCCGGAGATCCCCCTGGACAGGATGCCGATCTATCACATAAAAAGTCACATTCTCTTTCATTTCAAACAACTGTCAAAGCTCACAATTTTCATCCATTTTTCTTTTATACAGATGATCTTTGCTGAAGGTGTTCAGGTTACAGCGAGTGCCCCGCTCAGGGGTACAGTGACAGGCCTTTTCCTTGAAATGGAAACCTGTTTTTTTTTTGCAAGGCTGCCTCAGAACGACTAAACCGAGCTACCTTTGGTTTTGCTTTGTCCTGAAGTGCTTTGGCTCAGCAAAAGAATGCAAAATGTCTCATGTTAGTAACAATGGAACAATCCACTATCTGACTTTTATTTATACTCTCAGTCACAGGTTGAAATCCTACACTAAAGACGTCTTGTTAACAAATATAAATAAACAGAACAATTCCTCACCTGAAGCTGAAATGTTGCTATTATTGTTTGTGTAAAATAATTTTGTATTGAGGCATTGAAGTATTCCATGTAAACAGTTTAACCACATTTGTTAACTTGTTTTTTACTAAAGGGAAATCTTTTAGTTGATAAAGTGAGCAGTGATATTTAATCACCTGAAATGTGGTAAATAAAACATTAATCGATACATCTATTTATGACCTCAGTAGGAATCGGTAACCACCAAGCTCTGGTTTGGGTATTTACATTTGCTAAGCAAACCCTTAGATAGTTTACACAGCACCTTGCTCAGTGCTAAATCAGTACTGTCCCTCGCAGCGTTTCAAATGTTTCAGAAACAGCGAGGATGTGGAAACCACTCAGGCTGCTCACTGCTTCCCCACCGGTCCTTCTGTCCGTTGTCTAAAGAATTCTTTTGTCATATTTCAACTGGTTCCCCTCAAGATTTTGTACACAATTTGGATCAGACTCCTTTGTCAAAGAAAGTTTAAGCCCAGGTTTTCAACCACAGTGTTCAGTGCACATTTAAGGAGAGAGAGATTTCTTGAACCCACAAAACAGAATATTTATTGTAGCTCTGAAAGCGGCACTGATTTAGTATGTGCTAAATAAGGAGACCACCCAAGCCACAACTCTAAATAATGAACGCATACTTCAGCTTTGAAGGAAAACTGACTATTCAGTGTCACAGGAACTTGTAATAGCCTGAAATAATCAGGAATCTTTACCCTGATATTTAGAATACAGTTCATTTAAGCCTTTGTCAAAGCAACTGCAATTAGAATGTTTGTTGCTAAAAAAAATTACAAAAATGCCACTAGTACAGCTGGACAGTTCAGTATTATGGAAGCTTCTAATTTTATCGCCTTATTTTCAGATGACACAATGTGGCGCATCAAGTAGCATAAGGGCATACGCTGCATAAACAGCTGCATCCACTTTATGGTGCTATTGTCATTATAATGTTCCCAAAAAACGCGTCCAAGTATAAAAATTATCTCCATTTAGATGATCACAGTTTTGTAAAAAAACAAAACAGTAAGATGCAGAACTATTTTTATAGCAGCGTGAAGCAGACCTGCAGATCTCCATCAAGTACAAAAACATGGTAACTCAAACCACTTACTGCATGAAATAAAATTCTAAAATAATGACACACAAATATTTTGTTGAAAGGTACGACGTGAACAGAAAATTCTCTAAAAGTTAAAGAGCTAATGTTACAGTATTAATTTCCACTCCAACACCGAGTAGGAAAATATCCATTAACTAAATGAACTCCAGTTTCTAGGTTGCTAACGCTGTGCAGTATACAATGTGAGCCACAGTTAATGAACACTGTAGTGGGTGATATTTCATTATACAAATTAATGTTCACATTTTAATGGGAAAGTCACATAATGAATCTAAGCTTCAGTGACAGCAATTAGAGACACAGATTGTCCCCTTCTGGACAAAGTGGCGTTTAGCAGTAAGCAGCTGTGGAAATCTTTTCACTTTTTACAGTGCATCTATGTGACTTTAATGCTTGACTCTCAGCATGTAGTCGCAGCTTTATTCAATATCCTGAATGACAAAGGGTGGATTTAAAGATAATCAATGAAACAGGCTTTATGCAGTTTTAGTGCAGTTGCAAAGGTTTATAAAAAATTAAATATGTTGACTCTCTCATATCCCAGTAGTGAAGGACAGTAATCACCATAATACAATGTTATAATAAAAACATATACTACGCTCTTTATCCTTTTCGTCTAGCTTTGGGTGTTTGTTGAGATGGCGGTAAAAAGTGGATTAACACATCCTTAATTATCTTTAATAGTAAAGTATGCAAAAATGAGATAAAGGCTGTAATTCCACAGAAGTTTTGATTTATGATGGAGCAAATTGTCTTATCAATCTACTTCCCTCAGCCAATGGATTTGTACATATTTAACCATTATATTATAAGCAGTCCGTTAGGATTCAAAAATTTCCTTTTTCTACTGCAAAAACACGCATGAAAATAAACTTATCGATCATATATTTACAGTCCTTGTCACAAATAGCTTTATTATCAGCCCTGAATTTTAAAACTCCATCACTTGGTTTCTTCTGAAGCATTATTAAATGCAAGTATACCTCTGACTAGTTCTCTGCTGTTAATATTATATTGATTTTGTATCTGCAAGCCTTTATTTGGGAACAATGCAGTAGATCTGCAGATCTTTCCTTTTTTTCTTCCTTTTTTCTGGAATGGTGCCCTCCAAATAATGATAAATTACTTGAGCAGTATGCCATTTGCTAATTATATCCATGATTTACTGCAGAGCAAGACTTGAATCATTCAGTTCAGTCTTGCGTAACAATGCAACGTTCAGTCGGAGCAGAAATGGTTTCCATGTGTACAATAGTACAGTGTATGTAAACACATATATGGAATATAAATAAAAATAGCTTTTGCTATATATGGTAATGCAGGCATTTTTTCATTCAATATTTGTTTCAATTGTATATATACAGTTCCTGCTGAATAACCATCCATTTAACTTACCATCTGTTCCTGCCTCCACCCAGTCTCACCTCCATTTTTTCCTTTACCATTTCATTTGGGGATTTTACACCTGCTATAAACCGCATTGATTAATAAACTGATGAATTCTAATTTTAGAGCTGCTTTAAATTGGCATTTCACTTAAACATGTTTCAAACATAACATTTACTGCGTCTGAGAATGATCTTTTTTCGGCATTTCTTTCATGTTCTCTATTATACAATTGAAAGGCCAGATGACAGGAATATGCATATGCTGAATGAAAAATATAGGACATGATAGTAGTGATAAATATTAGACTTTTCTTGTTTTGTCAATAGTATAATTCTTCTACAAAATTATGCAGCTGGTATTAGAATGAGAATGTGATGTTAGTTCACTCTTATGAGGAATTTTGTCTTTATATGGAGTGTTTATCGGTTTATTTATTTGGCTGTTTGTTTGCATGTTTCTTTCGTTCACCCTAACAGGCGAGAAGCCATACAGGTGTCCTCACTGTAGCTACGCTGGGACACAGTCAGCCTCGCTGAAGTATCATCTGGAGAGGCACCACAGGGAGAGACAGAATGGTGCAGGCCCGTCATCCGGACACTCCCCTGAGCACAAGGAGGAGCAGACAGGAAGCAAGAGCAGCCTTTTTATCAGACCAGATGTCCTGCGTAGTGTCTTTAAAGGCACAGCCAGCAGCGTGGACTTCAGGGCTGCTTCGGCACTGCCCCACCGGTGGACCCCTCCTGGGATCATGGCTCCCAAGGACCTGGAGCAAGACTGCCATAGAGGGCCTTCAGAAAACCCCTCTGAGAACCTGAACATCTCAGATGGGTTATCAACGAGCAGGCCGGCAAGCTTCTCCGACCTCAGCCAGGCCTACCACGGGGTGCTGGGAAACGGAAGCAGCTTCCAAGGGGCCCTGCAGGCCTTCATGGACAACTTCACTCTGACTTCCTTGAAGAAGGACAAGGAGATGAGGGAGAGCCAGCCGCCAGCGCAACAGCAGCAGAATTTCAGCCATGAGAGCGGCGACGGGAAAGCCAAGAGAGGCGAGAATAGCGGGGAAAAAACAGATGCTAGGCCTTCCAAAGGCAAACCCGAGAAATCACAGTATGAACCGCTAGATCTATCTGTCAGGCCAGATTCAGTATCCCTGCCAGGATCCTCCGTCACCATCCAAGACAACGTGGTGTGGCACGGCTGCTTGTTTTGCTCCTTCAGAACTTCCTCTGTAGAGCAAATGGTTCTCCATTTGCAGGCCAATCACCTGGGGAAAGGCAAATACAAGGAGAGCAGTTCCTTGGATGTGAAAGTCACAAGCAAGGAGCTAACGGCCGAGTTTTCCCCCGTGAATAAAGGCAGGCTGGCTCCAGCTGTTTGTCACCCTGGCAATGAGGCCATCTCCTCCAAGCAAGGCCCACATGCAAATAAAATGAACCAGCACGAAAGAAGCAAGGAGCCTAACCATTTGAACAGCGCCATCATGAGTGGCTTTCAGAATGACTTCTACAAGCAGTTCAGTGTGTATGAAACTCCACGACGACAAGGTCCCCAAGGATTTGGCGCTATGTTCCCCGGGTCGCTTGATCAACAGATGCAGGTTCCCGAGACTCTGTGCCGGAAATCTGCTGGTCTGAGTGGCAGCATCTCACCCACCGAGGAGCCGTCCGACAAATCGTCTGACGAGATTCCCTTCGGCGATATGGAGATGTCCACAGAGCAGGAGTGTTTAGAATATGACAGACTTGGAATGGCAGATGACAGTATGGAGCCCGTCACAGAGCCACTGTCGTCTAAAGAAACAGAGGATGAGCAGGAAGAGGAGAAGATGGAGGATGAGGAAGGCGGGGGGGCCGAGGAGTTGGCGAAGGCGTCCAGTGAGATTGACCTGAAGGTGGCCTCGAGACTAGAGGCTCCAGTACCTCCCCAGCCTCCAGTTCCTCCGCGTCTGGAGAAGCGATGGCAAGGCCTTAGCCTCCTTTCATCTCATGGAGCTCCCACTGGGCTGCCACAAGCAGGCCAGGCCCATCTTGAGCAGCAGATGAACATGTTGTCTGTCCTGAGGGCGTACAGCACAGAGAGCCGAGCGGCGTTCAACGGCATTGGAAACGGCTCAAACGGCACCAGTGGCACCAAGAGATCAGACATATTTGGTGAGTAGCTCTTTTTTTTGGTCCCCTACCTCCTCACATCTGCACACATTTACTCATGACATTTGCTGTGGCACAAAAGAAAAAAAAAATCATTTCAACCTTATTTCAAGCAAGTTTACCAGCAGTCTGATTTGCGAAGAGCAATTTAAGTTTTTATTGCTAATTGATATTATTGATGTTGTCATTAACTTGGAAGGATAAGAGTAACCCTGTTTGCAGACAAAGAGCCTATCTACCCTGCCCTTGTCTTCCTAAGCAGCACAGTCACTTATATTCAGTATGTTTCAGTATATTTCACCATGCGTGAAATTTAGAGATTTGTAATACGTATATATCTTTATGTTGTGAAAAATGAACTATCCTCCTAAAAACTGTATCTCCTAAGGGAAAAGGATCACTTTGAAATCCTGTTGACATGAGTGCCATGTCATGTTATGCTAAAGCAGTATATTCCGCAATATATAAAATGTGCTTTCAGACAGGTGTATAACAGTATTTTATTATTCATTCAGTCCAAGATATATAATCTTTTAAAGCTTGTTTAAAATAAAAACACAAATAATAAAGACATTATTATTATCATCATCATTATTATCATCATCGTCATCATCAACATTATCATTATTATTTATTATTGTTGTTCTTATTTTGTTGTAACATACTAATATATAATTTCCATATAAATGTTTATATTTCACCGTGTGTAAATTTGAAAACAATGTTGAATTTTATTATTCAATTCGAAAAATAACGTGCAAATCAAAATAAACCTTCACATTTAATAGAAGTAGTATTAGCAAAGACAAACCAAAGTTATGTCACGTATAACTGTCGCTTGTGACTGTGTCGTGTGATTGTCATTTGCAGCAAAGCGCATCCTTTGTGAAGGGTTCACAGCCAGGTTGTATTCCATATTTAAGTATGTTATTTTCTTTAAGCATGGTAAATGAGAACACATTACAATGCCCCAAATTTGGGGTAATTACAGTAGGCGCTCTCTGATTTCACTCAGTAATGTCGAAATAACGCATGTATATCTTTTAAACTATCTCTAAGCTATGAGATTTTAACTCACAAATATAAATGTTTTACTACATGGGTAAACATTCAGTTCATATTTGCAGCAATAGGCCATTGTTACATTTGAATGTAGTGTCTTATTAATTGCATTCCATTCCACTATAAAATGTCTTGCTTAAATAATAATGCAACCTTTATTAATTAATGTACTTGCAATTAAGGCAGAACTTTGTAAAAAATGTCTCCCCTCTGGTTTAAAAAAAAGTCATTTTAATTTCCTGAATGGGTCAATCTTCGTAATGAAAATGAATACCAGTTTTTAATCCCCTGCTAATGTCTGAAAATGCACACCTATTGTGTTTTAATCTCACTCACAATCAAAAGCCATTTTTTAGCTGTCTTTAATGCAGAAATTGCGCACACAAACTCTAATGGCTGTCCTTTTCAGAGGTGCTTGCTGACTGGCACATTTGTAAACCAGATTTCTTCCAGTTTCAGTCCTGCTGTGGTAGACAGGAAAGATAGAGATGTTCAGAGCAGGACCTCCCACGCGGCGGTGAGGGCTGAGTTTAAATCAAAGGTTGGGAGATATCTTCTCCCCTTTGGATGTTCCCCAAAGCAGCTTTCATAAGACTTCACTGTATACACAGCTTAGGGTGGCAGAAGATCGTAAAGATCATAAGGGACAACCTCACCCCTGTCCCACCCACCGACAGGCAGAGCTTAAACTCTCTAATCGTCGTGTCCCCTTGCTTACTGTATAAAAGTACTTTCTTGCCTTATTAAGCTCTGTGCGCTGCCAGGTGGAAGTCAGCCAAGCAGTGCTTTAACCTCTGGATTCATCCTCTTGGCAGCATCTGCCCACTGGGTTCATGAGGTTTTAAAGGTGACATGAACAGAGGTTGACATTATTCAGGGCGAGGGACACACCAGACAGCAGTTAACAGCTTTTCACGCGTCCAAAGTGTTACACTTAGAGACCCGTAGGCAGGTGGACATTTAGTTACAAATTGACCTGAAAATATGCCATCTGATGTATTCCTTCCATAGTGATGATTATTATTATCATTATTATTGACCTTTAATTTTATTAAATCTGTTAACTCAAGAGATACTTTGAATAACTAAATGGTGATAGAATGTAATCGAATGTGATAGAACTTTACCCCTTTTGGTGGATACGATGAATTATGAGATGGAAAAATCGGATGTGTAATATAATACTTAAGTAAACATATAACATCCTCAGAATAGAATATGTAGTGTTAGTCAAAGGTACTGCGTTGCGTCTTCTGGTGTGAGCAGTCATCCTAACAGCTGAGTCTCTGTTTGAGTGCGATTGCTGTGTTGAAGACCTGCCAGCAGTTGATGTGAAGGACCTCTCAGGAAATCCAAAAAAGCTGTACCGCGTTGTGCAAATTTTTGTGTCCTTTGTCCTTATGAGTCTAAATTAGACGGGTTCAGTTGAAAACAGCACAGTGAGAACTTAACAATAATAGTCTAGAATTATACTAAATTGCATGCATGCAATACAGATTCTGTAGGTGCATATTAATAGTACGGGTTTGTAAAAGGTCTGTGTAATAAAAGAAAAAAGAAAATAGCTGCAAGGCTATCAGTCAACTTTGTTTATGGGCCCCAGTTGTGAGGAAATAGCGCTCTATGTACAATTACACTGTGGGAGGTCACATCCCACCCACATCTCCAAAAAAGGGCCAAGCCTAAATAAATTACTTAACTAAAGCCAATGCATAACTCAGTTTTCTGTGAAATTTGAACTAGGCGTGTAATAACAGACTAGGTAATAGGCTAGTGGACACACATGGAAGCCCTTATTTGGTTTTCAAGTTATTTGTTTGTTTTAGCTAACTAGCTATTTACGTGACTGCTTTGAGCCCACACGGTGTCGCCCAATTTGGCGGGCAGTCACCAGGTCAAACCGTTGTGGGACAATATGCCTGAAGTACGCACCCTAACAGTCCACTTGCATCAGATATTAAAGGGGGAACTTGGCCTTGACATGATCACGTTCACATATGACCATGGAGCCTCAGAGACCTGGGTCTACATCTGCGTCATCATCATCGTCATCATGATCATCAATATAAGCGCCTTCTTCACTGTCAGCACAGTGCTATCAATGGACCTTCCCTTCCATGATGGGTCAATATGGCACAAGACTGATAAAAAAAGCTGCTATTTAAATGGTAGAAAACTCATGCCAGTTGGACTGGGCAGTTCTGTGTGGCCCATTACGAGTCATTTTCAGGAACAAACCGTGTTACTGCATTGTGACTGGTAGAAGCTCATCATAGATCATTCTTTCATCCCATCTTAACTGATATCATCTTAGCAAAAAGTATGTATTCTTTCAGGTTTTCTGATAATGGGAGAAATGTATTTTAAGCTACTTAAAATATGCAAATTTATTGACTAATTGAGTGATGTTAATTTAAAGGCAATCAGATTTAAATAATAAATTATACCAGAAAACAATTTACAAACTATTACTTCGAAATCAATACATGCCTCATGAAATATACATTTTAAAGGCAGTAGTAAAGATTGAATAAATTAAAGATGAAATCATATAAAATTAGCCGCTATTTAAATAAAAGCACATGCATTAGGTTACTGTATTATGTAATGATAATGCTGTCCTTTCGTGCTCAGTTATGTTGGCTATTTATTGTTTATTGCTAATTCAATTAATGGAGCTATTTGGTGCTATAAGGATTAAGGCAGAAACAAGTAGGCATGAGTCCAGTAAGCGTGGCTGTATTCAACGTGCAGGAACTCTGATAGCAGCGTCATAAGCAGCCATCCAATAATAAGTATGGTAACTTCAGGGGTATACTTCAGAAGAAAGAAGTAAAGCACAGTAAAAGCATGTCCTGCAGACTCTCGCATTTCATTAGCACATTACCCCACCTGGTGGAAGCGTACGGAACCTGCCCTGTTTGTATGTCCTGTGCGCAAAAGGACACTGCCTTTTGGGGGGCAGTAGAAGGGAAATATTCATGTAGCTTGTAGGTTTAGCCCCTAAGAGAGCTGCACGTTGCAGTGTGTTTACTCATGGCAGCAGGAGAGCAGAGTGGGAGGGGGGAGGGGGGTAGGGCTGTAATGAGAACAGAAACACACACTGTCTGTGTCAGACCCATAAACTATGTAAAACACATAAATGTGTTCGAGGATGTGCGATATTTTTAGCTTTTTGACAACTTTGTGTGGTTCCCTGTACGTGCGGGGGATCGTCGGAATTGTATACTTAACTCTAATGGTGTCGTTGGTGGCCAATTACTTCTGTCAGGTTGGAGAGGTCTAAGGTTTGCTCCCGCTGCATGGGACCTGACCCGGAGTTGCAGAGGTCGTAAATGGCGCAAGGCTGTCAGGCCAGTGGCAGGCTGCCGGCACCCAAACACTTTAAATTATAGGCCAGTGCAATAAAACAGATCGTATGTGTGATTCTGCCTGAACAGGTTCTTCTTTGGCTATAACGGTAATTAAAAGCATATGGCCCATACACCAAGCACAGAGAGCTCACTGATGGACTGGATTACCGTCTACATTCGGTTCTCTTTCTTCCTCCATGGCAAAGAAGCCCCCCCAACCCCCCCACGTATCACACACATAGACATACGTTTCCTCATTGACTGCTCTTTCAACTTCCTGTACACTAATGATCACAGCCACGAAACATATAAAATCACACCGGTTTGAGTCAGAGAGTCTCCAGAAGCAGCAGCACTCTGAGCTCTATCATCTGTTACAATGTTTTTGGTTTTTTTTCTTTTGAAGCGCAAACCATTTAAACTTGATGTTTTCAGCATAGCATCTAATTCACGTGTTTAATTACCATTTTAATATTGTCTCGTTTGGGTTGAACATTTTGCATTACTTTTTTTTTTTTTTGCAGATGCTTTTGTCAAAAGTAGCGTACATGGGAGGAAGGCTTGGGCAGAAAGTGGGGGGTCAGTTAGCGTCCCCGGGACAGTAAATGGGAGTAGGGGCCACTGGTAATTCTACCCCTCTGCTGCCCACAGGGACAACCACCTCATGTCGGCTATTGTTTAGGTCCACGAAAGGTACAGCTAGGGTATTGTATATTTTCTGATGTATTACCAATTGTCTTTCCATAGCAAACATAAAACTGCATTTTGTATATCTCATATTATGTGCGAGCTGAAGGAGGTGTTGTCCCTAACAATTCAGTTTGTACGGTGCATTCTGCTATGTGTGAAATATCAGGTTTAAGTATGTATTCCAGCCAATCCCTAAGTTATGAATGGAATCCGTTCACTAAAGTCTGTGTTTAAGTTGAATTTGTGGGTGGGTAAGTTCATAATGATAAAATTAACTGCATATCAGAGATGGATACAGCACTTCAGGTCAAGAAAGAAAATCTAAACCAAGGTTTTGTTTTAACCAACCAATTGAGTACAATGAATCGCAGTCACAGGGGACTCAACTAGTTGGCTGAAACAAAACATCGGTCTTTCTCTGTAGCTTGGAACTGAACTTTCCGCTTCTGCTATATGTGGTAACTGTACTTGACCTCCAGCTGACGAACCACTGTAGCCACACAGTGTTTTCACAAGTATCACAAAGTAGTGTGTGTGTGTTTTATTACAAACCATTATATTTAACCAGAATTTTTAATACAGTATGGTTTATGGCGTTTGTAAGTACGAGTTCTCTGTAAGTCAGACACTCTTAACCTGGAGACTGCCTGGATATTGGGTATCGGAGCATGAACTCATAACCTGAAGGTGTCCAGTAGCTGTAGTAGCATTGAGAAGGGTGTTTAACCTGCTCCATATCCCGAAGAGCTGGCTGCAGCTATTGGCTGAGCTGCTAGGTCACATGTTTATGTGGCACTTCCAGTGAGTCAGGACCTCAAAGCCCGTGTTGTGCATTATTATTTTCTCTCAGTCCTGTATTTCTCCGTAACTAAGAGGTGTCGCACGCTGCTGGCAGTGCTCGTTCTCGTCGAGTGTAATGTGACGTGGTGTGATTATCACTCGACGCGAGGTGCAATTTCACATGTGCATTATTACCATATTTAACGTGCACTGAGGTAAATTAACAGAATATCAACTCCCCCCTATCCAAATGCAGGCTAAAAACACAAATACTTTGGTGTTTCATAACCCCTTCAAGTGACACTAGTTGCTCAACCAAAGCTCACTGGTCTGTCCATCCGTCCGTCCATTCCCCCGTCCGGCCATCCATCCATCCATCCGTCCGTCCATCCTTGCATCCATCCATCCATCCATCCATCCATCCATCCATCCATCCATCGATAGTTTAGATAGTAACAATTTACTTGTAGGATGATTCTTTGACATTTGTGTCTATTGTAGATGAAGTACGACAGTGTCAGATATGCAAAGGTTTTTTCTACATTGCTTATTTTTCTGAACAACTCAGTTATTTGAAGTGCAGAGCAATAGCTTCCAGTGCTCTTTCTTAGGCAGGTTGTATTTGCTGAAGTGCTGTTAGCAGTTACAGCTGAATGGGATGCAAAGATAGACACCTGCTTTTTTTTTTTTGCTTCTTGGAGTGACTTTATGGGTCATGCTACACCCAGGCAGCATCTGACATTTATTCTATTTAGTCACATATGAAATGACCATGACCTACTGTAGCACCAAGCACAGTTAGTGCCCTTGTCCTGTAAAAACTAAAGATGCTTTATATCATTATAAAACGTAATGGGTTATTATTTCAAATGTAATACTTCTCACAAAGCCCACTCTCCAAGTGGGTCTCATTAAGATCATGCTCAAGTTTCCCAGGTCTGGAGATGGGTACAACTTTCTCATGCATTTGCAGTAATATGAATCAGCCTTTTAAAACAGATATGATTACATATTGATTCTGAAAGGTACAGTATCTGAGGAGCCCTCGTTGTCTCTAACAGTGGGGCTTTTGTTAAGGGATAATCCAATAACTGCCCCTTGATCCTTTCTGCTTCAAGCACATTACAGACTATTTATTCTGGAATAAATCTTACTTTTTAAAAGTCCTCAGGTTTTTGATATATGTAGAGCCATTTATAATGAATCTTTTGTGCTTATATTTTTGTCAGATATTACGTAACTTTTGGTTGTTTTCTTTTTAGAGATATATAATAGACATGCAAAGAGATAGATGTTTGAAGAGCTATTACTTTTAGATGGACTTGCTTTTTAACATAAACATATTTCTCCTCCATGGAGAGAATCTTGTGTCTGCAACTGAAAATATATATCAGACAGAGAGGGTCACGGGCCTCACTTGCTGTTTGCCTAAGCATTAGAGTGGCTGAGGCGCCTGATCTCTGCGATTGTGAACGTGCTGTGGTTGTTGGTGACAGCAGGAACAGCCACCTTCCTCAGATGTTCATTCACCATAATGTCTGGAGTTTACAAAGAATGGGGCAATGAAGGGAAACACATCCAGTGAGTAAAACTAGACGGAAGGATGGAAAGATGGAAGGATGGAAGGATGGAAGGAATAGGCTACTTCATGTATTTATAGTTGCTCTGAAAGTTGTATGACATTGATTTTTTTTTCCAAGAAGAAAAAAATGCTAGAAAATCTTGGACTAGTAAATGTATAAAGGAATGATTTCAAATGCGTTTAACTGTGTTTTGGTGTTTTACTTTGCCAGTGTATCCAGTTTATTTGCATTTTAAATACTTACAATTTGAAGCGGATTTTTAAATGCCAACATTTGAATTAATAACAACCATCTACTGTAAGAATCATGGGACCGGTCTTCATTTCTGACATTATATCCAAATTGGTTGAAGCCAAAAGAAGAAACACAAACACACAGTCAAATTCAACTGCACAGTACTTGTTGTTTGTACTTTTAAAAATACATCACTGCATATGCTATTCAGTGTAAGTGGATGTTTGTGCACAACTTTAAAAAAGGACATTTGAGACAGGCAAACACAGCACAAAATTAAATGACTGTTTTTGCTACGGTTACTCGCTCCTGAAATTTACAGTAAATCTATGCTTGAAAGTCCTTCATAACTTTATAACAGGAGGATAAGCATTAAAGGCGTTCCACTGTTAGCTTTGGATTTGCAACCGTCTGTTTTCTTTTGCTTGGAATTAAAGCAAAATGCACGTCGCCGATCTGGTTTGGCGTATCACTGGGAAACTGTGACTCGATTTCACTTTCGTTCAGGTGCTGCTAAAAGTTGACAGCACAAAAAAAAAAAGGAAAATTAAAACACTGATGTATTCTTGTAAAAACTTACTTACTCTCAGGTTTGACGATATGCTAATGATTACCAAAAAGACTGACCTGTGCTTTCCAATAGGCCACATTTCGTGATGATGATAAATGTGTCTCTTGGAAAATGTGCAAACGAAATGATAGGAGGACTTCTTTCAATGACTACTGTTGAACTGTAACAATCCTTTACATTTTTTCTAACAAGAAAAGTGAAAAGTAAGATACGTAAGATACATAATATCCGTAAGATACGTAAGATACGTAATACATACATATAAGTGGATGTTGTGTGGCTTGCTGTCCTGTTTAACTCTGTAATCTCTCTTATATTTCAGTGTTATTTTTTTAATTTATTTTTTGTGGGGGTACTAATGTTAAATAGACACCCTTTAATGCATGTATTGAATGTGCTGACACATATTAATACAGGTATTTGTATAACATTTCTGTACAGGTTATATTTTTATTCAGATTCAATCTGTTGTTTATTCCACCACTGAATTTGAAATGCCCCCTATGAATTGCTTGTTGATTTGCATATAAGCCACCATTCTTTATTTTGTTGTGAAGATTACATCTGCTCCCTGGGAATTGTTGGCCATCATTTATACTCCTCCTGCCACCCCCCACCCCCCCCAGCCCCCCATGGGATAATTTTATCCCCATACAAGAACCCTTGTAAAAAACAATACTTTCTTTCAATTACGCTCCGGTCACAAATGACAGGAGCCACAGGTGTATGGCCATAATTACACATACACTTAAAAATAATGTCATTTTAACATTTAATATCTTTCCAGGAAAAACGCAAATAGCTCCCTTCTAGAGTCAGGCCACTGGCAAAAAGGCCTAAATCTTATCTGATATTGCTTAACTTAATCATATGGCTCTTAAAACCAGGACACTAGCAGCTGGGCCTCAGTAATATGCACGCAATATGTCTGTAAAATGATATGCTTTAATTTTGAGCCTGCGTTAAGCAGCAGCGAAATCTGGTTATGCAGAGACATTAAAAAGGCCTGTTAACTCTCTCACTTCTGCCAGCCCACGTCTGTTTTGCTTACTACTGTTTTATTTAGCTGAGCTGAGCTTATTTTTTGACAATCTTCTTGTATCGACTATGCATATAAAATAGCGAGCTTGATGATTAATATTTTTGATACGCAAAGACTGACAGATGGACAATCAGGTACAAATAACCCAAAAATACATTGTAATAGATAATAATAATAACAATAATAATAATAATATCAATAGTAGTAGTAGTAGTAGTAGTAGTAGTGGAAGTAGTAATATTATATAACAGCGGAAAAGAGGTATTTCCCGAAAGTAACTCCTCTGTGACTCTGACAGCACTCGGTGCACTGTGCTGCCTACGGGGGCTGCCAGAGACCCCAGTTTCGGCAGGGGGGTGGGGGGGGGGCAGGGGGACATCAAAAGGCCCGGAGAAGCCGCTGGCTGACGCGCCTTCACAGATGCCTTCGTAAATCCCCTTACTTTCCTGCCCGCTCTTTGTGTATGTCTTTGCCGATAGACTTGGAGTGAGAATATCAAAGTAACCTTGGCAGTTAGGAGCTGAGAAGCTGCCTTTTCAGCGAGGCCCAGAGCACGGCGCGGCACAGCAGTGGGCAGTGACTCAAGCACGAGGTCTGATCCTCGGAACAGCACTGAAAATTCCCACAAAGTTTAAAGGGGCGATTTTCGCTTCTTTATAACATTCCTGTTGCAGCCTATAGCTTACATATTGAATATATGTACAATGGGAATTATATGGATAGAGCAAACAAAAGCAAAAATATGTATAACGTGGACTAAGACATGTAGTATATTTAGTGTAGTTTAATTCTAAATACTGAAAAACACAAATTTCTTTAAAAATGGCAGGTAATAGACAATTACATCTTATTGAGGTATGAATTTAGCAAATTACACATAACTAAAAATAATACATGATAGAGCTTTGTAATAAGACTATGTGAGTATTTTTTAAAAAAACACAGGAAACCTGTAGGCGACGTTCTTCTGATTGTGTGGTATTGGTGAAAAATTAGTGCCAGTTGGAACTTTCTTCACACACAAGTTTTTTATCGCTCCAGTGAGCTTTTCCTAAGTTCCAACTCTCAAAAGACATGCTGTTCAGGACAACTTGTGAATCAATGGCTCACTTACCTTGCGATGGATTGAGGTGCCATCCAAGGTGCACCCTACCTTATGCTCAGTGATTCTTGAGATTAAAGTGACTGCAATGTGAATTTAACAAATCGCCGTTTAAAAGCAGTTTGCATCTAGGAAAATGCCTAAAGTTATGCAGGATTTTGGGTCTGAAGTTATAATTTATGTCATCTTTATGTCCCTGTAACCAGCATACAGTAAGTGGTTGGAAGTTGGATGGATAGATTTCTGATGTGTAATTTCCAGGCAGCTCAAAATATCCTCTTGATGGTTATGTCTTTAGAGATTAAAAATTGAGCTTCTTGTTAAAACAATGTCACTGGAGAACTGCATGATGGGTATTCGCATTGCCAAACTCCCTAACAAATATAATCATTGTGGAGATGAAAGCGATTGAGTAGCAGATCAACGGCATCGAGTCATGCAACAAGCCCACCCCCCCGCCGGTAACATTTTGTGCCGTTTTGAAAAATGGCACGCAGTGAAATTCCACCCACATACACTCTGGCACGTCAATTGTCGCACACTAATGAGGTTTCGACCACATTGCTGACATTTGGCTAGATTGTCACCAGCTTCCTCTATAAATAGTTATTCAAGTTTTTATTGGTGTAAAAGTACTGCTGTCTGCATCTATGTCTGCAGCTGTTACCTTGCTCAGAAACTTCTGCCTGCATTATACTGATGAATTCTCTTGTCTTACAGCCTTATAGGGGGAGATATACAGGTCACACAGTACATGTACAGGTGATTTTTACATAGAACATCTGTCTTTTCTTTGCAAACGCTGAATTCCGTTCGGACATTGTGTGTGCCATCCATGTGTATTTACCCTGTGTTCTCCAACATTCCATGGCGTCACTGTACCCTTCACCTTCTGAGCCCATGTCGCTTGTCTTTCATGACCGATTTGTCTTGTATTTGTAGTTCCATTGTTGCACCTTAATTTCCCTTTAGGGATTAATAATATCTGTCTGTCTGTCTGTCTGTCTTCATAGAAGAATGTGAAGGTCAAAAATTGTAATTGCGGTATTGGTTAAATTGTATTTGTTTAAATCAAAAAAATCTGAATAATTGATGGAGTCATAATGAGTTCAGGCTTTTGCAATTTGAGTTTGATTTAAGACCCTTGGAGTGCCATTTTAGATTTTTTAAATCTGTTTATTGCATTTAATGAATCTTCTAAAATGGACAAAAATGGAGGAAATGTGTGTGCAAGTCATGGCATATTGCACATGAACGGACCATCAGTTTTGCATTAGATGTTGTGTTATTAAAAGTGATTCTGCATTGCATTGTGTTGATGGTTGGGTCTCTCCGTATGCAAGCTCATCTTTGCATGTCAGGTGCACAGCTGTGGACTGTACTGAGCATCAGGGTGCTGGCTTATGAAGTACTGGGCCCTACTCCCCGTTTCAGCCATATCCCTTTACTCAGATCCAGAATCCATTATTATGGAGTACTGAGTACTGCAGCCCCTGTTTAACATGTCCCCTTTACACATGTCCAGAATCCCATATTATGGAGTACTGAGTACTGCCTTTCAGCCATGTTCCCTTTACTCATGCTGAGAATCCCATATTATGGAGTACTGAGTACTGCACTGCCTTTCAGCCATGTTCCCTTTACTCATGCTGAGAATCCCATATTATGGAGTACTGAGTACTGCACTGCCTTTCAGCCATGTTCCCTTTACTCATGCTGAGAATCCCATATTATGGAGTACTGAGTATTGTACTGCCTTTCAGCCATGTTCCCTTTACTCATGCTGAGAATCCCATATTATGGAGTACTGAGTACTGCACTGCCTTTCAGCCATGTTCCCTTTACTCATGCTGAGAATCCCATATTATGGAGTACTGAGTACTGCACTGCCTTTCAGCCATGCTCCCTTTACTCATGCTGAGAATCCCATATTATGGAGTACTGAGTACTGCACTGCCTTTCAGCCATGTTCCCTTTACTCATGCTGAGAATCGCATATTATATCAGCCATGTCAATGTCCCACATTATGGCTATCCTACTCATACCTTTTCTACTGCTCTCTGAGTATGTACCTCTTTTGGACATCTGTAAATCTATGTTGGAGTTACAGTTACCACCTGCCTTCTCAGTGTAATAAATATACAACACACTGCACTTGCAAATCACCTTCATTAATCGCTGTGATATTTTTTTTATGCATATATTTACATGCTGTTCTACCAAGATGCTGCCCAATTCCCCTAGGAGAAAAAAATACCAATTTACATATTTAACAGTCAATAAAAAAGAAGAGTACCAGTATTTCTGTCACATTTCGCATGTGCTAATCTCACCGTTATCTATCAGTAAGTCTGTGTTGTGCTACAAGATGAGAACCAATAGTAATTTCGCCCACACAACACTGTAAAGACATTTATTTAATTATATATATATATATATATATATATATATATATATATATATATATATATATATATATATTAATCTTATTGAATATTTGGAAAATATAATACAGATAATGTCATTAAACTGAAACTACTAAATGAGATAAAAACATTTAACATACAACACTAAGCTGGTTGAATTGTCTCTCAGGGTTATACTTGAAGTCTAAACATCAGAGAACGTATGAAGGAGGCTGTAAATGTCTCTTGTGAAGACATATTAGCTGACTGAGTGTAATGTTGTGATCTTTATTGCATGGCAATAGAACACATTGTTTCCTTGTACACTTCTGCTTTCTGCATTTTTGTTAATCAGATGAAAAGACAGGGCCAAAGAAAAGCGGACATAGGATATATGTAACACAGCTTACTGACGGTTTCCTTCCTCAGTTAGACATATAAAGGAGTCATTTAACCAGTCAAATTAGGAACTGCAGAAATGCACTGTGCTTTATTATGGAGTTCACACGGGCATCATTTTACATTTTTATCAAAAATAATTTCAAGACAAGTTAATGTTTTTTTTTTTTTTTAGTCTTGTAAAATTTTGCATCACACATAAAAGACCAGCTCCACCTAGAGGCCATTTTTAGACATTGCAAAATAGTAAAGTAACTGGTTTAAGTCATTGAAAGTGCATGAGGATCTAAAGCTGGAGCATCCATTGGTGTGATCATTTGCATCTCTCCAGAGGTTCCAGTTAAATGTTGACCCTCAGGATTTCCACACACTTCCTGAGCACGCTGCGTTAAGCATGTCACACATCATCTCAAGAAGTTTGACTACTCCCAAATCCTTCACCTCCACCCAGCAACTGCTGTGGCTTGACATTTGATCGCAAATCTTTTCTCCTCCCAAGGTCTCCGCCTGACGGCCGGACTGTCGTTCTCGTCCGACGCTCACTGCCGTAACGTGTGACTCCCTGTATTGTGCTGACTCCCTAATCTGCAGTTCAGCAGGGCATTACTTCCATACCAAAGAGCATAATGAAATGCTGAATGTCATTTTTGCAGCATGAAAAGACCATTGTGCTCTGCAAGCCTGTAGCTCTTTTAGGCCGAAATCACCTTGGGCAGTAGAGTTTCTGTCCCCTTATTCTTACTTCAAAAGGACCAGAAAAATAATCCCATCATGCTCATTCTTTTGTTGTTATTTCATTTGATTCCGTATGATATCTATTGATCCCTCTTTATCTGTTTATCTTTGCATGCCAGACAGTTATAGACAGATAAACAAAGGCTTTCATTTGAACAAGAGATCATTGTGCAGCCCATACGTCCAGATGGCGGCCAGACACAGGGAATGCATTTAACCATTAGTGTGATTTTTCTCTCATCTCATGAGCTCTGATTACTTTTTAGAAGTTTCTGCAAAAACAGTACTTTAAGTCAAAGCAGCTGACATGCTTAACGTTCCGCCACGGAGGATGGAATCGTTAAATGTTTATTGACAGGTTATCTTTTTGGCGGATTAAATTAATGGGATGTGTTTCTTGGGATGTCTGCATCGTGCAGCTGTTGCTACTTCAGTACCTGTGCTAAAAATCTAAACTGGATTTGTTGTCATCCATCTTTAAAGAATAATAAAGCTAATGAAAGAATATGGTAGATGGTGAAATCATATTGTGCAATTCAAAGTCATGCTGCCACCAGAACAGGTTGTAAGGGTCAGCAAGGGGTTAAGGGGGAAGGGGGATGACAGAACTGACTAGTAACACACCAGCAGCAAGCCTATTACACGTGTCATGCCAATAGGAGTGAGCATTGCACTGTTCCCATAGATCTCTATCGCCTTTAAAGTTCTACGGAACAATTGCTTTACAGAAAGTAACAGATGCTCAGAAGTCTGACTTCAGGGAACCAGCAAAAAATCTTTATTTATATACTCCTGTGATGCGTCTAGTCACCCATCACTTGACAAATACTGCCTGAAGCTGAGTAAGTTTCACTGAGTTGGTTGAAGCATGCTGCGAGGGGAAAAAAAGCACAAATTTATCAAAAAATTTATCCCATTTAACTTGGTCTGCCAATATACTCAGCGGATTTGAATTGTCTTCATAGTTGACAAACTGCAGCCATTTTAAAAGCACTGTTATACGTATACAGCATATAGGCCAGGGAGAAGAATGTTCTTGTAATAAAAAATAATGTCAGTGTGATTTTAAACATTTTCCCACATGGCATCACTGACCTGATAAAGACCACTAATCTCTTCAGAGTCTGTCACGTTGCTTTGAACAAAATCTAGCACATCTATCAGCAAGCTTTCTTTTTCCCAGTGCCTTATAATCCCAGGTATATATTACAGGTTTCTATTACAAAAGACTAGTCATTCTCTCGTGTGATGTCACAGTGGCTTTGATTTTAAAAAGTGAGAATAGAGACAATTGTGATATTAGTGTAAGTATGTAAGTGAGGCAAAAAGACAGCAAGCATAGAGGAAGGAGTGTATCGCTGAGATATCGCAGAGTGCGCTGACTTATATTTTTGATTCTGAGCAAAGTTAGTCCGACTGAAGTTAGCTTGTAGCGAAAAGCTTATGTTGTGGGTTTATGGTTTAATTATTACTTTTGTCTTAAATCGGAACCAACACAAAAGTTTTGAGGAATAAAACAGGAAGGGGAAATTGTTAGAATAACATCATGGATGAAAGTTGCTGTTTTGACCAGTCTAGTGGTCTAAATTTAGCATTCCAAAATGGAGGATGTTTTTGTAGCGCTAGTTCTTATATTATTAAAACTGCATTTGAAGTGCAAACACTGTAATGATTCACAGAGCAGCTCATCTAAAGTATGTTGTGAAATACTGTTATGGCTGTGCTTATTAAATCCAGAACACAAGCTTTAGAACAGTGTTTGAGAATAAATTATTGATGAAACACATTATCGCACCAGAGAAAAATGAAAGCTTCTCAAGGTCTCATTGTGTAGAAGAAGTATTTCTTTTAATTACAGTGTATTGCTTCTTTCTTTAGCTTTCAAATTGTACATATTTGAAATGTATTTTGATTTCATTTCTTAAAATCGGGCAAATTTGTAATCAGATGGAATTTCACTACTTTGATTGAAGCACTTTTTCTTTTCCCTCCAAGCTGGGAGGTATTGAAGGTCAGCCAGCGTGATGATCTCCACCGTTTGGGGGTGGAGTTTGCATGCTCTTCCCATGCTTGTGTGGCTTTTGCTTTGAGTGTCTCCCCATGGTTCACACACATGCAGTCTCACCCACTCCCTCATGCTCTGTGCTTCACGCAGTACGCTGAAGATCACACTGACCCCAGCTGAGCAAGCTGTACATTTGGATTCATTGATATTTAACAGGTGCTGTATATAAACATACTGTATATAAACACAGTAATTAAGTTACTTCAAGTTATGAAGTATATTCTTTTCCTTGAAAATCTCTTAAGGAGGAATCCTATCTGTCAAGATGTTTAATCATCATCATTGTTTTTTTACGTTTTTGTTTATCCTTCTGTAGCCTTCAGCGACATGAAAGCACAGGTAAAGGCATTCTTCAGGATGTGTGTGACTGAGTGTGTGTTGGTTAGAAGCTGGCAGAGTTTTGGGTAAAAAGTGAATTGCAATGACCTGCAGGCTCCTGAGATCACAAAAATCTGATAAACCTTTTAAAGAGACACCTGTGTGGAAAACTGAAGTATAATGTAGATGTTCAACTGGCTTTTTTATACTAGCACAAGAAATAGAAGGTGCAGAAAAAATGTCTGTGTGGCTGGAGACGGTACTGGTGAGGAGTGGAATTCTGGGTATTTATGGTGGAGCGAATAACCCGTGGAGGATCGCGGGCCTGAATAACCCGTGGAGGATCGCGGGCCTGAATAACCCGTGGAGGATCACGGGCCTGAATAAGCTGTGGAGGATCACGGGCCTGAATAAGCTGTGGAGGATCACGGACCTGAATAACCCGTGGAGGATTTGTATCTTACTCAGAAAATGGAATTTAATGTAACATTTTTGTGTTAAATGGAGCAGTCATGAGAAATGGGAATAGACCCAAAATCTGCTGGATCTCTCAGAATCGGTAGACCAGTAGTGGGTCTGCTGTAGCAGTGTAAGGCTGTAGTAACCTCAGGAGATTATACACAGCATGGAAGGTAAGGTTTTACTCCCAGTGCTGCAGTGAGTTATGCAGTGCATTTGAGGTTTCAGTCCCATTTTAATGTAAAACAAAATGAAACAGTTCTCTTGCTAAATTGTACACATTATATTATTAGTGTTTACACATATTAATATCGAATAAAAGTATTGAACAACTTAACATGTAAATGACACAAAATTTGCACAAAATTCTGTATTACAATCCGTCCATCTTATAATTGCATATCCTGGTCAGGGTCACAGAGTGAGTTAGGAACCCATCGCAGGCAGCACAGGCCACAAGCCTGGGGTTCACCCTGGCCCAGATGCCGGTTCTATTACAATCATTCCCTGAATTATGTTTCATCATTTTGTTCTACATTGTCAGGTAAGTAGGTTTCAAGGATGACGCCGTGAACTGTCATAGTGAGGGTCTTAAGAGAAATCAAATGACAGATTTCACAGGAGAGACACTAACTGTCTAAAATACGAGCTGCTCCGGATGAAGCGTGAACCTGGAAGCTTTGTCTGTCATAATTATCCTATTAAGCAATCCTGAGTCCTCAGAGGATATTTTAATGGGAGATTTTAAATTAGAATGGGACAAAAATGCATCCAGTAATGGACACCCCCATTTTCATTTACATAATCTTACCTGCATATTTGTGCTTTTTTGTATCCAGAATACTAATGTGGGCTTATTTGAAAAATGTAGATTTTACTATACTTACATTTTGGTCACTTATAACAGATTGTTACACCAAATGCCTTTTGTATTACTTCTGTAAACTATATTTTAAGGGAAATGCATTTTTAATTTGAAAATTGATTCAGGATTGTGCTATCTTAATTGAGATCCAGTAAGTGTGAGTAACAGATGTTTTACCAAGAACTCTGAGTCATCAGAGAGTTGAGGAGGTAAATGAACCCTTATAAAGCGTGAGGCCGGGCTTGTGTTTTTCGTGCTTCGCAGTGGTATAGGAAAGCCTCTGTTGGGAAAGAATGACTATCTTTGGGATGATAGCATTGATTAAATTTATTCACCACATCATTCACTGGCTTTTATGAAAAGCCCGACTCATGAAATCATTCTTTTAATTTTCCAGGCCATATTACGCAGTTCCAGTTTCAAAAGGTTTTGTCAGGTTTTCAATGTACTATTCAGAGTCGGGGGCAAGTGGGTGGGTAGAATTTAACGTTGTCTAATTGTACCGCAGAAAAAGTTACGTCACAGTCGCATATCCAAAATCTGTCAATCTAACGTCGTTCACAATGCATTTTCCTTTTTCTACACTTTCATCAAAAGCACAACTGTTCAGACACTTCTGCACCATAAGGGACCGTCCTCTCAATCCTCTCCCCCACCTTGCACCCCAAAAAAATGCACCGTGACAGAGTGTATCTGTGTCTGCTTTTTTGTGCCTTTTAGTCGCGTTAAGTGTGTTTTTTGTGGTGACAGCTCCCGATATAATGGATATGAAAGACCTGCTCTGCTACCTTTTATTCTCCTACAAAGTGACTGACAGCTTCAGCGAGAAAAGGGGGTCCCAGGATGTGCTTCAGTAACATCGAACGCCGCGCACAGCCGCTACCCCCCTCCCGACGCCTCACAAAATTAGCAACTAGATGCAGCAGCTGTGGAACCTATGAATAATATGGCATGCTTGGGGAGCGGAGCGACCCGAGATTAGCACGAACAGCTCGTACAAGCCGGCCTTTCATCAGCTGATCCTCAGTGTCCCCCTGTTTTTTTTTACCAGGGACGTTGTACAGGCTGAGACATCTCTGTTTATAGATGCTTGTTGGTCAGGGAGACATCTGACAAATGCTGTTTACCGGTTTAGCGACAACAGCATCATGATCTCCTCCCGAAGGGCACACAACCTGAGATACGTAGCTGAGCAGATGTTTTCGTGTTAGCCTGGGTTAGCCTGTCTACTAGGCACAGGCAATAAAAACACAGCAAACACATGCACTTTGACGCTTCACCTTAATGGATGGGGCCTTTACCAGAATGCTAAGGCTGTTGTAAATGGCAGATATGTTCATTCTGCAGATACATTTTGAGATGAGCTCTGTTTAAAATAAATAAGACTCCCAATTTCCACACAGGCTGAAATTCCAGCTGACCACAGCTCTTCCTGTTGTCAAACCAAAAGGCTCTTTTGTAAAGGAGCTGGGAGAGAAGCAGAAAAATCCAAATCTTAATTGCTTCATGCACAGATGACTTGTACACATCTGAAGATTCTTCCCTTTTTTTTTGAACGCAGCCTCGATTTGACCTTGTTGATGCAGGAACATGTTAGTAATCTGTGCTTAATGATTTATCACATTCAGCCATATTTTGTGTTGGGCCCTTTGTGTGTTGCAGTCATTTCAGATGCAGTCATTTTGCACATTCCAGCACCATTATGTCTCATTGTTAGTGAATAAAGAGCGGCATTATGTCCCAGCCATAAAGGGAAGAAGTGGCTTTAGTTTTATCTGCTGAACGAATCAATCCGAATTATGTCAGCTGAAAAGAATCAGAAAGAGGACTCCACCAACAGACTGGGGGGTGGGGGGGTATTTTAAAAATGTACTTGTTGGTCCTCAATGTATCAGCTAAGATAATACCTCATAATGACAGATGTATTTTGTACAATGAGGGGATTCTCCTGCTTTATTTGCCTGGGATGACTCTGGCACTAATTATCATTTCAGCAGGAATGATTATGAGATCAAATGGAAACAGAGTGCCATTTCCTAACATTAATGGGGGGGGGGGGGGGGTATTTAAGCTGACATATATCGGGCTACCCTGTCTGTGGGAAAGAGAGTTTGGGACGAATCGGGCTGAGGGGTGGGATTTCTCAGGCATAAGGATTCGAGGTGTCTGTGAGAGCCGGGCATCAGCCTGAATGAAGAGACGCGACATTCAGCTGTCAGCCTGGCGAGGGGCCCACAGCCAGGGCTGCTGGGTAAAGTTCACCCCAAAAAGTCAAGCTGCCCCCTTGTGTACAGGCACTAAGGTGACGCCTGCACACGGGCATCTTACACGCATGCTAAGAGGCTGCTTCACCAAGGCTTTGTCTCGTCTGCGTTTCCTAGTTTTCCGAAAACCTCCTTGTTTACATTCCGGTTCCCTGTTCCATGATTTGTTTTTCTTTGCAGAAGAGACTGAATAATTAGAAAGCAAAAGAAAAAAAAAATGACAGTTCGGATATTTGAAATCCAAGTACAAAAAGTCAATTTAGATACTTTTATTATATTATATACTTTTATTATATTTCAGGATGGGCTAGAGTTGTTTTCTGCAGTTTAAACTTAAATTGTTAGATGTTGTCCAATTTACTTTGTATTGGGTCATCGTTGCCACAAAAATGGAGTTCATAAATCAGAACAAAAACTCCATTTATTTTACTGTCTTCGATATAAACCTTTCTTATGTACTATAGAAGGATAAAGTTTTCCTTTCCAAACAAGAGTCATCCCTCAATTTAAGACAACCAAGGTTATCAGCTTTTTTTCTCTCGACAAAACAATAAAGATAAACTAATTGTAAACATTGTGGCTAAGCATTTATTCTTACTTGTTAATGTCTTTTATTCCTGCTGAAGATTTATGTTTCGGATTTTTTTTATTGTTTGAAATTTAAGTCGTCTGTCTTTTATCTTTATTTTATTTTGTTGTGCTTTGTATAGGAAATTCTTTCAGCCTTTGTTATTTTCCAGCAAATGCTATTTATAAACATCCTGTATTCATTTAAATTTCATGCCTTCCTGGTGCTCAGGACATGTGCAACAGTCATATTTACATATGTTAAGATGCTGGATGGACAGTGAGCTTTACTCTGTCAAAAAATAACGAATGTCTAAAGTGGTGGAAAAGCTTCTCTTGTTAACCCCTTGAATGAGGATCCATGGCACTGAATTAACAGTCTGGCGTCTTGTCTGTGGGGTGTAACCACGCAGTTTTTAGGGCACTCCAATGTAAATTATCACTGATCTTTACACCTTCGGGTCTGTCTCTACTGAACCGATCTTTCAATTTAAAAAGAGTAACTCTTACTAAATATGTCAAATGGACACAGAATTACTGAAATATAAATGCAGTCTGTTTTGGAATTTTGGCTCCACGTGATAATAAATAGATAGATTCATGTTGAGTCTAAGATTTAGACCGTGAAATTAATTGGACAAAAAAAAACCCTTTCCTGTATTACTCATCATCCTTTTGATTTTTACAATATGTTTTCAACATTGCTTGACCTTTTGTTCCATTGAGTTAATCTATTCAGTTACCCAAGACACTTTTGTATTAACACAAGCTGGATCCACGGATACATTTCCACTTACCATATGGCTTTATTTCTCTGGGGTCTCTTTGCTAATCCTCAAAGCGTGCATCCTCGCAATGTGCCAGCAGAGGGCGCTCACACCAGTGGCATGATTTTTAAAAATTCAACTGCTGCAGATCTTTGCGGGGAGGCTGATATATTTTACTGCCAAACTAAAAATGCATCTTTCAATTAAACCTACTACGAAAAGATCTTGTTAATTTAAACTGCAATAGTATAAAAATACCATAATTCCAAATGCCGATTGGCTGAAAACACAGAAAACGTTTTTAAAACATTAGGCCAGACTTAAAGAATCCATGTGGTTTTTGGATTATATTTACAATTATTTCATGTTATGAACTAGTGCTATATGTTGTAGGAAACATTTTTAATTTAATTAATTAAACTTAATTATGCAGTTCTATACTTGATAGGGCAGTCATAGTAGATTATTGGAATAACACTACAATCCCAGGGTATAATGTGGCAAATTAAAATAAACAAGCATACATGATATTGCTTGCTATCCTATACATTTTAAATCTGAGGTGGAAAGTTCAGAAAGTACAAATCCAGAGCATGGTTTTGTTTCAACCAACCAGTTGAATAAAAAGTCATATTTACAGAGTACTCAACTGGTTGGCTGAAACAGAATTTTGGTCTGGATTTTTACTTTCTAGACCTGAACCTTCAACCTCTGTTTAAAGTGTATTTAAATCTCTGAATAAGTGCACTATAGCCACCAGGGGGCAGTGCTGGCAGCATTTTGAGGGGTTTTATACTACACTAATCCTGTACTTTCTCAAGTGTTTAGTAACAGAGTACAGACTGTAACAAACTGACCTGTGTAAGTGAAATGTAGGGTTAGGGTTAGGGTCAAACCACTTTAGTGCAGTTCAAATAAATCTTAGCAATCCCCATCGAAAACCCAACTGAACAACATAGCAAATCTCACAGTTGTTTTATTAAAATCGTATTTCAAAATACTTAGTTTTAAACAGATGTTTTTTTTCCACCGTCTAGTATTTATGTTGTGTTTTCCGGTAAATTTTGAACTCAACTGTCAAACTGAAAATATTTACTTGTGACGTTAATGTATCATGCTAGTAACTTTTTAAAATAAATTTTAATACAATTATACAAGCTAATAAATGTTTATGCAGTTTAACAATTTTAATCATTTGAAAGCACATTGCATATTGCTATAATTGATAAAAATCAAAGGATTATTATTTGAATTTCCTTTTACTGTAATTCTTCAGAGACTCAAATATGTAACTGTGTTTTACTTTGGCCTTGTGATTTTCACAAAAGAATTGTAGTGCAGTATAACATGAACGCTTTATGGACTTCATTTTTAAATTAGCTTTTGAATAATACTGCAGATCGGAATATTAGTGTGTTTTAAATATCAGTGACGAAATTACACTAAGTTTTATTCCATGACATCTAAACTTGCTTGGGAAAAGAGTTTTGAAAAAATATGAATATTTATTTACTTATACTCCTTTATCACTGAATGGGTGTCTTACACGTTACGTAGTTACATTTCTTAGATTATCTTATGACTGTTTACAATAACTCCCATTTTTTTTATTTATAAATGCCATTTGAATGTCATATTGTTTACAATTAAGCAAAATAAAATTCTGTAAAGCAGCATTTTGGTTCCATTGTAAAAGTTGACAAATCAGAATACCTGCATTACTGTTGGTTGATTAGTTGGCTTTGGCATTGTATGCATAGAGAACACAAAGCACAACAGTCTTGTTAAAATGACATTGTTTTCCAGTGGAACCAAATTTTGCCTGATGTCTAGCTTTTTTTCTGCGTCTACCCATAAGCCATGTAGTGTTAATCTGCATTTTTTCTTTAAACTGTAGTTCCTCATTGGGTAGACCAGGAGGAGGAAGACCCTCAAGTCGCTGCGCCTGTGCTGGTCCAGGAATGTAACCTAGGTGACAGTGAGATGGAAGACTCTCTTAAAGGCTAGTGCACCACTACAGAGAATGCAGCCCTCACCATCATAAGGTCCAGCTGGAGAGAGCTTCTGTCAGTTACCAGTCAAGAAATGAAGGAACAGTATGAAATACTGAAAACCTGATTTTGTCAGTTGTGGGATGCAAAGCGAGTCTTTCAAATGCAATGCTTTTCTGTCAACTTTCTGAGCTCTGTGTGTCTGTGTGCGCGCGCATGTCTTCACGCTGTTGACTGGCTATTCGTTCAACTTTACATTCCTCCTGACTGATCTTACCTGCGGCTAGACTTTGCTCTCGCCTGGTCAAACATGCCTGGGATCAGCACTGTGCCAGGTGGGAAGCTCTTTCACTTTGGCAGCACTTCCCCAGGAATTGCAAGTAGCTCTTCAGCGCTCCAGGGTTACTAGGTGTTACACTGGAGCAGCTTGTCGCTTCCTCTGGTACCAGATCTCATGATGTAGCCACCCTTCTCAGTAAAGAGTTATTTACATTAAATTATCGAAGGACAAGATGATTTTATCTAAATATTACACAATTACAGTTGTACACTATGCCCGTTCATATAGCTGGATATTTTACTACTATGATTCAGGTGACGTACCTCAGTGGTACCAGAGTGCAGGACCCTGTTCGGGACATTAAACTACAGGTAACTGGTTTGAGTCCTTTAATTACCACTCCGCTTACTTCCCAGTACTGTAACTAAACAGAGCTCACTTATGATAGAAAAAGCTTCTCTGAGCCAGAGCCTGTAGCAGCTTAGCAATGCAGTGCAGACTTCTGGGGGAGACCACGTTCTTTAACTGGAATGCAGTTTTTGGCCTCTTTTAAAATTATGTTCCAATTGTGTCTGCCAGAGCTTCATGTATGTTAGCTGACAATCTAGTTGTTTACAGAACAGGGTCATTGAAGTAATGTCCAGGTCTGTTATGGTAGCTGTTACAGTAAGTTCATTCAATCGGTCAGTTGCACTTTTTTCGTGGAGACTAAGGACAACAGATATATAAAGTATGGAAGGTATGAAGGAGCACTCTGCCAGTTAAACATGAGTGTCATACTTGCAGTTGGTTTTCTCCGAGTTCTCAAAGAGCTAAATGTATAAACAAATAATTAATTAAAGAGAAAAAGAACAACATTTTGAATGTTGCAAAAATTGCTAAAGTAACTGTCATTAGTTTACAGAATTGTATCCAAAATAGGTAGATATATAGAAAAATAAAAGAATGTGAGAAAATATTGTTTTTTTTTATTATTTACATTTATCTTGTTGACTTAAAGGACTATAGTGGTTGAAATGTTTATGAAATATTGCCACCTGTTAATGTTGCAAAGTATCACTCACTACTGATATGGTTTGATGTAACAAAAATATATAACATGAAAAACGAATACAAAATTAAAAAGAATGTAGTTATTGTTTAGCCTTAGATACAACAATACTCTGTAACATCTACAAAAGTAGCTGATTTAGATTTAGCGTTTAGAATGGGTTGTTTTTCAAGTACTGTACTTTTTGCCTTTTACATAAACACTTTTGACAATCTTTTCACGTGCTGTGAGAATATACCCATGATTCATTTAGCATAGAGGAATTTTTAATTTACGAAGGTATTTTGCACTGTGATTGTTTTCATGAAATATTGGTTTTAACAAATATAGCAGTACTTATCGAATGAACTAAAAAATAAATAAATGCGTGTTTGTGTGTCACTTGAAATTGTGGAAAAAGTGTCTGTTTCCTGTGGACCCCCCTCCCCCCTCGCCCCAGTCAGATCTCTTCAGTCTGTACAGTCCTAAATCTCTTTGCATATTGAAGATTAGGTATTGTATGGCTTTGGTAAAGACTTTGTTATATGAATGTCAGTGATGGACATCAGATCACACACAGTCTGTCATGTGTCAAGGTGAGAAATCCTGCTGAAATCATAATCAGTTCTGTTTCCCTTTCTGTTGATGCACAGAGGTTTTTCTCCATAATGACCTTTGAATGAACTTAGTATTATTTGCCTTTAAAGTTGCCAAAATCACCGTGTAATTAATTGATGCATAACACATATACAAATGATCATAATAATGATGGTACCTTTGGTCAGGCATTGGATTCAGGGATTGCGGTGCTGTGGAGACCCACTGACATCCATTTTCCTTGTTTCTTTTGTGTTATTAAAAAAAACAAAAGTCTAGAAATGACGTCCAGTACTCGGTTTATTTCGTTTACCCAGGAGGGTTGTCTGTTTGGCACTAACTAAATGGATTTCAGTGCATTTCACATTCCAGGAAGATTTGTGACTTGTAAACTCTGTTGTATTATCATGGCAGTACAAGTTTAATAGCAACGCTTTCCTTTTGTAACTATGAAAACTGTACTTGCAATAAAAAAGTGCTTTCAAACCATGTCCATTTATTTTGCCTTTGGCACACAACACAGAGCCCAGTCGCTGACTGTAAGACACCCAGAGCGGCTTGCAGGACAGTTTCTCTCGTTATGACTAGATATGATCCTATTATTTAAATTGCATTGCTAGGATTCTGAGGAATCACTTTGCTACTTTGTACAACCCATTGATCCATCTCTCCATCCATTTTCCAACTACTTTTCCTCGTTCAGGTAGCCCGGGGAAGCTTATTCCACGTAGCATAGCTGACAAGATAGTGATACCCTGGGCGTGGATTCTCTGGAGTTGCTGGACTGCTAGATTCATGAATTAGGTGTTCATCTATTTGTGCTTAGTTTTTGTGAATGTGAATAAGTGGAATTACTTAGTCCATGTTGACTGGCATAGCATGTGGTTTGATTCCGATTGCAGTAATGCTGCATCAATACTGCCATCTTCTGGCAAGACAGTATTAGATGTTGAAAGGGGTATTCCATGGATGCAACAAAACATACAAACGTAACAATGTAAAATCTAAAATAAATAAAACAATATAGTGTAAATGTCTGTATAACGAAAAAGTTTTAGCATTTTGTGTGCGCATGTGAATGTGTTGTGTATGTATCATCAGTGTTAATGAAAAGCAGCTGATTATGTCACAGAGAGGAGGTCCTTAAAGAGATGTGTTTCATATGTGGCCTGGACTTTAAAAAAACAGTATTTTTGATTATCCTTTCGTGGGTCTTTATTTGATGGATTATGCAGAAATATGTAAAGTCATATTAAGGGTTCTAACTTTTTGTTAAGGAACAGAAAATGGCAATTGCATGATCCTATAACGAAATTGTTTTATGGTGTACATTAATGCAAAAAAAAAGGAATTATCTTTAATTACTAATAACACTCTAATACTTAAAAGGCCTCTTCTGAATGTGTTATTTCTGTTGATGAAGGTACTCTGTCATAACAGCTCTTACTTGTCAGGCAGAAATATTTCCCTGCTTCCCCCCTGAGATGCTCACAGGCACAATGTTTCATTCAAAGCCGACAGCCATGAAACTGAGGAACAGAGCCCTCCTTTATGTGAATAAACCAGAAGAAATTCCGCGCAAACCTTTTGACATGCCAGTGGCATAGCATATTGTAAATTGCACATACCACTGTTACAGTATAGACACTCTTATGACATAACCCTATATATACAGTACTCTGTGTGCGGTCACTGCTGGTTCACAGGCATTTAGCTTTACTGCAGGGTAGCATTGCTGAAACGGACTGACATTTCATCCAGCCACAGCTGATGAAAGACACCTTTCTGTTAACGGAACACTGTTGACAGCGCTGTGAAGTTAAACGACAGAGTCAGAGGTTAACGCCTGGCTAATTCTCAGACACGCGAAACCAGATGTGAGTCACATATAAAATTAGAATGTGTTTCCAATAAGCCTTACTTCTTGAAAAACTTTCACTCTTTTTCGTTGGGAGTGCGCCTTTGATTACACCTTTCGAAATACCATATTATTACAAACAACTCCACTCAGCATCTGATGAGGCCTCCTTATTTACGAGTAAATCACAAGGCTAAAACCTAGGTAACACTATGCAACCTTTGGTATTTATGTGTGTTTATGTGAATTAAAATTGCATTGGTTCATTTGATAGTTTTAGTGTCTTTTTAGTTGTCTGGGATTTTATAAAGGAGCACTGTACTGATGATCTGTATGGGTATATATTTCTCAAAGCAAACACATTGTTGTTTCTATATCCAGAATGCATCAGCCTCCCTGTTCATATGCTTTGGCATCGATTGATGTGTTTAATATGACAGTGAGGCTCAGTCCATGTGTCCCAGCATAACAGTTGTAACCAGGCAGATGGTGACCCCCAGTTGAACCTGATCATGTGCTTCAGCTGCATTTCACTTTTGCATTACAGCTTCTGAACTGCACTTCCTCCCTTCACCACGAGGGGGTGATAGAGACCAGCTTACTGTCCATAGGCGTTCTATTTCCTCCAGGGTTTATGCCTTAAGATGTATTTCCGTAACTATTGTGGCAAAACTATTTCTTTTTTCAAGCAAAGATGCATGTAAATTAACAATGTTAATGTAAATGTATGTGTTTTTGAGAATATGAAGAATTCTTGAAAAACACACAATTATAATATACATATATTTTTTTTTTCCACATAAAACTGAAAACGTGATTAATCATCAGTGTCCATCTGCTTTGTAGAAGCGTCGTTAAGCATCAGTTGCAATACAATAAGTTTCAAGTCTCCACGAAGAATGCTGTGCAAATATGTGAATACACTTGCATCCCTATATTAAATAATTCTGCTAATGGAGAGGATTATAGGAGCTATTTTCAGAACAAAGGACTCTTCTCCTAAGCTCGCTTGGGTAGCAGTTCATTTGAAATGTCTAATGTGCGATTTCATGGAGAGATCCACATTTGGTAATGTTGTCACTCAGCCAATTCCTTTTCCAGTCCCAGGCATTGCTGCTGTGCATTAATGTAGCGATGCTTCATGAACGCTGTGATCTGCTGCCCAGCAGTCATGCGCCTGCTTTTTATAACGGCAGCGTCTGCAACTTTATGAAAAATGAATGGAAGAGCTCCGCATTGCCAGCTGTGTTACGGGCATTTCTGCTGGGTTCACCAGGCCTGAAGGAATGAAGTTTATCGTGCCGTTTACCTGTTGGGGCTTGTGTGAGGGGGGGGGGGTGGAATGAAAGTCAGGTGGAGGGGAAGTGAAGATAAACGAAACAGGAAGTGGCGCTCGAGCCACAGATCTGCGGCCAGATCTCAGTGCGTTTCTTAAGATGGATAACGTCTGATTACTGAGATAGAAAAAGAGGGATGTAAAGAGGAATAGGGAGGGGGTGGGCAGATAGAGAGATAGCGTTTTGGGGCTATCAAGCTTACTGCAGTGTTAGTCTTATTGAGGGAGTAGAGGCTGTGAGGAGAGGAGGACAGCAAGGGAGGTATGAGTGGGATTGGGCTGGTCTTCTGTTCACTGCGGTGGGCGGACGTGGGAGCAGAGTGGTGACCAGGAGGACCTGGATCCCCATCGCTCAGGGGAGATAATAGTGGATGGCCGTGTTGGAGAAGGAGAGCTGGCCATCACTCCCTGTCTGTGGGCTATCAATGACCAGCCCTGAGTCATCCGTCACCATTGAGCTGCTCGCCCAGTGCTGCCTGCCCTCTTCTGCCACGCTCTCTCAACATGGTCATTATTTCAAGATTCAGTACCCCCCCCCCCCCCCTACACCCTGGATACACTCTGGCCTACACCCCCACGGCTGGGCTTCCAGAGAACATGCACACACACTGAGACCACACAAACACACCCCCGCCCTTACCAAATCCCCTCTCTGATGAATGCCTTTTTTTGTGTCTGCTGCTCACAGGCTCGGGATTATGAATCGATGATCATGTAGTGTAAGAGAGATAGATGGCTTTTAGCTCCATCTTGTCTCCTCTAATTGTAAAGTATTAGTCACATTAGACTCCAGGCCGTGATTAATGGAACTTATTTGGAGGTGGCCCTCTCCCGACCCTCCCCTTCCGAAGTCCTCTACTGACTTTTTGGAATTGAGTGATTTCACTTAAAGCAGACGAATCGGGGCCTCAGAGAGACCGAGTGGCTTTTGGGGGGGGGGAAGGGCTTGCAAGCCAGGAAACCATCTCTGGGCTGAATGATTAACTACTGCAGGCTGTTGCGATCTATCAAGTATTTCAGATGCAAAATGTTCAAATGTTTCAATTGAATTCAGTTGAATGGAAGTAAATGAGGAATGAATGAAGGTATCCTGGTAGCGAGTGAGGTCAGGAGGCATCGATCCGCTACAGATCTCTTGCATGCATATGTGTGTGCAGACACACACGTACAGGGCAAAACAGTGAAACACATTCCTTGGTCACAACAGCCCTATTCTACAAGAATATATAGATGCTTATTTTGATTCACCTGCTGCCAGTCAGTGATTGTTTGTCCGTTCATTGATGTGCTAAGGCAGTGTTTCTAAGCCCAGTCCTCGGGGACCCCGAACAGTGCACGTTTTTGCTCTCTCCCAGCTCCTGAACACCTGGTACACGTGAACTAGGAGCTGAGAGGAAGCAAAAACATGGACTGTCCCCGAGGACTGGGTTAGGAAACGCTGTGCTAATGTTTAGTCTTTAGCTGTCCTTGTAATGCCTGACACAGAAAAACGGAAACCAAAAAAATGGTAAAAGAAAACCTACCGAGAGATACATACTTCTGTATATATGTTGCAATGGAGAAAAGTGGCTACAAAAAAGCGTAGACAAATAAGGAAATGGTCTATGGCTCGGTGGGTTAGGTCTGCTTGCCTGCGCTCGGATCACTGTCAGTTCAAGTCCTGGCCTCAGCTGAATAGTCACATCTGCTTTTGGCCCATAAGCGTGGCTCCTAGCTCCTCCAAGGGCTCCAAGGGCAGCAGATAAATGGCTGACCCCGTGCTTGGACTGCAAACTTTCTGTCAACTGTTTAGCAAAGCATGATGGGATACACAGAGGGAAAAAAACACTTGTTTTGTCAATGAAGAATAATTTCCTTTTTTTTCCTTCTCATAACTATGTAATGATATACGCCAGCATTACTTAACAATCAAGCTACTAACAGGGACCTAACAATTAAACTCCTCAGTATCCTCTTATTATTTGCTGATGGGACCCCCTTGGCTTATCGTTCGGTTGGTATCAGCTCTGTTCCCTGCAGGTATTTAATTGGCTGGAAGTCCTTGGATGGCACCTGGCGTACGGCAGGATAAGCTGACACTGTCTGTACTTTTCAAAGTGCTTGCTTTGTCGTTTTTATGCCGCGGCTATCTTAAAGAAGAATTCGCTTCACTTCTCTGCTATCCTTCCCCACCCTTACCAGTGTGCTTAAAGGTCATAAACATTATTTTTTCAGAGTGTGTGTTTTTTGTCCCCTCAAGGACTGTGTAGCTATGATGTGAGTACAGGCCTTATATTTCAAAATGGTTACACATTTTGTCGAAAGTAGTGAGGCGGATATTTCTATGACGTAGAAACCCGCGTTATTAGTGCTGGCAGAGAAGAAAGAGCAGTGGTGGGATCGTGAAACGTTGAGTGGAATGTCTGTTTCACACCATTATCCTTTTCTCTTATCCCTACGGACACAGGGACACACATACATGGGCAGCCATGTGGTCGCACTCAGGCATACTGTGGCATTATAAGTCTGGTCTGATGGGTCAGCATGGTGCAGAGCAACGTCCTCGGTGAGTGTGGAGTCCCTGGGTAAATTCAGCAGCCTTGCAGCAGACTTGTTGGAGGCCCTGTTCAGGCCATTGTTGACATCTCCTTCAGAACGTGATGGATATGCTGCACTCTGCCCATGACATCAAGAAGTTTCATCCCATAGCAGGTTTAGGTGACTGTGATAAGGACCAAATAGTGCAATGAGAAATACAATACTGTAAATACTCCCTTCAAAGCTGAATGAATGAATGGATGAATGAATGTTACATTTATATACAGCTTTTCAAGACTCCCAAAGCACTTTACAGAACCAATGGGGAGCAACTTCAACCACCAGCACTGTGTAGCTCCCACCTGGACGATGCAACAGCAGCCGTTCTGTACCAGTATGCTCACCACACAGTAGCTAAGGTGGTGAAGGGGCAGGAGAGAATTCACCAGTTAGATACAGGGGCTGATTAGGAGGCCAGATTTGATAGGGCCACAGTGGGCTATTTTAGCCAAGACATTGGGGTCCCACCCCTACTCTTTCTAAAGGTGCCCAGGGACCTTTTATGACCTTAGAGAGTCAGGACCTCGGTTTTATGTCTCATCCAGAGATGGACACCATATTTACAGCACAGTGTCCCCATCACTGCACTGGGGCACTGGAATCCACACAGACCGCAGGAGGGGCTTCCCTGTTGGCCACAGTGTCCCCATCACTGCACTGGGGCACTGGGATCCACACAGACCGCAGGATGGACCTCCCTGTTGGCCACAGTGTCCCCATCACTGCACTGGGGCACTGGGATCCACACAGACCGCAGGATGGGCTTCCCTGTTGGCCACAGTGTCCCCATCACTGCACTGGGGCACTGGGATCCACACAGACCGCAGGAGGGGCTTCCCTGTTGGCCACAGTGTCCCCATCACTGCACTGGGGCACTGGGATCCACACAGACCGCAGGATGGACTTCCCTGTTGGCCACAGTGTCCCCGTCACTGTACTGGGGCACTGGGATCCACACAGACCGCAGGATGGGCTTCCCTGTTGGCCACAGTGTCCCCGTCACTGTACTAGGGCACTGGGATCCACACAGACCGCAGGATGGGCTTCCCTGTTGGCCACAGTGTCCCTGTCACTGCACTAGGGCACTGGGATCCACGCAGACCGCAGGATGGGTTTCCCTGTTGGCCACAGCATCGCCTCTTCCAGCAGCAACCCAGCTTTCCTAGTTGGTATCTAAGTAAGGTCAGTTCCAAACCTGTTTAGCATCAGATACTTAAATACAGATGAATTGATAATTAGCTAATTAATAAATAGGGTAACGATAGATAGAATAGGTGAGAAAAATCTATTAAAATTCCCTCAAGACACTCGTTGTCCAATCTGTGTGATCGATGAGTAACGTGGTTCCCCGTGTTCAGACGTGATGAAGTCAGCAACATGAAAATTTCCACCAAGAAGTTTTATGACCTGTAGAAAAGGGTGGTCCCATTTTTTGCAAACATTTCATAATCGATATATAATCGAATATCTGATAAAAAAAATGCCATTTTTGGACTGTAAAGTTATCTTTCTGGACTGCATCTGTAAATGCACAGTATCCATATAAACGCGGGGAATAGATCTCTTTTTAGTTTATATTTTTCTCTCTGTAGATTTTTGGCAAAACGTTTTATTTACATGGCTTTGAAGGGCAAATATCCCCATCGGTGGATCCCGAATTGAAACGGAACGATGGATAGAAGGGAATTGCACACTAATGTTGCACGGGGATTTGGGCGTTAGCAAGCACTGTTTGCTGAGTAACATGCCAGGCTTTACAACATGCAGGTTATTATTCACCGACAGATGGTGCCCCACGGTTTATTACATGCACCTTCTGTGATATCGATATTGCTATATTATATATATGTAGTCCAGAAATTTCTTTTTGGAAAGCTTGTTTTTTAGTGCTGCCATTTGGCAAAGATTGAATTCGTTCATAAATTATTAATTCATCTTGAAATCTCATTTTTGTTAGCTGGGAAATAAAGTGTAATTCTTCTATCCTCACATAGTTCTTCTGTTCTCATAGCTGGTTATTTGAGGGCACAGGCCAGAGTTTTCACATTTTCCGCCACCAGCTCATGCCTTCTTCCTTCGGCATAGTCCCAGTTAATGATGTTCAGCTGGCGCCCTTTAAAAAAACGAGCCGGGATTCACATGGGCCAACAGAGCTGATGCACGGAGCGATAGCAGCATTCGCCAGCACTAGTGTCAATATTTAGACTATTAGGCTACATTTACAGTTACCATATAGTTTCATTTTGCGGTTTGATTTTACACGCCGTGTGACACAATCTCAGTTGTTATCCTAAAGGGCATTTTTATGTTTTCAATTAGTAATGAACCCATTACATATTTCAAAGCTTGTTAATCAATAGGGCCTACCCAGTGCCACCTATGCGAAGTCCTCTGAAACCTACATCTAATGCAAAAGTCCCTTCCAATTATTTGTGATAGTGCCACTTTACCTAATTTGACACATCTTGATTTAAGATTCCTTTTTAAATTCTCAGTCCGAAGTGATTGTGTGGATCTCGAATTGGTATTGGTTTACATGGAGATCCCTCCCCCCCCCACCCCCCCAGCTGCCACCTTTTCCTCTGACCCCGTAATCCTGAAACAGCAGGCTACTTGTCAGGGGTTAACCCCCAAATAATTTACAGGAACCGAAATGAAACAGGCGAACTGACCTTTTCTTCCCCCTGCAGCTTTTTCCTCTTATTCGGAAGATAGAATTACTGTTTGTAAGCATCTGAAAGCCATTAGGGGGTCTGTAGTCTGTCAGGTGCCAGCACACACACACACACACACACACATGCACATGCAGACACACGAAAGCCCGCTGGCATCCCCTGGCACTCAGAGCCAGGGATTTGTCAAGTGCAGATGAGCCGTTAAAATAAAATATGAGCAATTCACCAAGATTCTGCAAATGAATCCATTTTTTTTCCTCTCTCTGCTGCTCCTTTCTCACAAACACTCGCCTCGCTACTCCCCTGTCCCCCTTTCCTCGCTCCGTGTCCCTTCTTCACCCTGTTGTCTCTCTCAGAGAGGGTGCTTTCTGCAAGCAGATGTAGGTGAAGCATTCTTGCTGACAGATGGTAGCACTGGCATCAGATAGAATTTATAGTGGTTTTGTACTTTTGCCAAGGAGGCGTGTGTATGTGTGCAGAACAGACACTAGAGGGAGCACTTGTTTTTACTCTATCTATCTATCTATCTATCTATCTATCTATCTATCTATCTATCTATCTATCTATCTATCTATCTATCTATCTATCTATCTATCTATCTATCTATCTATCGGAAGGTTAAAGAGGCACAGGTATACTTTGGGGGTAGGGGGTGGAGTTAGGGTTACAATGGAGTTGGGAGGGGGATTCCACTGATCTTCTCAGCATTCTTCAGCCATTGAGTCTAGAAACCCCTTTCCTGTCCGTCAGGCCGGGGTTAAATCTAGTGTTAAAGCCCATGTGCGGGGATTTGGTTCTGTGTGGCTGCGGTGACTGCAGGGGGAGTGGGCTTCACGCAGCTGCTCCCCTTCCTTTTTACAAGGCATGCGGGAGGGAGAAGTGAAGGGGTTGTTTCGGTTCAATCTGTGGCGGAACTGCGGCTTTCTGTAATATCATAGAACGTCCTCAATTCCACATTTAGTAAGTTACGAGGTTAATTTCATATCATTCCTAAGTAATGAGAACAAGGAAAGTAAGTATTTTCTTTTCTTCCCTGTTGTTTTCAACTTGGCAATATTAACCAGAGGGCAGGGTGGTAGGAAGTCGCCCAGGGGGGAGTGTTGTGTCATGACTTCCATCCTGAATCATGTCACTCAGCACCTCCACAGCGATGCCCCAGTACTGCTGAAATGTAGAGAGGAAGAATGGAATTTGTGCTCCCTTATGGTTCAGCTTTAATAGCTGCTGGCCCATTGTGTACAGAGTCTCACACCAACGCGCTGCGCTGTAAATAAACCCTCGCTGAGTGGGTAGAACCAAGCGTGACTGGGGACAGATGTCCGATCTGGGGGAGAAGGTGGGCTTCTTTACAAAGAAGAGGTGTGTTTGTCTTTTGTAAGAGCAGGGATGATAAAAGCACAACAAAACAGAGCAGAAAGAGAGGGAGAAAAAAACAAGGAATATCTGCTGCCGTGTCCGTGGGAATAATGCCGGCATGTTTTATATAATGTAAGACTCTGCTGCCCATTTATTCTGGGCCGTGTGACTCTTCTGAGGTAAGTGGACCAGACAGAGACTCTAACATGCCTCTGTGCAGCTGGTTGCAGACATCTGTCATTCCGCAAATGAACTTACAATCACACCTAGAATAGACAGCCAAAGCAGACACCTTTCATTTGAAGAAGACTTTACAGCCACATAGATGCAAGGTCTAGTGTAGGGCTCCATTCCGTAATCAATCTGCCGTTTTGACACTTTAGGTTAAAAAAAAAAAAATTCCATGTGTTTGGATTTCCAAAATATTTCTTTCGTATCCTAAATTCCTGAATCTAGAATAGTAAATTGTTATTCCATTTTTACAGCAAATTGCCATGGTTTTGAATAATTTGTTTTTTTTTTTATCATTTTCTTGGCTTCATGGATCAGTATCCTGTTTCTGAACACTTTTGTACTTTATAATATTCACTATAAAGTCTCAATAGTGATCTTTTCACTAATCTGTAAAAGCTTAAATAAATTATGGTTGCTTTATTTAAAATTTGTAACATTTATACTGTATTTCCTGGATGTTGTTGTACCACATGTGTCTATGAAGCTCCACATATCATAGCCTGAATGCAAATCTGCTTATTCGTAGTCTTTTACAATTAATTTTGTAGCACTCTAAGAGCTCTCCTTTTGAATATTTCTTTTCTTATTTGCATAACCATCCAAGCACGGAAATGGGAAATAACTGTGTGAGTTTCTCCTAATTTCCCTGGCAAGAATGGTGTGCTTCATATTTTGTTATTTTCCCAAACTCTGCATCACCTTGTCTGGTGTAGAACCTTATATGAAATTCCTGAAGCTTTTCAAATATATTTATCCTGTACCTTGAGTTTTCCCTGCAATGAGAAGAAACTAATTTCTGATCACTTTAAATACTGCAGAAAATTTTACGTGTTTGAGCAACTGTCAGGTGACCCCCCCCCAAAGAGAAACACGGACCCAGAATTGCAGGACAGAACAATCTTTATTCGATGGGGCAAGCGACAGAGTTTAAAGGGGCAAGATGAGGAACGTAGTCGTGGGCGAGAGCTGGGGTCGAAAGCCGGGGTGGTCAGTCCTACATGCAGGCACGGGACACGGAGACAAGAAGAAGGGGTAGACGCGAAGTCCAGGGGCAGGCAGGGCGGGCAGGACGGGAGACTCAGGAACGAGGGTTGGTCTGGGGAAGGAAGGCAGGCAGGGTGAGGAGCAGACAAAAACCAGTTGGACAAGGCAAGTAATGAGGGAATGGCACGAGTATTGCAATGAAACATTGGCAAATACTTTGCGATGTGTGTTGCATACTATCCACCTTTATAATGCTCCCGTGTGGAGCCTAATTGCCAGCTCTCCGGCTAACCACGCCTGGGAGACGTGACAGTACCCCCCACCCAGACGGCTGCCTCCTGCAGGCCGGTGGCGGTTTGGAGGGGTGAGCCTGGTGAAACCTTGCGGCGAGGGAGGGGTCCTCGATGACCCGGGCCGAAATCCAAGAGCGCTCGTCGGGGTCACCATCCACCCACTCGACCAGGTACTGGAGGACTCCAGCTCGGCGGCAGGAGTCCAGAATGGACCGAACCCGGTTAGCTGGGGGGTCATCCGGGACCACCGGCAGCGACGACTCAAGCGGTCCATCCTCGAGGCGGAGCGGGCTGTAACGGACGGGTTTCACCAGGGAGACATGGAAAGTGGGGCAGATCTGATACACTTAGGGCAGTTGGAGTCATACCCCTGTGGCCCCAATTCGTTGCAGGATTCGGAATGGTCCAATGTACCTGGCTGTGAGCTTATGGCATCCTGGGAGCTTGAGGTTCTTGGTGAATAACCACACCTGCTGTCCCACCCGGTAAGGAGGACCAACCCGCCGGTGCTTGTAGGCTTGGACCTTTGTTTTCTCCGCCTGAGTACGCAACGCCTGCTGGAGCCGGTGCCAGGCTTCCCGGCTCTCCTTCTACCACGTCTCTACTGCCGGTACGGTCCCCACGGGAAAGTCCCAGGGGAAGAGGGGTGGCTGGAACCAGCACACACTGGAACGGAGAGACGGCGGTACTGGGACTCACCCGGGAATTGAGAGCGTACTCCGTCTACACAAGACAGGAAGCCCAACCGGCGGGGTCCCTGCTGCCGATGAGCCGCAGCGTCTTCATGACTTCCTGGTTCATTCTCTCCACGAGGCCATCTGACTGTGGGTGATACGCTGAAGACAGGCTGAGCGAGATGTTAAGCTTGTGACAGAAAGCCCGGAAGACCTCTGAGGCGAACTGAGGTCCGCGATCCGAAACGATGTCTTCCAGGATTCCGTAGTAGCGGAATAGCCATTGGACCAGGAGATCCGCAAGCTCGGAGGCGGTCGGAAGCTTCACGAGGGCGATCAGGATTCTTGGAGAATCGGTCCACGACAGTGAGTATGGTGGTTTTACCTTGTGAGCATGGTAGATCCGTAATGAAATCCATGGCGATGTGTGACCAGGGGCGTGAAGGCACAGGCAAGGGATGGAGCAGCCCCACCAGAGCTTGATGGGCGTATTTCAATCAGGCGCGTTCCGCACAGGACTCAACATAAGCAGTTACCTCTTTTCGCATCTCGGACCACCAGTATCGACGGGCGACCATTCGTAGAGTGGTGGCGGGCCCTGGGTGTCCTGTATCTTGCTGGGCATGGACCCACTGAAGGAGGCTTGCCCAATGTGTTTTGATCACATACAGGTGGTCCTCGGGGCAGCTTGAAGGGATGGGGCGAATCTCGTTTTTCTGGCGGATGACCTCCTCCAGTGACTATGTAATGGTGGCGGCAAAGCAATCAAGGTTGAGGAGAGGTCGAACTGGCGCAACAATGCATCAACCTTGATGTTCTGGGACCCTGGAAGATAGCAGACTTTAAACACAAAATGGGCAAACCAAGAAGCCCACTGAACCTGGTGGGCTGACAGGCATTTAGAGTTTTTTAGGTACTCCAAATTGCGATGGTCTATCAGCACCACAAAGGGGTGATGGGCCCCCTCCAGCTAATGTTGCCACTCCTCCAACGCCAACTTCACTGCGAGGAGCTCTCGGTCCCCTACATAGTAGTTCCTATCAGCCGAAGACAGCTTTCACGAGAAGTATGTGCAAGGGTGCCGACGTCCCGTCGTCGGGTTCCTCTGGATGAGGACGGCCCGACCCCTGCCTCCAAGGCATCTACCTCCACCTCGAATGGGAGCTCAGGTCAGGGCTGGGCGAGGACAGGGGCCGAACAGAAAGCCTCCTTTAAGCGCTCAAACGCAATAACAGCTTCGGGCTCCTAGCGCAATCGGGTTGATCGACCCCGGGTCATCGTGGTGAGCAGGGCCGCTACTTGACTGAAGTTCCTAATGAACCTCTGATAAAAGTTTGCGAACCCCAAAATGCACTGCAGCTCCTTAAGATTCCGTGGGCATGGCCAGTCCTGGATGGCCATCACCTTCTGGGTGTCCATGGCCACTGCCCCGGGTTGAATGACATAACCTAGGAACTTCACCCTCGACTGGTGTAACTCACAATTTTCTCCCTTCAAGTAGAGTCGGTGCTAGCGCAACCATTGTAGCACCTGCTTGACATGCTGGACATGTTCTCACTTGAAGCGAGAGTAAATCAGAATGTCGTCTATGTAAACCACCACAAATTTACCTAGCATGTCCCGTAAGACGTGATTCATGAATTTCTGGAAAATAGAAGGGCTATTAGCCAATCCATAAGGCATCACGCGGTACTCGTACTGCCCCCCTGCTGGTGATGTAGGCGGTCTTCCACTGACCTCCTTCTGAATCCGGATCAGATTATAAGCGCTGCACAGTTCTAATTTTGTGAAGACGGTAGCCTCTCTCAGCTGTTCGAGGGATGAGGGGATGAGAGGAAGTGGCTCTCTACGCTTGACTGACACCGCATTCAAGGCACGGTAATCTATGCAGGGACGGAGCCCTCCATCCTTCTTCTTTATGAAAAGGAAAACGGCGGTTACCGGTGAGGTGGACGGTCGGATTCCCGGTGAGGCAGCAGCTGGTAGGCTTTTGTCTTGCTGAAGACGTCCTCGAACTCCTTGTACTCTGGAGGAATGGGAATCTCCGGCTCCTGGCCCTCGATCCTGGTGGCCATGCAGGGAACAGACATGCAAGAGTCGAAGCAACTGGGAGACCACTTGGTCAGCTCACCGGTTCTCCAATCAAACTGTGGGTTGTGCCATCGGAGCCAGGTTAACCGGAGAATCAGGGGGTCCTTTGCCTTTAGGAGCACGTATGCCTGTAGGCTGTCCTCATGGAGCACATCCACCTGTAGTGAGATAGGGGTGGTGCGATGCCGGATGGTTCCCTCCTGCATCCACTCGCCGGTCACCCCCAAGACGGAGATAGGGAGTTGCAACTCCAATGCCTAGCTGGCGCTAGGGAGAGATCAGTGAACGTGCCGGCCGCTCCGCTGTCGATCAACGCTTGTGTAGCAATCTGCTCACCCCTCCCTCGCATTTCCACGGGTACAGTCAGTTGGGTGTGCGCGGCAGCACAGAACGCTGGACGTCTCTCGCTCTGGTCTGATGGGACAGCTGTGCAGGTCATGACCGGACTCCCCGCAGTACAGGCACATCTCTCCCTGGGCTCGTCTGCGTCTCTTGCTGGTCATCAGAGGGGATCTTTCGAGCTGCATGGGCTCCGGGCGGTCAGCTACAGGCGGAGGCAGCATTCTGGGTGCAGAGGGTGGATGGCGACTGCGGCGCCTATCCCGGACTGTGTACTCGTCGAAGGTACCAGACTCCCCTCGAGATGTGAGCTCCTCTTGCAGCTCTTAATTGAGTGCCCGCTGAAAGATCGTGTGCAGGCAATACTCAGTCCACCGGAGCCCAGCAGCTATGGTCCGATATTCCAGTGAGAACTCCGCTACGGACCAGGTTCCCTGTCGACAATCCAGCAATTGATCCCCCAGGTCTCTTCCAACCGCGGGAGATTGAACACCTCCCGAAGGGCCTGATGAAAGTCCCGAGCTGAGTGCAGTAAAGGGCTTTGTTTTGCCCAAAGGGCGTTAGCCCAATCCTGGGCTCTCTCTGTCAGGAGAGAGATCACAAACCAGACCTCTGCCGCAGGATTCCCAAACATCTCAGGGTGTTCCTCCACGTATATGCCACACTGCATGAGGAACCCCTTGCAATGTTTGGGGTTGCCGTCATACCGCTCCGGGAGAGCAATCTGGGGAACAACTTGGCGACGAGGAGGTGAGGCTGGCCGAGGGACACGGGCGGCTTGGGCTACGAGGAGCTGTTCCAGAGCAGCAACTCGCCGTTCCAAGGGGTTTGGTGCAGCTGGGTCCATCTCTTGAAGTATTCTGTCAGGTGACCCCCCCGAAGGGAAACACGAACCCATAATTGCGGGACAGAACGGTGTTTAAAGGGGCAAGATGAGGAGCGTAGTCGTGGGTGAGAGCTGGGGTCAAAAGCCGGGGTGGTCTGTCCTACATGCAGGCATGGGACACGGAGACAAGAAGAAGGGGAGACGCGAAGTCCAGGGGCAGGCAGGGCGGGCAGGACGGGAGACTCAGGAACAGGGTTTGGTCTGGGGAAGAAAGGCAGGCAGAGTGAGGAGCACACAAAAAGCAGACGGACAAGGCAAGGAATGAGGGAATGGCACGAGACAAGAAACTGTTCAGGATTGCAATGAAACTTTGCGATGTGTGTTGCGTACTATCTGCCTTTATAGTGCTCCCGTGTAGAGCCTAATTGACAGCTCTCCGGCTAACCACACCCGGGAGGCGTGACAGCAACAGTTTTCCCTCCAATTGTGAAATGGGATGATACAGTATAAATAATTTTTTTTGTTGTAAGATTGCTATGGCCCCTCTGTCTTATGCAGCTCCTTCCATCAAGTACACATGACAGCTGAAACACCCTGAAACATGTAGGAGCCCAAAGGTGTAACAGTACCTGGGCATGCAGTTGATTCCTGGCTACTGCTGACATCATCATTTCTATAGAGGCTCGATTCGGCATAAGAATCCGCAGCCTGATCTTTTTTTTTTTTTTTTTACTGAATATCATGTTGATTTACATTTCACATGTTCAGCCAATCTGTTTTCAATGCACCTACTCAACATCTATTTCAGAACCTTCTGTTAATTCAATTTCCTTTAATTTGAGCTTCCTGGACCCAGTGGAGGAATTCAGGCAAATATGAGGTTATTAAAATCTCCCTACACACCAAAAAGCGAAGAGATGCTGATTCCTGCAACCATAACACTGGATTAGGCTCCTGTAAGCTTGCTGAGTATCTGAAATGTGCCAGGGGCATGATTGTTGGTCTTGATCAGTGGGTGCATCGTGGTAATGAGTAAACTACAAATCTGCTACTATTAATATAAGTGAAGCATGAACACTGGTTCCATTCCAAAGAAGACCTATTAGCTGTAATATCCTGATTGTTTCTTATTAAGGAACATAGAGGAACCTGGGGAATCAAGGCTGTACAGATGTACCATCACTAACGTATCTGTGGGAGAGGAAGCAATGCTGACGTCCGTCTTGGGACAGATGGACAGATGATTCTTCAGCTCACCTGCTCTCCCTGCCAATTGCTATAGCTTTATTGTGTTCTTTGTCTGTCCATGGAAACATGAACCACAGTTCTAAGCGGTCTTTTGTGATGACATTTTCCCAGGTTACCCACCCGTCTGTGGGGTTTGTGCCCTTACAGTAGTATTCATGTTCCGCATTTTGTTATTCTGATATCATCTCTATGTGATCCCAGCAACAGAAAATCCTATCCCTAATAAAACTGCCAATTGCCAACACATGGTCTGGGTTAACATTCCAATCCAAGGTATTGCATCACTAAGGCTGCACGATACACCGTTTCAGCAACGTGAAGGTGATGTGCACTTGCACAACATTTATATTTGTCGGCACTGTTTTGTGTCTGTTGACCAGACTCCAGGCAAAAAACTTATTTGATACACTAATGGTAGATAATAAATTCTATTGGGCTATAGCTTATTCTGGGTAATTTCATTTTCTTTTTGGTTTTATAAATATCACAGTTTTGCTCGTAGAAATATCACATATCATGATGTTCGTGCAGCCCAACTACCACAGTAGCTAAGGTTGATGCAATTGAAAAAGTTTCCTGAAATTACAGGACAGGTAACTTTTTGAATAGAAATGTTGCATGGTGTAAAACTGTAACCTGCATCAATCAGTTTGTCAAACTAATATGAAAATAATAACATATTGCAAAAAATGCGATTAAATGCCATTTATACTTGTTTTTGACTGTGTCCCCCATCCAGGACAGAGGCCATTCCAGTGCCAATACTGTCCCTACAGTGCCTCCCAAAAAGGTAACCTGAAGACGCATGTGGTGTGTGTCCACCGCATGCCTTTTGATAACAGCCAGTACCCCGACCGGCGATTCAAGCGCCTGCGTGTGGACATGGAATCCCCCGCGTGTGCACATGGAAACCCCTGGGAACAATGATGACAGAACCAGGGGGGCACCAGCAAGCACCGGGGATTCCCGGCTCATTCACCAGTGATGCTGCAGGGAGGTGCAACAACACAGGGGCCAAGTGCAGTTGTTGCCATCATTTTTTCAGGCAACATATTAATTCATATTATACAGGTGTATTGAAATATTGTACTGGTTTCATAGCTATCATATACATATATGTACAGCTTAATAATTTAGGTTCAATTGCCAAAAGTACAATTACAATAAACTACCACTGCCTACAATGTATGATAAATACTGAGATATTACATTCTTGTTTATACAGAATAACAATTGCAGGTTTAAACCTGGAATCCTTAAAACTTGAGACTTTTTTTATAATCTGAAAAAACTACTTAAAAAGCACATATACCCTGCATGTATGGTCTAACGAATACCAGGTGACGAAGGTCATCATTCTGGGCCAAGCAGACAGAAGGTGACCTCGGGCACCAGCCTCGCCGATCACCTGCATTAAGCAACAAATAAAACTTTACATCTCATATTAAACAACTATGGATGGTCTTTGGATGGTCTCTCATGCTGGTATAACATTGTAGACAGGCTGGTATGCATAGAATGCTGTCGGATTGGTGTGGTGGTGCTGTTCTACTAAGCGGAACCTTTGTTTCACTTTCATATCATACAGTATGATGTAGGACATTTCAGTTTTGTTTGGATGGAAGCTGTTAAGAATGTACAGGTATCTTTTGAACATAATAAAAGTACTGTGCTATTTAGGTTTTACTTTTATGCTTTTTGCAACTTTTTTGTTCATGTTTATGTTGTTAAATTAATTTTGTTAATGGCTATTAATATTATCATTACTAAGTTACAAATAATAGCAATATTTGGTATCAGTGAACTCTTAATTAGGGCAATGAAGACATGATATTTTTTATCATTCATGGAAATTTTAACATGAGTAAGAATGATCTAAGGGGAACAGCATAATGTCATTGAATGACAGCTCCGATGTCCTGAAATCTTACAGCCTTAAGCATCTTGAATCTAAGAAAAGCATTTTGTGAAATATTACTTCAAGAAATGTGTAAATAAAAATATTAGATGTTATTATTATTATTATTATTATTATTTATATATGCTGGAGTAGAAGAACACATGCTTAGACTATGTCTTTAATTTAAGTTGCTTTATAATTAGGGTTTTGGCATAACAGACCTGCATTTTTCTATAGTATAATTCCCACTGCCTTATCGTTAGTTTGTGTGATCCCTTCTTGAACGATGTCACACGTCGTGTCACGTGTCACACAAATGAGATTTTAATGTGTTTTCCTTACAAGTGATAAAAGTTTCCCTTTGCTTATGTGTAACTGTATGCAAATCAGTGCTTCAGCATGTTTTAAAAAAATAATAATTTCATATTTTCTAAGGACAAATAGAGACCTTTCATATTAGAAGAAAAACAAACTTGAGCACCATATTTGTGTGAATGTTCATCAGTACCATGTGCTCCAGTGCTACTGTCACCTGCCCTTCCCAGTTCCTTGAATGATCTCTCTTTGCTACTCATGTCACGACAACAACAGCAACAGTAATAAACAAGTGGTAGAAAAGACGGTTCATTGTCAGTAATGTGCGACAGATACTGTAGTACTATGTTCCTGTTCTCCGTCCTCCTGATCATCGTGGTCTCCTTGCTCTTGCGTAAAACAGTATTTACTGTATAAGGAATGCAGTTTTTCGTACACTGTCTGTTATTACCCATGGCAGTTATTTATGGTTATACACATATTAAATAATCTAATGTTTTATAAAGGAATTAAATTTTGTTTCCATTTAAACAGCGTTTTTTCGTTTGTAATTATATGTTTTTTTTTCCATCAGATTCAGTGTATACAGCATTCAAGGGCTTTATAGTAAAGCTACAAGTGCTGAATGTATTATTGTTAGTGCAGTATTACCGTTATTAGCCCATTGAAATGTATTGGATTACGATTAGTAACTAAACACACCTACACACATATACATACAGAATGTATACGCCGTGTTTCAGGCAAGTGGGCAAACAGGCAAGGTGAGCCGTGAATACGGCAAACAGGGTTTATTAACGGCGAACGAGCAACAAGGCACAAAATGTTAGTGACAGACCTAGGAAAACATACTTGAACGCAGACTGAAATACACAGGACAAGCTGGAAATAACATCAAACACCTGGGAACAATCAGAGTTTCACACGAGGTAAATGAGGGGGCGTAGCACACACGAAGCTCGGACAAGCAGGTCGTGACGGAACCCTCCCCCCAAAGGCACACACTGTGTGCATGCGTCAGGGGAGGCGACTGACGAGAAGGGACCAGGGACATGGGACCTGGAAGACAAAAGCGAAAACCATTAAAGAGAGACCGGGAACAGGAAGTACACAGGAACAGACACAAGGGCAAAAACTAAATACAGAACAGGAAACGCAGACAGACAAATCAGAACGGGAGACACCGGGGGAACACCAACTCGAGGAGTAAATATGGGAGGGACAGGAGGGACAAAGGAAGGAGGCAGAAAGACAGAGGACGGCGGATAACGGGGAGCCCGAGGGAGCCACAGCGGGTGATGGGCGGCAGCCGGAGGGGCCGAAGCTGGAGGGACCCTGGGCGGCTGTGAGGCAGGAGCGGAGGCAAGGAGGGAGGTGAAGCCGTAGCAGGTGATGGCGCAGCCAGAGCAGGCAGAGGTGCCGTGCAACGACGAGTCAGAGCGGGAGAACCCACAGGTGGTATACGAGGCATCAGAGGCAGGAACACAGGCGGCCGACAAAGCGACGGCGGGGGACCCGCAGACAACAACTGAGCGGGAGCCTGGGAACCACAGGCAGGCTGGGGTGCAGGCTGGGTGGGTGCAGGGTGGGTGGGTGAAGGTTGGGTGCAGGGTGGGTGGGTGAAGGTTGGGTGCAGGGTGGGTGGGACCCGACCCGACCCCTGTCATCTACCTTTACAAGGCATTGACAGGTGGGCCGGGATTGACCCTTCTGGGGTGAAGGAATCCTCCTCCTGAAGGAGTCCTTTGGGGCCATTAGGGAGATCCCTGAGGGGTCCCACTCAAGCTCCTTCTCTCCCTCCATCAAGGGAGAAGGGGCGGTGGTCAGGTAGTCCGGGACCTCCTTGGAGACAGGGACTGGGGTCCCGGAATTAGGTGGTGCAGGGATCGTGACATCGGGCACGGGCGGAGCCGGGACCTCGGGCGGAGCAGGAGGTGGAGGTGGCACCGGGACCTCAGGTGGAGCAGGAGGCGACGCCGGGACCTCGGGCAGAGGCGGCACCTCAGGGACGGGCAGAGCAAGGACAGGTGGAGCTGGGACAGTGGGCACAGCAGGAGCCTCGGGTGCAGCAGGAGGCAGGGCCACAGCAGGAGGTGGAGATGGAGCCTCGGGCGGAGAAGCAGCAGGTGGAGGCGGTGCCTCGGGTGGAGCTGTAGCAGCAGGGGCCTTGGGCGGAGCAGCATCCACAGCAGCAGGAGCCTCGGGTGAAGCGGCAGCCTTGGAGGGCGGCAACGCAGCAGCCGCAGCAGCAGGGGCCTCGGGCAGAGCAGCAGCCAAGGCAGCAGGAGCCTCGGGCGGAGCAGCAGCCTTAGAGGGCGGCGACACAGCAGCTGCAGCAGGAGGGGCCTCGGGTGGAGCAGAGCCTCAGAGCCTCGCTGGACAGTGCAGTAGGCACTGGGACAAGCAGGTTCAGAAACGGGCGAGTAAGGTAGAACAGGCGGGACAGGCACATCAGGTACTGGTGAGACAGGCACATCAGGTGGGTCAGGCATGGGAGCCAGGATTGGCGCCTCAGGAGCAGGTGCTGCCCCTTTAAAAGCATCCCAAATTGACCTGGACCCTTTAAGAGCCAGACGAGTTCCTCGGAAGGGGAAAGCTGCCCGCGATGGAAGCGTAATGGAGGCCACGTGGGCTTGGGGTATCTGTATGCCTGACGTGGCGGTGATATCGGGGGTGAATACTGTTGGATTCTCGATCAGGGATACTACTTCTTGGAATCCAGCGGGGGGATAAGCGGCAAGAGAGAAGGTCCCCAGGAAGATCTCTGGCTCAGTCTCTGCTCCTTTCGCTTCTTTTTTCTTCGGATGGTGGTCAATGACAGACCAAGGGAAACATCTCGAACACAGACTGAAATACACAGGACAAGCCTGAAATAACATCAAACAACTGGGAACAATCGGTTTCACATGAGGTTAATGAGGGAGCGTGGCATACAGGAGGCTCGGATGAGCAGGTCATGACAGAATATATTTTGTGAACGAAAATGAACACTTAACACTTGGCACCCAATAAACGGTAGTTTACAAATACTGTCAAGTGTCATCCCTGTATTACCTAGTCACCCTACCATTATGACATACGGGTATGTTACATAGCGTGTTGGTAAATAGTACCTGCATTTTTTTGAAATATAATATTTAAATGAAACTTAAAAATGCTTCAAAATGGTTTATCACTACAAATAATATTGTTAATATTAAAAATGTCCCCATGAAAATGCATAAAAATGAGCCATTCTTGGACTGATTCTTACAAACATGGATTGGCATTGATGGTGGTGCCATGATTAGCACTGATGCCTCCCATGTCTGGCATGGCTCCATGTGTGTGGAGTTTGCGTGTTCTCACCGTGTCGTCGTGGGATTTCCACTGGGTACCCCAATCCCCCCTCCCCCACCCCGCCACAGTCCAAAAACATGCGGAGGTTAATTGGAGCTGCCAAATAGATCGTAGGTGGGCATGTGTGAGTGAATTATGTGTGAGTGTGCCCTATGATGGGTTGGCGCCCCATACAGGGTTGTTCCATGCCATGCATCCATAGGCTCTGGAGCCCCCACAACCCTGAATAGGAAAAGTGGTTTCACAAAATGGATGGATAATTCATACACATATCTTTCCTCTACAAAGGTCTATCTAGCAAGAGAAGTACTGGCAGCTGTATGGCAAGCGAAATATGTCACAATAAAAAAAACATGGGACAGATATCTAAGCAGCTACTTGAGACATGAATGTCTGGTCAGAGCTACTAATGAAAATTAACATTAAAGCTGATGAAAAAAACATTTTTCTAAAACCGACCTGTTATTAAACCATTCACTGTGAATCCTACATTAAGAAAAAAGGTTGATGTAGAAGTATTTCGTTATGTTACTTATGGTTAAGTTTAGGCCTGGGTAGGTGTTAAGGTCATCATGCTGTTTATTCCATAGAAATGATTGGAGAGTCTGCACAAAGATATAATTAGAATCCTGTTTGTGTTTTTGTGTATGTGTGTGTCTGTTTGAATAGTGGAATTCATATTATATATCTGAAACTCTCCACTTTGTAAACAACATTTAATCCCTAATTCACATCCGAATTTGAAAATATGTACAATTATTACATATTTTTTGTGCTTTTATTCCTGTTGATGAAACAAGGATGAAGGCAGGCTTAATGGGTATTGTTTTTATTGTACCTTACTGAATGATTAACTCAGAAGTGGATTGTCATGCAGATTTATCTTTTAATTAAAATAGCCTGGCTCATGCATAATTGAATCGTAGTCTAAATAGATGCTATATCGGAATTTATGTTTTGTTTATCTCTTAATTATAAAGATATTGTTCTATCTAGGTTCTCAGTAATTTTATTTTCTTCTACAGTTTTCTGGTCTGCTGTCAAGTACTATTCCTATTTTCTACAGTGTGAAACAAAATAAAAAACCAACAAAAAAAATAATAAAGACAGTCATATTAAAACAAATTAATTCAATCCAAAAAATGTTCAGTTTTAAGCAGCATAGGGCACAAGGCTATATTATACCATAGGTATATGTTTGTGATTATGATACAAGGACATTATTATAAAAACCCTTGAGATCAGCAGTATGTCAAAGGCAGAATTTGTTGGAGTACCATCTAACAATATTTGAGAAGAAAACTCTGTAGAAGGTCTTCTGTGGTGGTCCTTCTTCTTGGAGGACCCAAGTATATCACTGCAAAGGTTCCATTAGTAGTAACAATCTGATGGAACACTTTCTCAAAAGCTGCAGAGAAATTTAACTAGATCATTATGAATCAAGAATGTTATGTTGGACCGGGGGAAGGATGACCCGGATGCAGGGTGTTTGCGAGCGAAACCCCTCACAAGAGTGTTTATTAGGAGAAACAGTAAAGGTAAAGTTACGTGGACAGAGAACAATGACTGAACAAGGATCACTGGACTAAGAGACACTAATATGCATCATTAACAGAGGAGTAAACAAGGCAGCTGTGGCTGGTTAACAAGAGGGCAGGAACGAGAAGTACGAGTAAGAAGATCAGGCGTGGCTGAAACGCTTGGAGCAAACCAGTAGGGCGGGGCTGGACGTGACAGCACCCCCCGGAGGCCCACACCGGGTGTGTCAGGCAAGCTGGGGAGGGGACTCAAGGGACTGAATGACGTACATATAGAGGACTAGAGAGGACACCACAGGACATTACTTGTACTTACTTGTACTTGTACAGTGTACAGAGACTGTAGGGAGGACAGACTGGACAAACAAGACGGGGTAAGTACATGAAAGAAGCATAATAACAGGAACAGAAACACCAATGTGGATCACAGGGAGAAAGGACTAAGGCACGATGACAGGAGAGAGTGCATACCAGGGGGGAAACCAAAGCCAAACAGGAGGAGAGGGCAAAGTTTGAGGCAGGAGAAGGAGTGAGGTCAGACCGGGGGTTCTGGATGGTCCCAAGACGCTGGGCATTGATTCCACACCGTGCGTCCTCCTTGGCATCTGTGGATCCGTGGGACCTGGTGGCACTGCACGGTCAGCAGGATTAAGCTGAGAGATTGGTGAGGCTGGGATGGGGTCAGGATGTGAGCAGGAGGATATGGAGAAAATGGCTGGTCCCGGGCCGAGTGGCATGGAAGGGCAGGAACTAGGGCTGGAGTAGGTGGCATCTATAGGAACAGACGAGCAAAGGGGTGCTGCCAGCACCACAGGGCAAGGAGGGACCACTGGGACTTCCAAGCCAGAACTCATGGATGTTGTTGGACCTGTCAGGCGAGAGCAGAGACAGGGACAGAAACTGGGAAAAGAGGGTCCTGGGTCTTCTGCAAGAGAAAAGCTAGAACTGGCCCGGTTGCCACGAATGGTGTGCCCACATTTCACTCTTCGGGAGATGGAGACTGTTTACATCTTTCTTGGGTTTTTCCCGGTACCGGGGACAATTTCTGAGTCGAGGACCAGTGTGTTTTAAATCCTGGCCTGGGGTCTCTGACTCATAACTTAGGGAAATGCCCAGAGAGTCCCAATCAAGTTCCTTCTCTGCGCTTGACTCCTCCAGGTTGTGAGTGACTGGCATGGCAGTCACCAGGTTGTTCACTGCTGGTGTGTCAGGAACAGGGCTGCTGGTGGCCAATAGAAGAGGCTGATAATGTGACCACCAGTCATCTTGCAAAGGGCTAGGGAAGGAGCCCAGCTACGATGTGGATGACTCCGGCGAGGGGCCCGGTGATGGAAAAGGCTCCTGTTATCCAAACCCTGCTGCACCTCCCTCCCCACGGCCTCCTCCACGAGGGCCCTGGGACAGGCTACTGGCGTTGAAGGGAGGAGGTGCCAATTAGACGGGAATCTGAAGGGCGATGACCACAGCCTTGGTGGCTGAGGGCAGGTAGACTTAAACAGACAGAGCAGTGACTATGGGCAAGCAGGCAGGTCAGCAGGCAGGAGCCGTCTGGGCGATGGCTGTGGGCAGGAAAGGGCAGGCAGGAGCCGTCTGTCAGTGGGCAGAGCACGGCGGGCACCTCTGGCAGCAGACAGAGCCCAGCAAGGACCTCAGGCAGCGAGCAAGGCACAGTAGGGACCTTTTACAGGTCGATCATCTGCGGGGAGGCGGAGACCTCGCCTGGGCTGGGAACTTGCAAAGTAGTGACCTTTTTAATGCCGTGCGAGCACGGAGCAGTGGCCTCTTCCGGGTTGGGCGAGTGCGAAGCAGTGGCTTCATTGGGACCGGGTGATCGCGGAGGCCTCACCTTAGCCAGGCGATTACGAAACAGCAGCCTTGTCTGGGCCAGATGCCAGTGGAGTTGTGGTGGCCTTTTCGGACCTTTGTGGAACAGCAGCAGTCTCTTTTGAGTTGTCTGCCAGTGGAGATGTGGTGACAGACCCGAGTCTGTCATCATTTTAGCTCTCCTAGCTGACGGTTTAGCCGGCAGTGGGCTCACTGAGGAGTTTGGATGAGGCAAACTGGGCAGGCAGGAGTCCTGCTGCAGACGAGAGCGACTCCAGTAAAGGCCCATCGGTTGGCAGCGGATTAGCAGGTGGAGTCGTATCTTTCACCCACTGGTGCAAAGTAAAGAGAGTCACCTAGGGAGTGGAGACTGGGGAAATCGCCTCCAATCCTCTCCCAATCCAGTGCAGTAGGATGACCACCTCAGATGATTCTCGGAGCTGTGGATTTCCAAGGAGCTCCTTTAGAACCCCAGGGAGAGAGCAAGACGTGTCTTCCATTGTGCCCCTTTCTGGAGGAGTGGCTGCAGATCCCACTCTGATGTCAGACCAGAGCCACCATCGGTCGGGGAAGAACAGCCGTGGAGTCGTTGTATTTCAGGTCTTCTATCACATTGGAGCAGGGGAAGGATAACCCGAATGCAGGTTGTTTGCAAGCAAAACTCCTCACAGGGGTGTTTATCAGGAGAAACAGCCAGGACAAACTCACGCAGATAGAGAATAATGACTGAACAAGTATCACAGGACAAGAAATGCAAATGCACAACGAAGGAGTAAACACAAGGCAGCCATGGCTGGTTAACAGGAGGAACAAGAGGTATGAATCTAGAAGCTTCAGCCACATCCAAGGGAAACGCAGGGAACAGACAAGCAGGGCGGGGCTGTACGTGACAATGAATCCCAGTATTATGAATTAAAACAATACAAGGAATACTGCTAAGTATAGTGTAAAGGTGTCAGGGTCAGCACCTGTCTCACTCTGTGTCCCTTCCCTGTTTGGCCAGCAGCCATTGCTGGTCATCCTATGCCTCATTTTGTCAGTCTTTCTGTTTTCTCCTGTTGGCTGTTGACCTCATGGCTCAACACATTAAGCATCCAGTTGTTTGTGAACCCTTATGTCCAGCGTTTGAATCCCGCCTCCTCCGCTTTTGTAGTTTGTTCCTTAGTGTTTCATTGTTTTCTTGTTCCTGTGTCTTGTGATTTGTATTTGGTTTTGGCTTCATGCTTTGTGCCATGTGCTTGTGTTTTTACCCAGTTCCCCAGTGTTACACACTGTTTTCCTGTTCCTTGTTAGTTTTTAGTTTTCCTGTTCAGTTCCATGAGTTAATTAGTTTCACCTATTGCCCGTTCTTCTGCCTGTCCTTGTGTGTCTTCCTGATTGCTCGTTTTCCTGCACCTTCCCCTATTGGTTAATTGTCTGTCTTTCTCCTACTGTCTCATTACCCAGTTCAGTTTTAGTATATAAGTCCCTGCCTGAGTTCTCTCCCTCAGGCAGAACTTGTTTTATGTTTGTGATGGTTTTTCCCCAATTTCCCCCTTTATATATTTAGTCTTTGTTTATTCCCTTTTTTTTTTATTATTGTTTTTGCATTGAAACTTTAAACACGTTCATCAGCCAGGCTTCTGCAGGTGTTACTTGATCGAGATATTAAGCACTACTCTGAATACATTTCAATCATACACTAGTGTGCTTAAGTTCCTGGTCTGCGTTGCGCCTACATTAGGGAACGCTCTCCTGATTGGCTGTCAGTTACGTTTCTGACAAAGGCAATTATTTGGCTCAGTATTATGAGCTTTCAGGCTTATTGATATTATTTGTACTGAGCAAAAATGGAGGAACACTTAAATGAGTGCAGTCATTTTAATTCCTAGTTAAATATAAAAATTATTCATGACTTTTTTATTTGTGTGCTTGAGATGCAATAGTTCCATATAATAGACAACAAATATTAGTAAGTTTTAGTGTTTTTTTTTTTTCTTGGGTGTCTATCATATAAAAACATGCCTTTCCACGTTGTTAGGTAGTGGTAAGCATTGGAGTTGGGTTAGGAATGATTGACTGCTCTGCTTGTGTGGGTGTGTGAGGGTGTGTGAGAAGGAAAGAGCTTCCAATGTTATATTGTTGGAAAAGACATAGCAGAATCTGTATTTTGCTTGGGGCTGTAAATCTCTCCTTTGCAGTCACTGAGGAAAATCATCTTATTTTTACAATGAAAGTCAACGCCAGTCAATGTGGAAAAACAATTCCCTTCCCACTCGCGCTTAACAAAATTGCTTAAAAGACAGAGAATTAAGCAGAAAGTAGAAAACAAAAGCATGACATTAGCTCAGCTTTCACTAATACAAGGTGTAAGCTGACAGTTTGTTTTCAGTTCTCTCTTTCGCGTTATAGATGCATATACAAGCTGTGAAGGTACATAATCCCACAGCATCTCCATGTGCTCATTCTCAGAGGTATCAGGCATGGAAATTTCTGGAAGCCTCCATTGACAACTTTTCCAACAAAACCATATGTCTAATTTATACACACAATATGTACTTTGCTTTGTTTTTGATGTTATAATGATGTTTTCCTCGCACTATATCAGTGTAAAGGGTACTACACCTTTCATCTTCGCTGATATAGATAAGACACCAAAATCGTCCGTAAGGTTGTAGCACTGTTCAGAAAGGATGTGAAGATCTCAACCACATACATCCAAGGCATTCTAGCCTGTTCATTCATCCATTTTCTCATCCACTTGAATTGATGATCATATTATTTCTTCCAAATATTTTATCTTGACTTTCTATTTGTTTTCAAAGAGTTTATTGCTGGAGATAAAATTTCAGATATATTTTGCCTCCAGATATCCATCAAAGTGTGTAAAGCTGCTTTCAATTAAAGACTCTGTGCCAGATGTTCAGACACTAATCATTGGAGATGTAATTGAGTAGAATGTTGCAGTTGTGACTTTACTGTCATCCATTTTGTTTACAACACATGAGAGAACAATTTCAAATAAAGTGTTTTATTATATTATTCTCAAGTTTTATTTTATTGCGTTGAAGCAAAATTGTAATAAATACAATAATTCCACTATGTTTTCCTAAAGAACTGCAGTGTATGAAAGATAAATAATTTATATAATATACACTAAAATCATTCACATAACAAGAACATTGCTTGTACTGTGGTGAAGAACATCTACGCGGTTGAAATGAGGCATGCTGAACAAGTGAGATATAGAGAATCTGTGCTAGTAGCCGGTTATTTACAGCTAAACTTTCATGCTTAGTGTAACTGGGCAGTGACAGTTATGTAGAGTTGTATTAATTAGCAATCCTTTTTTGCTTGGCTGAATATTTTGTCTGAAAACTAACATTTGAATGTGAAGAAAACTAAGATTTTTTTTTCTTTTCAATTATTCATTTAAATCTTAGATACTGAAATCAAGCCCGAAAATAACTCATGGCGACGTATACAGAAGTTGACTTAAACAGCCAAAGGAACATAGACTCATCTGCATAGATTATTTTCAGACAAGGTATTTTACTAATTTTAATTTAAAATGAGGTATTAAAATGTGTTTTCATACATTTTGCTTTGTTGATATATTAACCTTCTATACATCTATTTTTTTAGATGCTTTGATAGATACTGTAAACATCTGTTCATTCATTCTACTGATCAGACAAAGACTACTTTATTTACATGCCTATCTAAAGCACTCTGAATGAAAAGAATTATGTGACACAGGGATTTGGCAGCGAAGGGTATATTTTATTGGGGTTTCCTTTCCAGGAATAAGGGAGGGGTCAGCAACACAAAACAGAATATGACAGATAAAGTTTCTGTTTCAATGGAAGGAAAACAATCGTGTTGTGTGAGAGAGTCTGAGCACCATCACCCAGGATGTTCTCCAGATTACCAGGGCAAAATGAACACGGCGACTTTGATCTTGCGCTGCTAATAAGGCACAGGTGTAGCTCAGGCAGACCCCCACAGCTGACTGTCCCCCTGGAGATGGACGTACGCCACGTCCTACCCTCACGTTGACTTTCTCATATGACAGAAGGCGGGGGGCATGGCGACTCAGCAGGCTGCACCCTGACCTCACACCCCCAGTGTAGAAGGTTTGTCCCCCCCCCCCCCCCACCCGCTCTGTGTGCGGGGCGTTTTGCACGTGCTCCACATTGCTCCGTGAGATTCTACACACAGCTCACAGACATGCAGCTCAGGAAAATGCAAAAGTGACAAAAAGATTTGCTTCTGACTCATATTGCAAGCATGCCTTCAGTTGCAGGGCTATAATAAGTTTGTGCAACTTATCCATACTTAATCCCGCTTACCACTTCTTTCCTGTGATTACTATTACCCCTGAGAGGGTAATCAAAGTGAAACGTGCTGTGTAAAGGAGAGTAATCTCACTGAACAAAGTAACACTGTGCACTGCATCGTCACACTGCCCGGGTTGGGGGTTTGGACGTGTTTTCTCTGTTTGCATGCATTTCCACTGGGGACTCCAGTTTATACCCACATCCAACAAACATACACTTGGGTGAATTTTTGTCTCTAAACTCCCCAGACTTCGTCACTATGTATTAGGGCTGGGCAGTTAATCAGATTTTAATTACAATTACGATTTTGGCTTCCAGCGATTTATCAAAATTAATTATTTGAGAAAAAAAACAGTTATTGTGGCGTATTTCATTTTGCAAAGATGCTCCCATTTTGTCGTGTGTAATAAACCCAGGGCACCTTTTGCAGGTCCCACTTTTTTGTTTTTATGTTGAATTATACTTAGAGTTCAAGGAACTCTTAAGTTAGACTAGTGTTTTTAAAAGTTCAATATATGCATGATATTTCCAAAGTCAATGAGTAATCATATTAAATAATCGGGATCTCAAGTACTGAGCAGAATAATCATGATTTTGATTTTTTGCTATATTTGAGTAGACTGACTGTATGGGCGAGTGTGTTTGCCCAGTGATGCATTAGCATCCGCTCAAGGGTGTCCCTTGGTCCCTGTGGTTATTGGGAGAGACTCCTGGCTCACAGTAACGCTAGTTTTGAAAGTACCTATGAAAAACAGTGATGTTTCTGTAAATATACTGGAATTTTATATATATATATATATATATATATATATATATATATATATATATAGAAGCCATATTGCTTTTCTGATAATACCGCTCTTAAAGTCTTTTAGACTTCAGGTCACTTGTAATCAATCAGTCAATATTTTATTTCTGCACAATACTGTGCTGAAATAAATATTGATCTATTTAAAATATATTGTTTGCTGGTGTGCAAACATTGGTGTGCATTTTATTTTCTTGTGTCACTAGTCAGCAGAACTTTTGCAGTATTCGTCTCTGGTAGGAGACACAGAATTACTAGTGTCAGAAGTAACAGAACTCTAATTGATATTTTCATTAACGGCAAATGCATTTTCCTATTTTCCTCTAAGATAATGACCATTGCTTTTGAGGGGGTACGGTCTGGTAATGGACATGAAGTCAAAGAGAAAAACATGTTTAATGAATACAAAAAGGAAATTCTCTCTGCTCTGCAGGTAACTTCATTGTAATATCTTCATTGTAACATTTCACTTTGATTATCTCATTACGGTTTAATTCTGTTTAACAATAACAAAAGGAGAGAATAAAGCAATATTTTTTTTTATATCTCCCATCTCCCAGCAGTCGCAAATCTTGTTCCTTTTAATGGATAAAATTGTATTTTAATACGCAAATATCATGCCATTAATTTTTTCCTAATTATTAGGACATTGTACTTTCTTTCCAATTAATACAGTAATCCACTTAAATTTATGGTGTATATTGTGTTGCAAGTAGTTTTAGCTAAATATAATTATGATGTACTATAAAAATAGCTAGTTATTAAATGGATAATTGTGGTTTGGTATGTTTACCCATGTATCCACCTTCGGAACACTTATCCTGATCAGAGTCCATGGGGGGGGGGGGGGGGGTTTATATCTTGTATGGAATGATAGTCCATTGCAGGACACATACAGATACTGCAACTTAGCCTGACTGCACGTTTGGACGCAGAAGGAAACAGGGAGCGCACACAAGCTCTACACATAAAGATTAAGACTAAGATTAAAATTGGAATTTATTGACCCCAGGGGGACATTCTGGTGCTTACAGATGGCAACAATGTAGTGCACAGATGAACATGCATGTAGTGCCAAACAGACAAAGCAAAAAGATAGTACAGATAGTGCGAGTAAATGTAAACAGTACACATAGGATTTCCTGAAAAACAGAATATTTTAGTATTACAAAGAAAAAAATTATTTAAAGATAGTAATAGTAAATTAGCAGCAAGGTGGATTTCGAACTCACAACCCACTGTAGTGTCATCATCTTCATTAATTTTTATTACAAATCAGGCTGACACTTCCGATCTCACAATGCTCCTTATGTTACGTGGTCAGCAGTGTATTGACACAATGCTCTCCAAAGGCACGACTTCCACTTTCTCGTGCTTGTAAAACAGGGCTGGTCAGTCTTACCCACAAAGGGCCGGTGTGTATGCGGGGTTTTGGGGTAACCTTTATGTCAGCTGTTCAAACTCATGTGTGAGAACAGCCCTGTAATTAATAATCTCATTAGGGAATTGCAGTGAAAACCCGCATACAGTGACCCTTTCTGGATAAGATTGGCCACCCCTGTTGTAAAACGAGAGATCACCTCGGGTAGCCGCCTAACCTTCCGCTGTTGTCACGGCGACAAGCAGCTGATCACGAGCCAAGCTGACAACTTCATTCAAGCCGCCACCTGCTAGCTGTCAATCAGGCAGCCATCTCCGGGCTACTGACGGGGCTGTCGTCCCGGCCGAGATGTCTGTCAAAGCTTTCATTCTCCTCTTTGCTCTTCTGACACAGTGAGCATTCTCCCATTTTCCTTCAGCCTGTCGTTGTGATGCCTCACTTTAAGGCTTAACAGTTTTTGGAATTTTCTTGTACATTTTTTTTTTTAAAAAAGGTGCTTACATTCTGTAGGTAGAACAATAGTGGGGAGGTGGAGTTGCGTTTGCATTACCATGGAGACCTCTGTTTGCTGATGCCTCAGTAATGAAATCCACCTGACTGTGATTGGACTAATTATCTTTTTAGGTATAAATGGGGTGAGCTGGGGCCTGTGAGCTATATTTCAGTGATGGTAGCATGCTGATCGTGGCTTAAGACTATGGCTTGTTAGAGTCAGATTTCTGCCCCTGCCCCATCTTGGGTTTTAAAGTCTGAGGTTTCGTTTGAGGGATTTCAGTTGAGTTTTAGAAACGTCTCAGACGTTTAGAAGTGCCAATGTGGCAGAAATCAAAACCTGCCGTGGTGCACGATTATGTGACAAGTGAAACATAAGCAATGAAATTGAAATATGAAGGCAGGATGGTGAAAATCCCTCTCTTTCCATGGCTCCTTTTAGAGGGTAAAACAAATTTCACTGTCTGCTGATTTGCTACCCTGGGCAGGGCATGCTGTCAGCTTCAAGCAGCTATCCACCTGTGCATAGTCTCTGAAGACTAATAAAATGCTCATATTCTTGTAGTTGCAGGGCATTTAAAGTACATTAATAGCTCCAACTTTTTTTTTTTTTTTGTTATTGCTAAAGGGAACCATGGGTCCTATTGTAAAATACCTTTGGGAAAACAAGCAAAATCCACCAAGCTTTCTAAAGGACATCTGTACCGATGTTTTTAACATCATAGCAAAATGTTTTAGTGAAAGTATAATGCCTTAATCATCAACTCCAGTAAAATCTATTTAATAATGCGGCGCTTCAAAAATGACCACCAGTTGAAATGATTTGCTGATGCAGATACCAAGGGGATTAATTTAAGTTTTTTTTTTTTTTTTCCTATACGTATAGGATGGTAGAAGAGGGTGATCATCAGTTTTAATTTAATCCACCTGTTACTTGGTTCCTAGCAATCAGGGTAGGGTAACCTGTTTTGAGACAGTTGACTTTATTTGGATTCCTTTAGCATTGTGATTTTCTCCCAACCCACTATCCCATTCCTCTCCCGATTGGCTGCGCTCACAGTAATACTTGCATAGAGGTATGGGTCCAAATCCCTTTACTGACACCAGGGGGCGGTGTATGGTTCTGCAGGTTAGGCCTCTGAGCCTGTGATCGGAAGCTCCGTCGTTTTATATCTCATGGCCAGCGCAGTGATTACAGCACTTGAGCAGGGACCCTAACCTGCTGAAAGGCTCCAGATAAGTAGCAGATAAATGGTTGATTCTACACTTTGACCCCAAGCTTGACTCTCACCCCTTATATGCGTCTCATCGGGAAGCCAGATGGCCTCTATACCAAAACTCTGTCATTTTGCCAAAGAAAAAATTACTACAAAGCAAATGTGAGTGAAACTTTCTTTTTGAGAAAATAAGTTGAAAGTATTTCTAAAGCAAAACCATAAATACTTTGTCTGGCATTGGATATATTTAGGTTTTGACACTGAGATGATGCACAATTGGCTATATATATCTTAAATGAGCATGACATAATAGTACTTCACGGTGAGGTGCTTCAGTGGCTGGGTGGGTGGCCCTGTCGTCTTGTACCTCCAGGATTGGACTCTCACATCCCACCTCTGCTCCTGTGTGGTTTTCCTCATGCAGTATAAACACGTGAACCTCGGATATACAATAAGGTCAATGTTCGACCAGTTAGATCATTCTGTATGTGATCCATAGTTATATGATGTCAAATAACCCATAAGGGGCTGGAGTCGGCTCTGGTTCAACAAAACACTAATAAGATCACATCTAGAATATTTTCCACTGCTTTCATGTCCCTGTTTCAGACAGGATATTGCCGCAGCAGTTTCAATGAATATCGGATATCGTGATTCCGGTCTTGAAGGGCTGCCATACAAGGAGAGAGGAAAAGCATTAAGTCACTGCATGCAAAGTCAACATGGAAGGGCTGTAATCCGGTTATAGAAATCTCACGGGGTATGGCCTAATGACTACTTAATTCACTCAAATTTATTTTCATATAGGTGTCTGGATTGAGTAAGAAGATCAGGGTCATAAATGAACATAAAAGCTATATAAAGTACTGAAGCGTGAGCTAACTGTTAATGTTGATTCAAGGCACAAGGCACCAAATATGGACCAGTGTATAACAGAGCAATGTACCATATTTTCCCCAAAACAAAACACAATAAGCTTCCTAATCACATGCATCTTAGGAGCACAGATGCATGTTTCGGTTAATGTTCCTAGCATTAGCGTATGAAAGCAGCTAGCTTGGTAACCTCTAAACAAAACTGAAGGATTCCTGTCCTGTCTTACTCAGGTTACCTGACACCATGTTCAGCACTTATTTCAAAAACATTTGAAGAGAATTAAAGTTAATGTAGCTGTAAGTGCTAATGTACTTAGTGCTTTGTAATTAGTTCCTCAAATAAGCATAATTAATTCATAATGTGTTCATTGTAATTATCCTTCCTAGTGTGTTTTAAATGTATCTGTTAGAGGTAATTTTATAATGTTCTGTATATCACAACAGAAAATGCAACTCTGGATCACAGAAGACACACACACAGGAATGTTAATTCTTATCAGTGCCTTGCACAGCACTGACACTCAGATGATGCAATGACAGAAATACAATATGAATAGAAATATTACCTAGAGCAAATGTACAAATCCACTGCACTGAAAATACAGGTTTATGCAGATCTGGGGGTATTGTGGTGCTTTTTTTCATCTGATCAGGGTTTATCACTGCAAAGAAGTTGTAACAAATACAAACACATACTGTAGTAAGGAATGTCGTAAGGAATGTCACAAGTCTTTTGTTTTATATGGGAAGGAAACAATGGATTTAGTCATATTTACATGATGTATGGCTGAAAGTACTAATCATGGCCAGGGTCCTGGGTAGCATGTCGCGACCGCTGGGCTCTGTCAGCCGTTACTGGTGCTGCTGTAATCGGGTGAGGAACGCTTTGATTACAGCCAGGGAGGGGGAAGCGGAAACCCTTCTCCGTGTGCTGACATGCTTTTTATTAGTGACACCTATTTGAGGTCCTTGGGAAACACACACTCCTAGCTATGGAGGTCATTTACCAGGCGCCATAAGCGCTTTTACTGGCTGCCGTGACGTCACCCCACACTGGTACTCTTTCTGCCCCCAAACAGAGTGAATTTAGAATCTTCCATTCTATAATTAAAGGTAGATCCTGTTATTTTTAGCTAAAAATAAAATCTTGTTAGCTTTCATTATCATGATAGCCCGGTTCTACGTCCTTTACGATATTTCGTTTCTCTTTGATGCAGGTATTGCTGATCGTGGTTAGTTCTGACAGTCGTGTTCGCGCCGAATGACTTTACACGAGCCCCTTCTCACGGCGTAAATATAACAAATGCCATATTCGCACTATGTGCTTCTCACCTCAGGTGTATAGCACTGTCTTTCATAAGTGTAGTTAATCAGCACGGCACCAAACCACCCCCCCCCCCCAACCATCCATATCCTGTGTGCCCGTGGGGGTGACCCCCCCCCCCCCACCCCTGGCCTCCCTGCCTTGTTCAACACCCCCCTCCCTTCCCACCCCACCCAATTGTTTCACACCTGACAAGTGACAGGTCTCAGCCTCCCGTTGACTTGATAATCAAAGTTCTACCAGAGCTGTCAATATCCAGCCGACAGAGAAGCCACTGCACAAGTCCACCTTGAGATTCTGGGCGGGATGGAAACCGGCATCTTCAAATAAATACTGTCACATCTCCCACCTGGTGCACATCACCCTGCTTGTCACATCATGCTCTTCATTAAGTGGAATTAGTTTTAAAGCATTTTGCTTAATGAACTCTTCAGGTTTATTAATTGCACCTAATCATGATAAATGTTCTGCCTTACATCTCCTGGTGCTGTGCTGTGCTGATGTTTTAATTGTAAAAAGAGACAATGTGACATGGACGGAATTAGCTTGGGACGGCACCCCGTGCAATGACAGGCTTTGGGGCGACATGCAGCTCTTAAATAAAAACTACAGCGTCATGCACATTATTCGTTTTTTTTTCTTTTCAAACGGGAACTTCGTGTTGATTTTAGATCTGCATATTTTTCTTAATTGTGTTAGGCATGAAAAGGCAAACGTACTGTATAAGTGATGTTGCTGCTCTTCAGTAGGCTAAAATTGTAACTTTTCTCCCCTGAATGCAGCATATTTGGCTAATGAAGTCATTAACAATAATGTGTCAAATCCTACTTATCTGTCAAAATTGGTGCAAAGCCTCTAAAGCAGAACATTAATTTATGCTATTTACTGGCTATTAAGCTGCAGAAGCCTCAGTAACAGGACGCATGTAAAGATACAAACGTCCACACAGATTCTGCTGTCACCTCCTTCATCTTGACATGAGGTACCACCCCCAATTTCTGTTTAACACTTTCTTTCTTTTTATTATTTATAATTCCATGTGGACGCAAAGCATATCTTGTACATCCACTGAATCCAGATCAGCTAAGGAAATAATTCAGCAGCCGCCATAATGAAAACAAATGAACCCATCTTGTGTGTCATCCTGCACACAACTTTCTGTAGGAGTCTGCTGACAAAATTAGGCTAAATAAATAAGCCACAAAATTAGTGTCATTGTATAGAATACATTTTGGTCATATAGTATAGCATCATCAAAGCACTAGGTGTGGAAGTACAAGCAATAATGGTGCATTAGATGTACTTTATAATACCTTGTATAATTCTGACATGTGACAAGTGATGGGTGATCCACCGTCTCCTTATTAAAATTGGGGTTTTCATCACAGACTAGGGTGCTTGCAGTGGAAGCTGACAGTAATCTCAATCAACTGCGTTAAAAAAAATGTCTTAACGTGAAATGAGAGCTGCTTCGCTGTAATTCTTCCCATTTGAATTTAACATGCTTCCCACTGAATTAAAAAAAAAAATAAAAATCACCTGTCTATTAAAAGCGCTTGCAAAAGACGATGGTCCCTAGAGATGTCATTAGGGGATTTGACTGTGCCATACATTAAGCTCATCAGAACGGCCCCGGTCTCTCCAATTAAGAGGCTTTCAACAATTCTTGAGAACGATTATGTAAAATAAAATAAAAATATAAATAAAACAGGCAACGCGCGGATTCTTGGAAAGCGGAGCTCCGACTGGCATCAGCCGGCTTTGACGTGGGAGCACCCGTACTGATCTCCCCGGCGGAAAGACTCCTTCCCTCCTTTGTCTCTCTTCCCGGGGCTGTCGGTGGGATGTGACGGCCGGGTGCTGACACCTCCCCACCAGGATTGCTTCTGTTACTTTTCCCGTTCAGTCAATAAATTGTACATCTAGTTATATGGTGGGCGAAGTGCATCGCCGCTCGTCAACCCGTGTCAGGTTTTACCCTCGGAAATCATCCCGCAATGCTCCCCATTTTAGCACAAAGCCGACACCGGGATAACAACTATTGTGATGCGTGTTGCAGTTTTCTGTCCTAATACAAACTCTAAGCTACATGAACAGGATTCCTTTCTCAATGTAAAAAGATGTTACTGCACTCTGTTGCACCTACGCGATGTGGATAACTATATTATTGGCAAGCACACCCCCCCCCCCAAAAAAAGAACGCGATAATAGTATGTATTTCTATATAAAAAAAAGTGGTTTGTGGCTTTGTTTCTATGCTATATAACGTACACATAGATTCTTGAAATCCAAATGACACACATGTACAAAATAATTACAAGCACAGGTAACTTGGCATTAATGACCGAAATGCTACAAACGTCATCTTTTTCTTTAAAGAAAAAAAGGAGGACTGGTATGACAATGAGACCTATTATAGGCTGAATATGCCCGATTAGCAAGTGAATTTTAACGGCTGAGATCCTGAAGATCACCATCGATCTTTGGCTACTTTCAAACATTTTCAGAGATTAGTGTGTCCTGCAGTGAGCAGCATAGTCTAAATTACTTATCCGATTGGCTCCTTTGATTAATGACTGGCTGCAGCCTTGTTACACATGACAAGACATTGAGAATAATCGTAGAGGCTGAGCAATCCAACGTTCTCATATGTGTGCATACACACGGGCACTTAATATATTTAATTTATAGAGATTATTTAACATTTGCAAGATGAAATTTATTTGTTTGACACCAACATGGTCTGATCTGTAGAATTTCACAAATGGATATGAAAACAAGGTGCAGGTGATGTACAGATCAATGCCCTAGAGCCTCCAGCGTGCAAGAACATTTTAATCAAGATGCAGAATTTGACCTTGTGTGCATTTCAACTTGTCAGCTGAAACATAAATAAATAAATCGATGGATAGATTAAACAAATAAAGCTGAACAAATTATTACCAGCAAGAAGAAACATTATTTTAATAATTTTACTTTACTACAGTCAAATGAAAGATATATGTATACATTTGTCAACAAATGTATAAATTGGCCCTCAAATATGTTTTCCATTAAGTCTGGCTTATCTAACCCCTATTTAGGATTAATCGCACGATGAAATTACAATTTCTTTTAGCAGACACTTTTCATTGCTTTATGTCTCGTATTTTTTGAATAAGAGGTGTTTTCCTGGTTTGTTTTAAGGTATCATAATTTCCCCTTAAAATTCTAACAAATATAATAGAGAATAATAGTGTTGTGAAGAAGCCTTGGTCACAGTTTCAGGTTATCCGGCAGTATTATCCATATTGGCTGTGTATTACATTATACCCTGTATGTAACTGGAGAACATTGTTAGAAATGCCTGTTTTAAGTGCAGAATCACATTAAGACTATTGTCTTAAAAAACGTGAAATTCATAATCCACAGGGTTGGGGGCCAAATGAAAAGGAAGATGCTAACTGAACATACTTCACTAACTCTGCAAAATCAAGAACTGGAAACATTAAGTTATTATTTTTAATAATGTTTACAAGTATATCTAGTAATTACAAAAGGGGTGAGAAATGGCAGCCTTGGGCTGATTTGACGGTGCTGCTTTTCACTACTGAAGCTGCTCTCATCCCCCTCCTGATAGCAATCATTACTTTTGTTTTTAACCCAAGCCGCAAATGAAGACAAATGAATGCTGGACTTTTAAATGTGCAGCCGGTGACTGCAGAATTAAAGAGCAGAAACAGCTGATCCTAAAGCGGATTTTTTGCGGAAGGGAAGGAAGAATTAAAAATACAGAAAAATATAGGCAGTCCCAATCAGATTTGTGTTAAATCATGATGTACAGAATGGCGTACTAATCAACGTGAATGAATGGTTTACAGTTTAAATGAATGTGTTTTACATTTAAGCTTCAAATAGGTACATACATGTGTACAATATGGAGGGAAAAGGGTGCTGATGAAGTAGCTTAGTTCAGTTCAGTTAATTTTTTTATTTCAATTCAATTTCTCAACTTTATTTCGCCGGGGCACTTAACACAGAGCTAGTTATCAGTGGTCGCTGATGGGAGTTTAAATAAAAAAGTTCTGAGGGCAGAACGGAAAATGATTGGTTCAGAGAGAGAACCACTTAGATTGTGGAGGAGGTAGGTGCAAACACCTAGAGGAGGCAAGGCCAACCAATCAGATGTCGTGAGACATTTGACAATGACATATTGGTTTTCACCTGCTTTTGTTTTCGCTGCTTCAGTGTTTGTTGATCTTTTTGTCAGATGTTTCTATGGTAATACTGAAGTACACTGCCTGGCCAAAAAAGTCACCAGTCGAATTGAAATCATCAGGTAGTTAAAAGCCAATGCTAGCATCTTTATTAAAGCTTAGCAACGATATGCAACAATAAGGTGAAGTCAGCTGAAAACCTGGCCATTCAGTAGATTACCTGAATCTCATCAATAGATTTTTTCTTGCGTAAAGACATGGGCATATTCAGGGATGATAATGCCAAGATTGATAGGGCTCGAACTGTCAAAGAGTGGTTTAAGGAGCGCAAGGAATCATTTTCATACGTGAATTGGGTACCACGGAGTCTTGACCTTAACACCATTGAAAGTCTTTGAGATGTGCTGAAGAAGACCTTATGGAGTGGTTCAACTCACCTGTCATCAATACAAGATCTTGACGAGAAATTAATGCAAATCTGGGGGAAAATAATTTTGAGATGCTGCATAAGCACATGGAAACAATGCATGTAACGAATGTGCACCACAATCAAAGTTAAAAGCGACGCAACAGAATATTAAAGTGTGTGACTTTTTTTTTTGGCCAGGAAGTGTATAATTACAAGCATTTCGTAAGTGTCAAAGGCTTATTCACAATTACATTACGTTTCTGCAATATTTGCAGTGTTGGCCCTTCTTTTTCAAGACCTTTGCAATTTGCCCTGGCTGCTGTCAATCAACTTCTGGGCCAAATCCTGACTGACAGCAGCCCACCCTTGCATAATCAATGCTTTGAGTTTGTTAGAATTTGTAGGTTTTTGCTTGTCCACCTGCCTCTTGAGGATTGACCACAAGTTCTCAAGGAGATTGAATTCTGGGGAGTTTCCTGGCCATGGACCCAAAATGTCAATGTTTTGTTCCCCGAGCCACTTACTGTAGTTATCACATTTGCCTTATGGCACGGTGCTCCATCATGCTGGAAAAGGCATGTTCATCAACAAACTGTTCTTGGATGGTTGGGAGAAGGTGCTTTCGGAGGATGTTTTGGTACCATTCTTTATTCATGGCTGTGTTCTTAGGCAAAATTGTGAAGCAAACCCACACATGAATGGTCTCAGGATGCTTTACTTTTGGCATGACACAGGACTGATAGTAGCGTCACCTTTTCTTCTCCCAAGAATCTTTTTTCCAAATGCCTCAAGCAATCGGAAAGGCGATTCATTGGAGTAAATGACTTTACCCCAGTCCTCAGCAGTCCAATCCCTGTACCTTCTCTAGAATATCAGTCTGCTCCTGATGTTTTTCTTAGAGAGAAGTGGCTTCTTTGCTGCCCTTCTTGACACCAGGCCATCCTCCAAAGGTTTTCATCTCACTGTGCGCGCAGATGCACTCACATCTGCCTGCTGCCATTCCTGAGCAAGCTCTGCGCTGGTGGTGCCCCGATCCTGCAGGTTAATCAACTTTAGGAGATGGTCCTGGCACTTGCTGGACTTTCTTGGATTCCTTGAAGCCTTCTTCACAGCACTTGTACCTCTCTCCTAGAAATTCTTGATGATCCAATAAATAGTACATAAATTAACCATCTTACTAGAAGCTATATCATTGCCTGTGAAGCCCTTTTTGTGCACAGCAATCATGCTGTAGATCACTTTTGGGCATGCAGGTGATAAACAGGCCAGGAAGTAGTTTGTGAGTTTGTGTAGTGCTTGCTTTTGTAATACGTTTTAAGGATCTCCTTGCCCTCTGTAGGTCGACACTCTTTGGCCATCACCAAACCAGTCTTCTATCCTCTATTGACCAGATATACCCACGCCATGAACTGAGTTGGTGACCAGGACATCTGGCCATGTGGAGGGCCGAGCTACACAGTGGGCCAGCACAGATGCTGATGGGTAACCAAGAAGAGCATAAACATAGAAACACAACAGGGGCATGTGCAGTAGCATCTGGCAGCCTTATTTGTGTTACGCTAAGCTAAAGTAATTCTAAAGTAAGTCTTAAATCAGGATTTAAAAACTGAGACCCACATATCTGCTGGCAGAAACCCTGTGGGTGAAAGTCTTACTGCCAACAGTTTTAAAATACATTTTTGTCAGGAATTACAAGAAGGCCTGCATTCCATGATCTCAGTGTACATTCTCAGTTGTACACTTTGAGTTTAATGTTCAGTCCACTGGAAAGCATGCATGAATCTATAAAAGTGTACAACATCTCAGTAGCGTTGAGATTTTGCCTCGCACAGAACACCGTGGAAAACTTCCAAAACATGCTTTATAGAGGCAAGCTATTATTTTAAGGCAAAACAACATGATTTCAGATTTTAAAGGGTTGCTGCCCATCTCGGGCAATGTAAGACCACGGTGGCTCAGAGTCATTGGTGGTTAATGTCAGGAAAAATGTCACCAGTATGAGCCTTATGCTTCCAAGGCAATTTGTCACGTTGGCAGCTTACATTGATATTTTGCTGTTAAGATGCCACCTTTGACCAAAGAAACTTGCATACAAAAAAAGCACTTGGTTACTTGTATATATTGAGTTAAGCAATACGTTTACACACAATGTCTTCAAATAATTTTCATTTAGTATCAATCTCCAGTGTCCTTCAAGGATTGAAATGTCTATGATGTCAAGAGAAGTTATTTTGAGTTTCGCGTAATTATTTGCCGCATACTACTGTGCAGTAAAGCGCTTTTCCACCTGTGACCTGGATCCTACTCATTATGGTTCTTATAAAATAGCCAGAGAGCTTTGCTGCATTTTCCATGTTGTGAGACTTTTATTAAACTTTACCTTTACTACAGCGGTTAGGTCTTACCCCCCCCTTTCCCCCCCTGAACAACTACCTTTCCCTTTGTCTGACAAATTTTAACACCATTTCAAAGTGTTACTCATTACCTGTAAGGGAAAGCAATGTAATCGTTAGCTTCCTGTTGAGCCAGACCAGAGGAAGGCATGGCTAGAGCACTCCGTGTTACAGCTGTACTCTAACGAGCTTAATGAAACTGACCGAGAAGATCTGGAATGGAAAGTAATTTTTCAGCGTTCACTTTCTCCCACCGCCTGTTCCTCTCCCTCTCCTTTCCTTTTTAATTAATGGCTTTTAAAGGGGCTGTATGGTTCTTGGCACAGTGGCTGGGCCTTACCCGTCTCCCTCCGTCTCCCCGTTATTGACGTACGAGCCGCTGAGATGGGGCCCTGACGGGGGTGGCTCATTTGAAGTGGCTGGTTTTTTTGGCAAAGCCCTAACACCTGTCTGCTCGTCTCCGTGCCGGTACCCTCCCTGACAGCGCTGTCTGATTTGCCTAATGACGTGATAGATGGACAAAATATGGAGAGGCCCACACACCCCCACATCCAGGAGTTGCGCGCACACACACAAAAAGCAGCCTTGTCTGGAGCAGTGTGTCAGTAGGCCTTTATCAAGTGGCTGCAGAAGGTATATTCTCCTGCATGGCTCATTACCCAGTAATGGTGTTTCCCAGGTAAAAGCTGATTCCTCTTGTGACGCCAGAGAGCAGGCAGGTTTATGGACTCACCCATCACAACAGCCCATCATGCACCACAGAAGACTGGGGGGGCCGCATCTCGGCCCGTGATGTGTGGCTGCGAAGCAGCACAAGTCGTTATGTTGTTATGCTAATGCAATTGCAGTTCGAGGATTTTTATTTTTCTTTTATCTTAAGCCATTGTGCGAGACAAAATGTACACAGAATGAACTTTGTGGCAGACCCAAATCGGGGTCCTTCCTCTAATTATTCATGAATCTTTGACTTGCCGGTAACATGACATGCACTATCGCTTCTGTGTATATAAGTAGTGTCTACCTTTTATGTCGACAGACTCCATAAGTGTCCTATACCGTGTCTGGCATGCATCTTGAAATTTGCAGGTCTGCATGGCTGCAATGCATGTTTGCCGATACGCTGCAATTCCTCAACCCTCCAAGTACAGATGTTTATTTCGTGTAACTCTACTACTGCAAAAAAAGTATTTTTATATATTAATTATTCCATAGACCTACCCTGACTTCAGAGTGCTATAGAAAGGAAACTCTCAGAGGTACAGTAGCTGCTCGCGATTGGACAGTAAGAGAGAGATGGGCTGAAGAATGTGATTTATGCTGTATAGGGCGTTCAACTTGTTGCAACCTCCTGCCAGCGAATTTAGCCAAGCGGGTTGCGTTATTCATTATGCAAAGCCGTTTGAAACGTCAAACACGCTCTGTCAGCCTTTCCGTATTTAGCCCGTCAAGACCGCAGGTAACTGAGGGACCAGCTACATCTGGTTTAGACATTACAGAAAAGGAAGAAGAAGAAGGAAAAAAAGACAGGCAAGCGGAGGGAGAGTGGCAGGCTTTTTTTTTTTTTTTTTTTTTTTTTTGATTGAGCGGATGTTTGACATGATCTGAGAGACGCAGTTTAAGTAGGACAGGGCTTGTGATTCCGGATTGTCAGCCACAGGCAAACAGGGCCTCTAACCGAGACCAGAGGAATGTCGGAGCTGGAAGCCGAAATACCCTCCTACAAAGAGTCACATTTCATGATGTGTTCCTTAGTGGATCAAAAAAATATATATATGCCAGGGAAATTAACTGAAATAGTATTATAATTGAATAAATATACATGAAGTACTCAGATTATGGCAGTTTAAGTTATTGCAAGCCATAAGTCTTCCTGCATGGTTGTTGATATATGACAAGTCACCTGGCACCTGAACCTTAAGACGGAGAAGTGTGAAGACGTGAACAGCAGAGTGGAGGAGAGCCGTTGTCTTTCATCCGACATCTATGGGGCTTGTGTGATTTTGTTCTGACCTTGGAAACCAGCTGTACCAGTAAATCTGTAGATCTTCCTGCATGATTATTGGTCTTGTGGCCTGCTGGACTGTCGGACTGTCACATTTCCCAGAAATATCAGGAGTAATTGCTGTGATCACAAAGGCCGCCATAACTGCTACCGTTGATCTTTATAATGCTGTTTATATTAATGCTTTTTGTTTCTTAATCTGTGAAATCTAAAGGCATAAGTAGGAAAGCGTGTGTTTGTGGGAGCACATGCTTTCATGACCTGAATGGAGGATCTCGAGCATCATCGTATTTGTGGATTTATCCGCAGCCCCGATTTTACGCGCTGGGTATATTTCTGTTGCTGTTTTCTAAGGGGGCAAATAAAAACATACATTTTGTAACACTGCAGGCAGCTTTAAGACCTGCTATATATCCTGGGCCTCTCCTGGATAAAAGCAATTTAACCCATTTAAACCCAGAGACAAAGGAAGATATTTGTAAGACTGTTTAAAGCATGAATAGTCAACACAAGTAACTCGGTGGTTTTGTTTACTGGTGTTTGTAGGTAAGGATAAATCATAGTATTGTATACAGAGCATTAAGACTTGTTCATGTACAATGACACCCCATTTAGAATTTATAGCTAAAAATTTGATGTATTTTATGCAAATTTAGGGGAAATTCAATTTTATAAAAATCTGTGACAGTAATAAAGAAACTAAAAATGCCAAAAGACTTGTTTTGCTTGGTTACTTATGGTTTATGGTCAGGGCCGGGTTGGGTTAAGTGGATTCATTGTTAAGCGGATTCGTGTTGGGTTTAGAATTTTCCCCATAAAAATCAATGGACGGTCCCCACAAAGTACAAGTCTGTGTGAGTATCTGTGTGTGCATATGTGTAAGTGCATGTGTTTGAAAATGTTACATTGTGGGGACTCTGCAATGAACAGAAATCCCATCCAGGATGTGCCTCAACCTTTTGCTCTGTGCTGTCTGAGATGGTCCTCAGCCCTCTTGTGACCCTGTCCAGGGTAAGTAGTTACAAGATATATTCCTTTAATGAGAGACTGATACATCAGTAAAGATTAAAAACATAAATTGTTATCACAATAGTTTTTGTGGAGATTGATCAAACAAGAGAATTTTATTATGCTGTTGGCTGGAATGCTGTCCACTCCAGGTAAATTATAGTTCATCCTCAAATTCCAATTACTGCGTTCACTGCACTTCAACTTGCCGCAGCCATGTCTTCACTTTATGTACACTGTGACAAGCAGGATAGTGTGTTAATATGTGGTACAAAACACTTCAATCAGAGTGTGTGTGTGTGTGTGTGTGTGTGTGTGTGTGTGTGTGTATATATAATATAGGGGGCGGCATGGTGGTGCAGTGAGTAGCACTGTTGCCTCACACCTCTGGGACCCGGGTTCGAGTCTCCGCCTGGGTTACATGTGTGTGGAGTTTGCATGTTCTCCCCATGTCATCGTGGGGTTTCCTCCGGGTACTCCGGTTTCCCCCCACAGTCCAAAAACATGCTGAGGCTAATTGGAGTTGTGCTCGTAGGTGTGCATGAATGGTGTGTGAGTGTGCCCTGTGATGGGCTGGCCCCCCGTCCTGGGTTGTTCCCTGCCTCGTGCCCATTGATTCCGGGATAGGCTCCGGAACCCCACGACCCAGTAGGATCAGTGGTTTGGAAAATGGATGGATATCACAGAACTTGCATAGCATATAATATTATACTAACCGTATACTAATTCTAGATCTAGGATCAAATACAAATGAGATGCAAATAATCAACATATCAATAATTTTGTAAACGGGAAAAGTTAAGTAATGCCTGCTTGTCTTATGGTTAAAGAGCAGTAATCCCTGGTTACTTATGGTTAAAGAGCAGTAATCCCTGGTGTCTTATGGTTAAAGAGCAGGCCAGTCTGTGTCACAACCGGAAGACAGGAAAGACGGGGGACACAGATGAGAAGGAGAATTTTTTTGGAAAGTCTCCAAATCACAAGGCAGGAATCGTAGTCGTAATGGGAAATCCTGAAGGTCTGCAAGCTGAGAAGGTCATGAAGATCCACGTGACGGGGAGTAGACACACCAGGAAGAACTGGCAGGCAGGGGTGAGCAGGACTGGAGCATGCAGGGCAGCATCAGCCAGAGCAGGGCCATGTTCCAATGCTTGGTACAGTGCATGCGGCAACAGTACTTTGCAGCAGATGGGTGGGGCAAATGGTTTTTATAGAGTGGGGGGGGGGGGGGTGGAGAGCCAATTTATGCTCATTTTGCAGATCCCACGACTTGGGAAATGAGTCTGATGCATTATAAAAATATTTTAGATTTTGTAATTCTGATTCAAAAGAGAGTGAAAAGTGGGAAGAGGAAGCCGAGATGATGGCACTGATACTGATAATGAAGATGATTTTAATTTGACTTCTTTGCATAGGGTTGTGTTTGCACTGAATCCAAAGCATGTTGCACTATTATAACGCGTAACCAATTATCTCAAATCAATGATTGTGTTCAAATATTTTCAAATCCTCAAATTCTTGGGTCCTCTTCTGCAGATAATGTCAAATGCATGGCATCTGATCAACTTGAGTAGTTTAACTATACACTTCTAATTATGTGGCAGGGTAATGATGTTTGACCTATGAATGCCACAAATCTCACACTAATCCTCACTCTGCAAATCTGCATGGTTAACATTATGATGGTGTTTGTGCATGATTGCATTTGCTTCACATTTTTTTTTTTATAAACTTTAGACCAGGGTTGCAGATGGCTCTTGGAAAAGCAAGCCAGTGTATATTGTCACCCAAAACAAAGAAACTTCATGTCAGTGAGGTTCACTACTGTCCACCTATTCATCAGTGTCACACACTGGCCTATGCTTGTGAGGGACCTGCGTTCCCTTGAGAAATCCAGAAGTCTACCAGCTAAGCAAACCTATTTAAGGGGGATTGAACCTAGGCTACATTTAGGTTTTGTTTCATGCCTTTCTTGGACCTTGCTTGTGATATTCTTAAAAAGAGTAAATAAGAATTCTTAATATTCTTAATGGGGCGGCATGGTGGTGCAGTGGTTAGTACTGTTGCCTCACACCTCTGGGACCTGGGTTCGAGTCTCCGCCTGGGTCACATGTGTGTGGAGTTTGCATGTTCTCCCCATGTCGTCGTGGGGTTTCCTCCGGGTACTCCGGTTTCCCCCCACAGTCCAAAAACATGCTGAGGCTAATTGGACTTGCTAAATTGCCCGTAGGTGTGCATGTGTGAGTGAATGGTGTGTGAGTGTGCCCTGCGATGGGCTGGCCCCCCATCCTGGGTTGTTCCCTGCCTCGTGCCCATTGCTTCCGGGATAGGCTCCGGACCCCCCGTGACCCAGTAGGATAAGCGGTTTGGAAAATGGATGGATGAATATTCTTAATAATAATTCTTAAGATTGTAATCTGTGAATTAAATGTAACCATTAGTTTAGGGGTTTTAAGAACGTTTTCCAGAATATTTTCCACAATTCCAAATGTTTTGAGATAATAATCAAACCAATTAAACAGGGAGACATTTGCAAAATAAAACCTAAAAAGTATTCTCAGTAACACTTTACTTAGCCTTGCTGTCGTGTTCGGGTCAGCACCGACCCGTTTAACGTAAGAGATAGGAACAGAAAGCATGACTGCCTTGAGAAGCTCTCATCTCTAATGCACTATACATACCTCTATAATGCAGTTCAAAGCATCCTTAATGCTTATACCGACCAGTGAACAGTAACTTGAGTAGTCCAACAAGTTACTTTTAAAATGTGTTATTCCCCTGGAAAGAGATGTGTAATATCTCAAATATGAGCAGGAGCCATTAATCACTAATCACTGTCAAAAATGTGGGGAAACAAAATTTTAGAAAGGAAATACAAGTCTCCCCTCCATATATCAAGCCGCAGGGCTTTCTTTTAATGAGAGGTATGTGGAGATGCGAAATGTTGCCTCTGACTGTGCGCATGCCTTCCTACTTTTATTTCCTCTTCTGAAAAATATCAACAGCAATGACACATTGGCCCTGATCCCACAGCAATTATGACAGACAGTAGGATCTTCATGTGAATCAGAGAAGGAGCGACCAAAGGCATCCGATGAAAACATCAGCAGCTGTAAGTGTGTGGTTAGGGCCTTTTTGACTGAGGCACTTCCAGGCCTGCTGAGGGAACGATTTATCAATGCAAACTTAATAAAGTTATTTGAATCTAACTAAAAATCAATATTTCATTACCAAATTGTTAGCGAGAATGAAGAAAGATTGCTGAGGCTGGCCGCCCTGCGTTAGAGGAGAAGCGTCAGGGTCCTCGATGCAATGACGGGATGATTCATGGGCCCCGACCGGGGGAAGGGTGTCGGAGGACGAACGCTGAAAACTAGGAGGGCCAGATCCTTGGTGACCTTGGTAAGGAGGGAAAAATATATATAAGAAATGAGAGCGACTGTCAACTCCCAACAGGCCAAGATCAGGCCATAAATCACAGAGGAGCTTGAGAGTGGGGGGTTATTGCGAGAGAAAAGGTGTGGGGGTTTTAACCCTTACAACTGCTAAGCCATGTTTCTGTCTAAAAGGGGGGTAAAAAATAAGCTTTGGGGGTTTTCTCGATTCTCAGAGGGTTGACTGTCATCTGCGGCTCAGACCATGTGCTCTCTTGCTCTCTCGCTACGAGTACATCAACATAAGGCAGTAAATATCACATATATTATATTTTGGCTTTAGAATTTGTTGGCTGCAAACCCTGTTTCTTCACTGAATATTCATAAGCTCATTCAATGTAAAGTTGCATCACATATAGAGAGAAACAGATCTGGGAGATACTTTAGCGTCGCTCAGGAAGCGTATGAGCCGGGACGGTGTCTGTCTCCAACCCTAACCCTACCTAAACACTCGTGATGGGAGTAAAGCAGACCAGCCCATCAAGTGGAAATACGGTCTTTGGCCTGCATCATTTCAGCACTGAGCGAAACGAAGGCCCATGCACTGTTAACACGGCGAGAATTAAGGGGTGTGCATTTAATGTCGGCTCCAGTTACTCTGCTTCTACAGGCACTCCCACCTCAAAATGAAGAAAAGCCCATTTTTACCTACATCAGCAGCATCCCGGAATCAGGAATTGTCGACATCCCTACTAAAGGCTTCGGAAGCATCTCTTTGCCAAGCCTTCAGCGTGATGAGATTCTGATGTGCCAAACTGTTTTTTTTTTTTCTTGCCTGCCTGTTTACAGAAAACTAAAGAGCCTCAAAACGGCACGACTTCCAGAAACATACCTGTCAATGCGGAGGGTGTAAGAGAGTTAAACGACTTTGTGTAGAGTTCAGCATCGCCATTATTTATTTATTGAAAGGGGGATGAGTGACGCAGCCTGGCAGCCTCAATCCTATTAGCTTTCCACCCTTGTGACAGCCGTGTATCACGCTAACAGGGAGCCGAGGATGAACAGAAGAACCTGCTAACGTCTTGACAATAAAGGCACTGTACTCTGAGGCTGTCATAACAAATCTCACACGAATCCTCACTCAGCAATAACGCTGCTTAAGATATGGTCATCATAATTAACCATAAAATATAAGAGGCACATAATCTATTAAGAATATAACATGCAGGCATGGTTAATGATTAAGTCGTTGGTTGTGTTTTTGGGGCCGGTGCATGGCACAGTGGTTTAGGACCCTGTACGTGTAATCAGGAAGGTTGCTAGCTCAAATCCTAGAGTCAGCAGGATGCTCTGTGTTCGCCGTCTGAGCATTGCCCTTAATACTCAGTTGCTGCTAGGACTGGCTAACTCTCTCTAACATTTTTCACTTTGAATAAAATCATGTGACACTGGATGGGATGCCAGGCCATTGAAGGAGACTCACACACTACAAGCAATATAGAGATACCTGTAGAATGTGGGTGGAAACCAGAGTATGTAAAGCAACATGCAGAGAACATACAAACAATAAGGGCCTCAAACTCCAGAGGTATTTTTGACACTATTAGTATTAAATATTTATTTGAATTTTTTCGCCGGTTTTCTTTGTTTCCATGTAATATTAATTTCATAATCAGACACAAAGGTGGAGTAGTGAAACTTTCCCCTCCTGTTTGCCTGCCTGCTCTCTGTCTTCCATTTCATTTTCAAATACGAGTGTCGTTGCTCCTGCAGCAAGTGGGTAAGACAAAGGCCTGAAGTGGCCAGGCAGAGATGGAACTAATAAATAAACAAACAGTACTAGCTAAAGAAGTGCATCACATTCAGTTAAGAAATGTCACAAAAACAGATTTATAGTCCCTTTCTGGTATATTATTCTAGGCTGACAGTATTAATCATTCATGCTTCCCTCTTTCATTTGTCTACCTGCCCATGGATTATTGAAAGAGAAAACAACAAGCAGAAAAGGCTAGGAGCCGAATCAAAATGTCAAGTTTGTTTTTACTGTCACATGTATGTAGACAGGGTCAAGGGCTTCAATTATTTCTGCAAGTATACACTGGTATTACATGAGAGGTTAAGTCACCCCCAGCTATTTACTTGCAGATTTGAATAGGATTGTTATTCAATTCTACAGTCAGTCCCCCTGACATGAAATACGGCATTTAGAACCATGGAGCAGAAGCCATTATGTCAGTGGGCTAAAATATGAACAGGATGATTGCAACATGCTACTGAGGCCAGTGACTCCGGCTGGGGCGTCGGTGACTTCAACCCTTTCCTTGTTCTTCGCACTGATCTGTTTGCCATTTAAGACGTGAGTCATGGTGCCACAGAGTGAACTGTAGCAAGAGGACCTCGGTGATGTCAAAGTTTTTTGAGCTTTTGTAATAGTTCGGATGATCCGGAACTTATCCTGGCATCAGAGTGATACGTTGCGTGGGAACACTTACGAGAAGCGTGGTGCTCTCTTACTGCTCTCAGACCTCTGGAGAGATCCTGCCAAATCTCAGGCTGCCGTTGATCCCCTCTAAGGAAATGAGAATGCAGCAGAGAGGATGTCACACCGGTGTGTAAGTGTACTGTATGCAGCGGGCTTGGGATCACAAGGTCTGAGGTGCGTTATTCATAGGAAATCTGATTAGTACCATGGAGACTGCCTGAAAATCCATCCATTTTCCAAACCGCTTATCCTATTGGGTCGCGGGCGGTCCGGAGCCTATCCCGGAAGCAATGGGCACGAGGCAGGGAACAACCCAGGATGGGGGGCCAGCCCATCGCAGGGCACACTCATACACTATTCACTCACACACGCACACCTACGGGCAATTTAGCAAGTCCAATTAGCCTCAGCATGTTTTTGGACTGTGGGGGGAAACCGGAGTACCCGGAGGGAACCCCACGACGACATGGGGAGAACATGCAAACTCCGCACACATGTGACCCAGGTGGAGACTTGAACCCGAGTCCCAGAGGTGTGAGGCAACAGTGCTAACCACTGCACCACCATGCCGCCCACTGCCTGAAAATGTCCCTCTCAAATTTTTTATAAGCAATTTTGAGTTCAAAGCGAAGCCACATTAACAAAATGCATGCAGCAGAATGTATAATCACCACATATCCTCCATACATCAATCCTCTACCAGCCATGACAATTAAGCTAAATAAGCTTCTTCCAACCCAGTTCTATTGCATTGTTTTATCACTGAAAGAACCTGGTGCTGATTTTGGGGAAAACTGAAATGTTAAAATTGTGATCAAAGAAACCTGTGGTGAGTTACTTCAGATCTACTTCTGAGTTTTATGGGACCGTTTAAGAGTAGCAGACAATACAAAATAATGTAACCCTCAATTTTGTCAGATATTTTCAGTCATTCCACCTTTCCACTTTAAAAGGTACTTTAAAAATGAGAACAATGACGTGTTTGATTTTTAGCCAGACTCATATAGATATTAATATGCATGTGGTCACAGCGGAGGACGCGCACACCTAGCCAGTCCTCCCCTCGGAAATATGGATTGATAAGAAACTTCTAAATGCCATTAATTGACACATTTTCTCCTCAGCTGACAGAAGGGAGTCGGGAAGGTCAGCACACAGCAGTGAAATATGACTGTCATTAAGGGGAGGAAATGGATCTGCTATTGATCCACTTACAGCAGGCCAGAGCAAGCAGGGTTTTCAGGTGCTTATCTGCGGGGGACTTACCTTAAAGCAGCCCTGGAGGGTGGTGCGGCTGGAGCTCACAGCAGCCTTTCTGCTCGGGACAAACGCGTGACATTTCGGCTTGGGACCTACATACATAGTTACTGTCGTGAGAACTAGATATTATGCTAGAATTTTAGCTCCTCACAATAAGATATACAAAAGTGTGAGTTTTCCAGTTGTTGATTTTAAAGTAATTGCAGTCATTGAAATATGAAGAAAAATATTATTTATATTTAGAAATTCAAGAAACTCATTTAATAGATTTTTTTACAAGGATATTTATTCAGCAATAAATACACATAAAATGACTGCAGATTACTACACTTTTCTCGCTAAACGTATTAACCGGGTGTTTACAAAACCTGAAACATTTACGCAAGGATTGTAACAGCTCTTTCTTAATATCAATCATTTGATTTTTGGTTATGGCTATTTAAAGAAGGAAGGAAGAGATGGCTAATTATTTTGTGGCTAAATGTATGTAGCTGCTGTGGAGCTGCAGCCGGAATGGTTGTTTTTTCAAAGGATGCTGGGAAAACAAAACTGTATGCAAACATTACTGGCTGTGGGTGAAATGGAGCTCCAGGGAGAGGTTCCTTTAAAGTACTTTATGTTCATTGACAGTGGTAGAGGAGAGCTGGTTAATTTAGACTGAATATTATGCTACATAACCACTTGACATTTAACTTGAAAAATGACTTTATGCTTCACCTGTCAGGAGGCCTGTTCTCACCACGAAAGTGAGTACAGGAGAAAATATCAGATTTTTTTTTTCCCCCATTTTCTGACGCTATTAGATGTTATTCTCCCATACTTACAGTCCACAGGGGCACACACATCTGTTTGGTATGCATGCCGCACACTGCACAACATTTAACAACGCTGGCAGGTCGTACAAAGGTAAAATGATGGAAAGTAAGTTAAAAAATCCGATCGGGATGTGATATTTTACCAAAATGTAAGCAATGGTTATTCTGCTGTGCAGCAGGAATCTGTGGTGCGTCTGAACAAAGATGCACATTTTTAAAGCTCTTGAGCAGGTAAACAGCCCATTGAAAATGAGTTGAAATAAATACTGGGGATACGAAAAATGTCAACACTGAAGGTTTTCAATTTTAGCGTAATTTCCCAGTCTGATGGATGGTACATGGCAGGGGTGATTCTAGGGTTTAACCCTTAGGGGAGAAATATGGGACGTCACCCTATATTTTGTGCGAAAATACCCAACAATCCACTACCACTATTTAAGAAAATAATTTTTTGGAGGGGGGGGGCTATGACAAAAATCACCTAAGGCATATAGAAATATATATACACAAATGGTAAACTATATACACACACACACAAAATTACAGCTTGTGGATCAAGCTATATCCTGGAGAGCCCAGATGTGATTTGAAGCAAAGTCAGAATGGGCAAGTAATGGCGCGAATCTGGCACCATTCCCCAGAAAAGGAGGAAGTGATGAGGCGGGGACCATTTGTCGTAGGCGCCAGTGGGGCAGATGCTCAATGGGATTGATGCCGGGTGAGTAGAAGGGCCAGGGAATATGGTGACGGATCACTCCGTCCTTGTCCTTCTCAAACCTCCTATTAGCAATGTGTACTCTACGAATTGGACTGTTGTCCGCCCGGATGGCTCGCATCCCGGCAGGAACAGAGTGCTGCATCGAGGCGCACAGATGACGGTTCGGGGCAGCAATCTGATAAGCTGCATTAAGCCTGCATTCTAATAGACTGTGTAGACCTGCTCCATGCCATCTCACGCCATTGTTAGGCTGCCACAACCTTCTCACTGTTTAAACCACTGGCTATAAGCACATAATTGGTGTACCTACATACTACAGAAACAAAAACAACATTAATGATGATGATGATGAGGGTCCAGTTAGAGGATGGCTGTATGGGTAGATTATTGTGCATTATTGTTCTGCTTTGTTTGTATTCTTCGTTTTGTTCAAGTGGATCATCACCGTCAAACAAAAATGCAACATATGTTGATAATGGGAGTTTGAGCTTTAAATCAGAAGTTTAACAACACTCGTGGACCACCGACTCGCTTAAATCTTTAAAATCCAATTTGCGATTAGTGAACTGCTTTGTAGTTCACGTGAGTGAAGTTCCCAGCCATGATGGTGGGATAATTGACATTACCATTATTTTCTCACTAATCAGAGCTCCCAGGTGCCTGATTAGAAAACAATAGCATAATGTATTGGTCACCTACCCTGGAAACTGATAATGCAGGATCAAGCTTTGCTAATTGTTATGACCATCAGGTACCAAGGAGAAATGAACACAAAGCAATATCCACAATGGGCTGTGGAGAAAATAAAACAAGCCTCAGTATCAAGAAGTCCTGAATAAGTGTCCATTTATCTCATACAGGATTAAAATGTAGCCCACCCACATATATGTATGTGAATACACAGTAGCATCAACAGAGATGTATATCAGCAATGCATAACAGTAGCAGTGATGGTGGTGGTTATAACTAGCCCTAGTAGTTTGATCAGTTGCATTTTTAATCTGTTATCCAGGTCTTTTAAGGACATAAAATTACAGACTGAAAAAAATGCAGATACCCATTAACGTCATACACAACTGTAATCCATCCTTAAATTTTTCATGAACAGCATCCCTGTTACACTGAGCATTCTGAGGTCCGTTATCGATAGATTCTACTATACTTTACAGCACACGTTGACTTTCCATGCATTGGACAACGAATGCTAAAAAAAAAAAATGTTTACTCCCTAAAAAAAATTTGCTGATTATGAAACATAATTGCAGCTTGACTGTATCACACAGGAATTTTGAGAAGCATGACGCTTAACTTTTAATGAGTGATGTTGTTAATCCCCTGCCGGGCTAAAATTGTTTTGTCTTTTGCTTTCTTTTGTTCTGAATGTCTGGTGCATCTCACCTGTGTCCAAAAATAGCCAGGCAGCATTGATGGAGCCCTGATACGTTTCTCCATTGTGGTAATGTCCTTATCACCTTTGTGTGTAAAGTGATGGCCCCTGTCATCCCCTGTAATCAAATCCCTCAGGCTTTCTGTATTAAACTCATTAACTTGGGATGTTGAGGGACCCTTCATACCAACAGGTATTGAAGGGTGGACGAAAATAAAGGATTTCACAAAACTGCACATGATGCGCTAATTTTAAGGCGATTTCCGTGATCGGCAGTGCAAAATCTACAAGATGCACCCAAGTATGAAGAAAAATCTTTGTTGTGCAGTGATATCATCACCATGGCTAAAGACAAGCCTTCGTGCAACAGGCATCCTGTGAGGCGGCAGGCGAGGTGTCCGGGGAGCCGCATTATGAAGCATCATTTCCACAAGTCGTGAAGTGTTTTTCTGGCAGAAACCAGCGTATACTGCCTCCCATTATGAACATGCTGTGGACCCCATGGGAAGAAGGGAGTCTGGGTACACTTACTGTAGAGTAGATGGCCATCGGAAAACAAATGGCAAATGGCTCCGTCTCCAAGCTTATAAACATGAAATAAGTGTGGATTCATTTGGAGGCTGTGCGACAAACAGCTGGCTTATTGGGTAGTTGGGACAATGTTGGAGGAACATTGAGAAAGAGCATTAAGGAGGTAATTACTTAATAAGATCTTTCATGAAATCACCCCACATGAATATAGTGGTCGTGGGCGACCTGTAAGAGTGTTGATGCTTCTGTCATATTGTCATTTTATAGGTCGATTTGTTCTGTAGTAAAGCAGGAATGTATCTATTACCCGTCTTAGGATGTTCTCACACATTCATAAACACAGTCGCCCCTTACACCCATTCTCCCTCTCTCTAATCAAACTTTAATCAAATGATTTTATTTTTATCTGTGCGTTTACAGTGAGATACGGCAATGCTAGTGATCCTTCGCCATGTGGTAGACAAAACTAGTATGGAATTGTTTTTAAGCAAAGCTCGCAATGTGACCGCCGCATGCTTAAAATCCATTAAATGAAGTTAGTTCTCAATTCCTGCTGCATTATTCATTGGTCAGTCCCTCTACATGTTTCTTCAAAGCCAAACTTTTTTTCCCCCCCCCCGAGGTGCCAGGTCCTCCTCTGAAGTGCTTTACTTCTTTCATCAGATGAGTGTTATGTTCAGAGGGTACAGCAACATTGCAGGTGACACTGCAGATGGTGACTCTCCCCAGACTCCCATCTTGAGCTGGTGCTGCAGCTGGCAGAGCGATTCCCCCTGCCCACCCCCCCCGCATCCTCTCCCTCAGCCACTGCGCCGCGTCGCTGAAGACACCCAGATGTGGGAGTTACTAATCTCTCTCCCAGGGCGTTCTGCTGCACTGGGTGTCGGTGTCAGTGACAGGCAGCTGTCAGAATCGATCGCTCTCAGTGCTCTGTGTGAGGAATGCAGAGTGGCGCTGAAGGGGTGAAGTGTCAGAGGCACTCGGGGGTCTTTATAGACACCTTGCGGCTGAGGTTCAAGACTCTCAGTAGCTTCAATGACCACACAGCCCAAAACATGCTGTGTCCTCCAGGCAATATGATCAGCAGATCAGCCCCAAGAAGAAAACACACATCGTGAAATTTTCTGCGAGTTTCTTCTTCTGCTCCTTCTTATTCAGAATAATAATAATTATTATTATCATCATTGTAGTTGTTTTTATCTACTGCTAAAAAATGTCTTTACATGTTCTTACTGTAATTCAGAGGTTTAGTAATTTTGTGGTCCATGAAAGGCCAGATGCTTTCCATAATAAATGACTGAAATTCCCCTGCTCTGCAGTTTCTCTTGAGAAACGCAGGAAGTGGAAGTGGTGAAGCAAAGGTGTGTGTTTGTGTGTGTGTGTGTGTGTGTGTGTGTGTGTGTGTTTGTGTGTGTGTGCGTGGGAGGCGGGATCTTAACTTGTCATATCTATGCTCATCACTAGCCACTTATTAATGGCACAGGTAATGCATGTTTACTGAAGTTAAAGCGCAAGTTGATAAAGCGCAGGGCCATTAGGGGACTCGGACAGGTGTCCGACATCTCTGCAGGTTCACCGAATAAACAGAGCCGATGTCAAAGGCTGCTGCAGGTTTACAAAGGAGACGAGATGGTCGGTACCCACGGCCACTGAAGAGTCAATGAAGAAGCCGGGAGACTGCTGCAAGTTAAGTAAGGAAAGGGGACAGGGAACAAAGACTGCTTCGGATTCACTAAGGAAACGGGACAGGCTGCCACAGCATTCCATATGGGAAGGCAGGCGCACGAGCTAATGATGCACTGAAATGGCCCATCTGTGCAGCTTGCAGCTGTTTGGACTCATCGAATTATTAGCTCTGTTCGTTCGTGCAGCTTAGGATTTTATGACATTTTAGTATCTTGGTTTACTATCTTCTGTGTGTGTGTGTGTGTGTGCCTACTTATATGTATATATGTGTGTTTGCGTTTTCTTTCTTAAAATCATCATTTTTACACCATTATACAGTAAAATTCTTTGGTAAACAGGCAGAACTGACAAAAAGAAAATTACTTCATCTGATAGTATTTTTGAGTAAATAATGACTCCAGCAATTTGCTGATGATCCAAAACACAAAACCAACTCTTACTACTGCATGAAGGAAATGATATAAAAATGTAAAGATTTCTAAACGCTACACCCCACGCATAGCGTTAAATATCAGAAAAATATAAGGTCTGACCCCTCAATTCATACTAAAGCTTTAGGAATGTATTTTCCAGATCTACAAAACCCTTGTGAAGGTACATCTACCTGTGTTCTAAAGATAAGTATTTCGGTGTCACATAGCATAGAGTCTTACTGCTGGGGCAGCCAAGCAAAAGAGAACTTTAGCGTTAGCCTCTGGCGTGTATAAGAACCCCAGTGGCAGCCCACTTTTAAATACCCATAAAACCTCTCAACAGATGTTACAAACATTCACTATGTGTCTTAGGGCAATATTTTCATTGTGGTTTACAGCATATAGAATTACATTTTGCATATGTCATTAGGCTAGTATTCCATACAGGGTGTCTTAGGCAAGGATGTAGGTTTGGTTTCAGCATTGATAGGGACGTAACCAGCCCTGAACCCCCCCCCCCCCCATACACACACACACATGGTACGTCCCTACTGTCCACGCCCAAATCTACACCCTACATGTCAGGCCTTCCTAGGACAGGCTTAAGGTGTAGGCTCACTGTACCCTACATGTCAGGCCTTCCTGGGACAGGCTTAAGGTGTAGGCTCACTGCAACCCTACATGTCAGGCCTTCCTGGGACAGGCTTAAGGTGTAGGCTCACTGCACCCTACATGTCAGGCCTTCCTGGGACAGGCTTAAGGTGTAGGCTCACTGCACCCTACATGTCAGGCCTTCCTGGGACAGGCTTAAGGTGTAGGCTCACTGCACCCTACATGTCAGGCCTTCCTGGGACAGGCTTAAGGTGTAGGCTCACTGCACCCTACATGTCAGGCCTTCCTGGGACAGGCTTAAGGTGTAGGCTCACTGCACCCTACATGTCAGGCCTTCCTGGGACAGGCTTAAGGTGTAGGCTCACTGCACCCTACATGTCAGGCCTTCCTGGGACAGGCTTAAGGTGTAGGCTCACTGCACCCTACATGTCAGGCCTTCCTGGGACAGGCTTAAGGTGTAGGCTCACTGCAACCCTACATGTCAGGCCTTCCTGGGACAGGCTTAAGGTGTAGGCTCACTGCACCCTACATGTCAGGCCTTCCTGGGACAGGCTTAAGGTGTAGGCTCACTGCACCCTACATGTCAGGCCTTCTTGGGATAGGGTTATGGTGTAGGCTCACTACAACCCTGTACAACCAGGTACAGAAGATGGATGGATGGACGGACGGACGGATGGATGATATTTGTGGCTTCATGTTCTCCCTTCATTCCTTGCAGCTAGATAATGATTATTCATTCCTCTCTGTCGCACTGCTCTTTCGCTCACTGGTGGCGGATGTTTCATAATGGCCATTTAAAGTAATCAATCGTCGTCTTTGAAGTTTGAAGATGAAAGAAGGGCAATGACAGTTAATGCGTCTGTCCTGTGACGTGAACAGCATAGTACTGACAATGCTTTGAAGGCGAGAGCATTTATACATCAGCTTGGATTTAGCCTGCTTTGAGAATTGAACTTCCGGCATTTCAATACAAAGTCCCTGTTTTGTTTTCTGTGTATTTGCTAGTTTTGTTTTGTATTCTGTTCTATAATATAAAAAAAATATTACATTAAATTAGTGTGTATTGTGTGTAGTCTTTATCTGTACTTGCATCCTTGAGCACACAGCTAACTTCCCTAATAATTGTCTTCCTCTGAAAATGACTCTCTCTCTGTGTTCTGTTAGGCTTCAAAGCCTCTTTTTTGACTCATTCTTCTCCCAGGTAGAAAAATGAGACCAATTTCAACTAAACGTAACACTCTGGCAATGCATGTCATGTCTGACAACCACGCCAACGGTGATGACACAACAACAATGACCCACCTATGACTCGTGATACACTGACTGTAGAAAAATTGAATAATATGTTCATTAAAAAAAAAAAAACACCAAATACTGCATAATTCTAAAATGTTATATTATTAGAATGCAAAATGTTAAGGGGTGGTAAAACCTGCTATTGGGCATGATTAATATTTAAATTATTATGAATAATAATAATAATAGTCATTTTATTTTTTAAATGCATTCCCCCATTCAATGAGGAGCGCATGCTGTCATCTTGTGCTCCTGATTTGCTCTACCTGTCCCTCATTTGTGCTGTTTCCATATATCGCTGGGCTCCTGATTCGTTCTACCTGTCCCTCGTTTGTGCTGTTTCTGTATATCGCTGGGCTCCACTTCTGCTTTGTTTTGACTGTTACTCCAGACCAACAACGCCCCTCTTTTAACTTGGACCCGAATGTCCGCCCTGCAAAGTACTTGAGTGTGCAGTTATTTTTTTCCTTCCCTGCCGAAGCAGCAGTTTTTTGTTTGTTTGTGCAGAGTGCTTCCTCCCTGCTCCTATTCTTACTCCCCTCCCCAGAAGGGAATCCCCTAATAAAGCCATGCTTCGTTTTGTACCGCTCATATCACGTCATTCTGTGTACCTAGCTGTCTAGCCTTTTCCCACACAGTTGTTGTACATTTCTGCTATAATCCCTACAAATATACTCATATCAGTTCGGCCGTTCCACTGTAAAACTCAATGATATCAGCTGGAATACAGCTTATTAAAAGCAATAAATATTTCCATGTGCAGTTTTCTGCATCTTAGGCCGATGATGATTCAGCCTTATTGCGTCAAGATGAGAGCACTTGGCAAACACACTACAAACAGCCGTCAGAATAGGCCTGAGGCTTGGGTGGAGTTAGATGGGAATATGTGACAGAATCACACACCAGAGTACGTCATGTCAAAGGTGCCATTGAAAACTGAAATGAGAGTAAACAGGCAGAAAAGTTCAACTAACTTTGCCTCTCAACCTCCCCCAGTAAGAAGTCATACAGCATCTTGGGGCTTAAGGTTTAAAAGAGTGATGAATACAGACCAATTCAAAACCAACAGGTCCATATAAAAATAAAGCATTTCTGATCTGTATTTTTTATGAAACATTAATGCAGTTTGGTCTGATGCTGTTTTTCTCTGTTATAAGCTTCTCCCTGAAGATCTCCGTTGGAGTAGCATCACAGAGACTAACTTATCTGTGTATTACCTATTAAAGGTTTAAACCCCATTCCTTGATAAAGATTCTCTAACGTTTATCTGGTCTCCTTCATCATGTGCTTGAAGGTCCTTCTCCCTCAGCAAAGTAATTTGTTTAATTAAACTGTCATGTTTGAAGAAAATATTGCCTCATCCTTTCCATGAAATGTAAAGAAGTTTATAATATAGTTTTTCCTTATCGTCCGTTAGCTCAGATTAAAGTCCGTTTCCATTCCCGGACTAAGCTCACCTGCATTTTATAGATGCTCATAGGGACCATATGAAAGTAAGAAGCCAATGGTAAAAATTATTAAAAATCCCCCCTCCCCCCCAAAAAAGTGCAAAAATAAAAATAAATAAATCCCTGAGAGGATTCACTTTAGCCTTTAACCACCAGCAGCTATTCTGGCACCCTCTCTACCAGCACTATGAGCAAAAAGCATAATGATAAACAAAAACAAAGACCTGTTGCAGTTCAATTAAAAGGTTAATTGTCAATTACTACATGGATAATACAAAAATCTAGGTAACACTAGATTAACAGGATTCTAAAATGGCGCAGGGAAATTGTGTGGCAAAACGGCCATGACAATTGCAGGGAACTAATGCTTTCCAAAAGAAACCAGAGGACGCATATTTAGAAAAAATTGAATTGTAAATTGAATACAAATAACTTGCCCAGTACAAATGTACATATCACTGTCAAACATTATCCTTGTCAGACAAGGACAATAAATTGATGCATTTCTTAAAAGCTCTCAAACTAGCTGCAACTTATCATTATGCTACCGGTGGATCTCATTTACAAAAATTTGAATAATGTGTTTCTTTCTAATAAATTATATGTTTCTGATTATAAGTCACAGGTGTCTTGTTTTCCATGTGGATTTTGGCACAATATTCCAGTCACAGTGTATTAGCATTTGAAAAACAAGAATATCAATAACGTAATAAAAATAAGCTAGTTAGCTGAAATGACAAAGCCAGCAGATGCACATCAAGGTGCTTAAAATTAATGAATTCTCATGAAATATGAAACATGTGACTCTTAATCTTCAGTTGTGTGGGGTGGTCATATTTCAGCATATTTAGCTACAAACAGAAATACTACGTTTGTGTTTCTTACTAAAGCTTCTAGCAAGTATTGTGCAAACAAAAGTCTCTTGTTTGTGATTTATATTTGCTTTGCTTGATATTAACAAGCAAACTAGAGGCCTCCAATGTTTTGTCGTGGACAGGATGCCGGATGCTGTCTGCAATGATCATGATAGGGTGTATCGCTTTGTGTTCCCTTAACAGACCGGATTATCACTATTCATCTATGTTCCGCATAATCATGGACAGGGCTGGGGGAGGGAATCGGCTCCAACATCCAGTCAGAAGTGAGGACAAGACAGAGGTATACATAGGACAAGATGTCAGTCCATCACAGAGACCATAAATGCATAAACAGTCACACACTATGGGAAAATCAGAGATGCTCATCAACCTAGATGCATATCATTGGGCTATGGGATAAAAATCAGAGTATTCCTGCATAACATGGGGAAAACATTGAACAAGAACTTTGGTAGCTAGAACTGTTCAGTTGCATGTTTCAAACCATGTAAGTGACTAACATTGTTAGTAACAATGCTTTTGGGAAACATACCTGGGATTGATCACACGCACTGTGTGCTGAGGTCATTATCAAAGGGAACCCTTCAATAAGGGTTAAAATGGAGATACCCCCTCAGTGTACAGAGAGAGTTAAGTCTTGCACATGTCAGGACTGGGGAGGATTTGAGTTTCACTGTGTGACACATGACACCGCATGAAGTGTTCCCATGATCTGGGGACGCTCGACAACACTACAGCGTTACTGTCCAGCGTGACAGTAACTTCACCACGGACTGATGTACAGGTGTAAATGAGGAGCATTTTCATTTTAGATGGATTGAATTTCAGTGGGCAGTCATCCAGGAAGTTCCTGAAAGGTGGCACTTGAAGTGAGATCAGACCTGAGTGCTCAGTGTGCGGTGAGAGAGTGGAAGTGTTGAGCTTGAACAAACAATGAAAGGGTAATATCATTTAAAAAAAATTAAATTTTTCAGTTTTTGATTGTATTCATGCATTATAATATTTGACTGTCATCTTGGGATATGGGAAGATTAATACCAGTACACTTGACCGATGCCATTTTTTTTTACATTTTTAAAATCTATATCCATGTGAATTGAAATTAGTAAACAATACATGCAAATGACTCTCTATTGCATTTTGCTATCATTTAAATACACGTTAAAGGTTTATAACCTTACATTATAAAAGCCCGACAAATCGTGTTAAAAAGAAAGTACAACCCCTGTCAATTCTAAAATTTTGCATATGAGGACATAATGAAAAATCATCCGATCCTTAGCAGGTCTTACAATTAGGTGAACACAGCCTCAGATGAACAGCACGACATTACATTGTGTGATTACTTGTTTAACAAAAACTAAGCCAAAATGTAGATGTAATGTATGGAAAAATAAAGCGCACTTTATTGCTTCCATAGGAATTAAGAAGGTAAGTAGCAGCCAGGTGCTGCTAATAAAAATGCACTTGATTAATTGATCATCACCAAGTGTGACGACCTCTATAAAGGCACAAGTTTTGGCAGTTTGCTGGTCTGGAGCATTCAGACAATGCCAAGGAGGAAAGACATCAGCAATGAGCTTAGGGAAGCAATTGCTGCTGCCCATCAATCTAGGAAGGGATATAAGGCCATTTCCAAACAATTTGAAGTCCATCATTCTACAATGTAGAAGATTATTTGCAAGTGGAAAACATTAAAGACAGTTTCCGATCTTGCCAGGAGTGGAAGTCCCAGAAAATTCAGCCCAAGGTCAGACCATGTAATGCTCAGAGAAACTGAAAAACACCCAAGAGCTACATCTGACTCTACAGGCATCAGATAGCATGTTAAAAGTCCACGACAGTAGAATTAGACTGAAGACCTAAGTCTTATTTGAAAGGGTTGCCAGGAAAAAGCCTCTTTTCCCTAAAAAGAACATGGCAGCATGACTTAGGTTTGCAAAGTTGCATCTGAACAAACCACATGACTTCTGGAACAATGTACTTTGGACAGATAAGACCAAAGTTGAAATATTTTGCCATAATGCACGTTGCTGTGTTTGGCAAAGACCAAACAGCAGATCTGCTCAAACACTTCATACCAGCTGTCAAACATGGTGATGGAGGGGTGATGATTTGGGTTTGTTTTGCAGCCACAGGACCAGGGCACCTTGCAGTCACTGAGTTGGCCATGAACTCCTCTCTATACCAAAGTATTGAGCCAAATGTGAGGCCATGTGTCTGACAGTTAAAGCTTGGCTGAAATTTGGTTGTACATCAAGGATAATGATCCCAAGCAAAAAAACTAAATCTACAGCAGAATGGCTGAAAAAGAAAAGAATTGAGGTGTTGCAATGGGTCAAAGTCCAGACCTCAGCCCGACTGAAATGCTGTGATGGGACCTTAAGAGAGCTGTGCATAAATGAACTGAAACAACATTGTTAAGAACAGTGGGCCAAAATTCCTCCACTATGATGTGAGAGACTGATAAAGTCATACAGAAAATGATTACTTCAAGTTATCGCTGCTAAAGGTATACCAGCTATTGGATGGTGGGGTGTACTTAATTTTTCACACGTGGCTTCTCCACTTTGGCTTTTTTTGTTAAATAAATAGTGATGCGATGTTGTCGTTGCCCACCTGAGGTTACATTTAAAGATTTTTAGAACCCGGTAAGGACCATATGATTTTTTATGATGTCCTGAAATGTAAAACCACGTTCCTAAAACAAAGATAAACAACAATATATATATATATATATATATATATATATATATATATATATATATATATATATATATAAACCAAAACTGATTGTAATTGCCCATGATATATTATTGCATTATTGAGTCTAGAAGCTTCTGGAAATTGAGCAGATCTTCTTGACAAATGTACGACAGATTTATAGATGCATTGAACTGTACAGTGTACCTATGATAAGGTTCCAGTATTCATATTTCTATCATGTTAATACCATGTGATAAAATGGTGAAATTCCACATTGACTGTGGCTCGGGTTTTATCCTGCAAGGACCCATTTTTCTATGTCGACAGACAAATAGATGGAGGTGTAATGGGCCAGCAGGACATCAGTGCTGTAAGACTCATTCTCAGCTCATGGTGGAAGGTTGGGTAAAGATACCATGGGATGTGCTTCTTGCTGTAAGCTTTTTATCAGCCGTTCTCATGCTTTGAGTACTAGTACAGTTACCCACGAGACTAGAGAAAATCTGTGCCTCATTTTCTGGCTTTTATGCTTTTATACAGCAGAACACATCCAAGCTGTCTCAACAGAGCTCTTTGTTAGAACTCTGATCACGTGACAGTTACAAATCCTAAACAATGGACTAAGACCTTCATTCCAGAGAGAAAAAGCTGGTTTAATATACATATGCAGCCATGGAAAAAATTAAGAGACCATTCTATATCTTTAGGCAAATATGTATTTTTAAATGCTGGTTTAATTGTGGTTCTACTGGCATAAGGCTACGCTGAGTATCAGGATGCACTGGGAGACACTGGGAATGACTAGAAACCAGCCAGTTAAAGGGCAGAAGTGACTTTCTAATGCCAGAGATGACCGTTAACTTATTCGACAGTTTCTCATGAATCAGAGGATGACATCAAGTGACCTTCAAAAGGAATGGGGAACATTAAGTGCAGGTGTGAAGTGCACTGCTAGGACAGGTCGTATCAGGCTCTTAGAAACAGGACTGAAGTCCTATAAAGGAATACATACATAATGCTAATTTTTTCCATGGCTGTATATACTTCTCTCTATTTTTTAAGGAACATACAACCATTGGCAAAAATATTAAGTTCTAGTATATGAGGAAATTTGGACAAATATGTGACAAATTTTTCTGTACAGTAAACTAAAAATATTATCTGCCGGAATTGCATCATTATTTCTTGTAGTTATTTGTATTCTTGCTGTGTGTCAATGTGCATGTTTTCGCATGAAAACTCGTGTTTCGCTTCAGTAAGAATACAGGCATGTATGAGCTGAAAAGGTTCTTCACTGAGGTGCCGTGGCATAACTTATATAAACACACAAACTTAATACAGATGAATAACCATAAATAGACACTGGAGCCTTACAAATAAATGCATTTTAAGTACTGTAGACTGCCATAGTGTCTGCACATCAGAAGGGCAGTCTACATTTGGGCGCATGCCACCTGTAAGCTGGACAGTCACCACAAGTCAGAGTTCTACATTCCAGGAACCAGTCTGAGATTCATGCGCTCTACCTCCTACCCTCGTCTTCAATGGTCTGCCTTTGTCTTCCCCTTCCTTCAGGGTCAGAGTAGAAATGATGTTTCCTCCTCTTCCTCTTCCCTCACCACCTGCCCCCCCCCCCCCCCCCCCACACACACACACACACACACACAGGGTACAGATGTGCTCTTTCTCACCTGACTCTCACATTATAACCCTGTAACAAACAGTCCCCTTGGCCTGCCTATGACTCCCCTGGTACACATTCACGCCTGTTCTATAGTCCCAATCAGGTGGGCACCTAATGAAGGAATCCAATATAATACACACACAGATCTTGTGCTGGAGTTCTACGCCGTACATACGCACCATGCACAGATCTTGTGCTGGAGTTCTACGCCATACATACGCACCATGCACAGATCTTGTGCTGGAGTTCTACGCCGTATATATACACCATGCACAGATCTTGTGCTAGAGTTCTACACCGTATATATACACCTTATGGTGCAGTTGTCTTTATTTATAGCTTTGTCTGCTATTTGCCTCATCTAGACATATTTCCACCACACATACAGTAAGCTGATAGTTAACTCTACAGGCTTTTGCAACATACATAAATAGCATAGGCTGGATGGCAAAGAGCACGATGGAGACCATGTGTCCTATGTAGCTGTGAACTCAGTAACATGTTGTGTGTTCAAAGGAAACAGATATGATCATCTTGGCATTTAAATCATCTGTCAATCCTGCACATAGCCATTCTAATTAGCTTTTTTTAAATCCTCTGGTCATATTAATAAATACAGACTGTTTTATTAGTCTTTACAACATTTTATCCCTCAATATTTGTCTGGCAATGGGTTAAAAGTGATTATTCAGGGTCTGATATTATATATTTAATATTTAAAATTTGATCTGAATTTCAAGTTTTACTTTTAATCATTGGATTCCTTTTGATTCCTGAAGGTTTCCAGAACATATACATTTAAAAGCCTTGCGGAATACAGCGGTTTGCCTAATCCCTAACCATCTATAACCAGTCTAACTGCAAAAGTATTAGCCAGGATTATATGTGGCCCACAGGTTGATAACATGCTTTAGAATTGTTATACTTAACAGTCTTTGTTCTTAAACTAGCCCTTACTATCTCTGGACTGTTTCCCTTTATTTTCTTCTCATTATTTACATTTGTCGCTGTCTTTGGGTTTCTCATCCTGTTTTGGAAGTTGTTTGACTCTCCCCTCTGACTAGTAGTGTTTTGAACATTCCCCAAGTGCTCTACACCACAAAGACATTTCTGGGTCCGATCCAGAACACAAAGAATCCCATTTTTCAGTTTGTTCTAAAATCTGTCCCGTTTTTTTGCCAGAGGAAGACCATAGCTGCCCGCCTACATTCCAGGATGTCAGATCGCTATTGACGAATTAGCATGGAACAGCTGTGTCCTTTCATAAATTACACTGCAGGAGAGAGAAGCTCCGTGTAGGACATGATATGGGTTGCAGCCTCTTACCTACCACCTCAGACTACGATCTGCTTGCACATTTTCCCCTAGGGTTCCGAAGGATTGGTGGTCTGATCGGTAGTGAATCACTTCTGAAACTCCCAGTGCTCACATTTGAGTTGAAAAAACTGTGGAGCAGTGTGGAGCAATCGGAATACGCTAAAGACGGCGTGAGCCGGGCCTTTCGCGGCTGTAACATTTGAATGATGCACATCATTGGTGCAGAACTGAAGGAGTTCTTCCCTCTTTCCAAATGACTCTGTGTCTTTAGAGTCTGCATCTTCTTCTTTTGTCATCCCATTTTCCTTCAGCTGGGTGAATATCCCTAAAATGCCTGTAGCGGGTGAGTGTGGGGCCTGGCAATGGGTTGGCTCATATTCCAGGGTTCCCTGTGCCTTGTGCTGCCTGAGGTAGTCTATTTATGTGGCCTGGGATTAGCTAGCATAGTGTAATACTGTTTAAATGATCTTTCTTTAAAATCCTGCTCATAATCACAATAAGCAGTTTAAGTGTACATTAAGATTAGCTGGCAAAAAGGCATGTGCTTAAAGCCAAGATGAATTAGGTGAAAGAAGTCATAGACAGAAAACACGAGCACACACTGGGAGAAGCGGGCCGTGGGTCAGCTTGGAGCCATTAGCTTTGTGGTGGCTCACAGCTTACATAATGACAGCTAGCTCTCTCCCAGTGGGAGGCGTGCTAAGCAGCAATAGCTCGATGAACAGGAATCATTCTCGCAAGTAAAATGAATTAAGTCAATTTGTTCATTTTGACGTATCATTACTTTGTTTGCCACAAGGAAAAGAAAGAAAGAGTTACTACTTCAAATCGGAAACATGAAACGCGTCACCAGGGGAACGTGCACACCTATAGCTGAGGGATGTTTTCCTTGGGATCAGACTGACATGTTTATTTTGGGAATTTCCAGGCCGGAACAGTATCACCCCCCCCCCCCCCCCACACACACACACATACTCACACAACACCCACCCCTTGCATGGTATTGAGAATTACCACAGCCCCGGACCTGCCCTCGCTCAACTCCATTGGCCGTACTCTGTGAATCTTCAAAAGCTAAATGCCCATTTTGAACCTGTGGGTGCAATGTGATCCATATTCTTTGGAGTTTTTTTTCCCTCCCTCTCTCTCTCTCTCTCTCTTTCTCTCTATCCGGGCTGCTCTTATTAACGACCCATGTGGCTCTCGTCTCTGAGCGCTGTTCTGTTTCAAAGCCGCTTTGACAGAAGACTCTCCCGCGGACGTGGGGCTGTCACGGCTTCCTGTCATGTGTCCGATAATTAAAAATCTGACTGATTTATTGACGAGCATCAGCCGCTGCTGAGGAGCCCGAGCTATATCATGTTCATCCTTCCCAAGGCTAAATTTACTTGTCAAAAAAAAAGTCGGCCCTCCTTTTCTCATATCTGCCCATAGCTGCGATGTCAGTCAGCTACCGTGGCAACCGGAAAGACAGCAAACAGATACCCCAGGCAGACACTCTTTCGTTTATTCTATTTTAATATTTATTACCACCTAGAAAATGAACATGATACAGGCAACTTAGTGAGCGAAGGGACATCCTGGTGATTTGTGGGATGCGTCTGTTTAAAGGAGACTCCCAGAGTATAATCCACTGGCCCCGTGACATATTTACACCATCTTGAAATGTACATGTTCAATTAATTTTCCAATAACATTGTGCAACCCTTTAGAACAGTTTCAATATTTCAGCCTTTCATCAAGCCTTTCATAAATAACTTCATGTGTAATGTAATACAATGACGTTAGGAAATAGATTTACAGGTCGACTTATTAATCTCATGTTACATTTAGGATCAAAGTGGTGTATATCAAGTTAATGTAAGGTCATTGTGCCGTTTCGGCAACTTAAATTTACATTACCTGGACTGTGTATTTGCATTATTTAGATGCAAATGATAGACATGATAATACGTTAATTTAGACAAATGAGAGTTGGGTATCAGTGTAGGTGCTATTTTTTATTTTATTTTCCCTGGCATTGGTACGAAAGCCCAGAGCTGACTGCCAACACATCACCATGCACAGGTACAGCCCTACCTGACGGGATCCGGTGCTGGGGACTTCACGGCTGACACCTTGACATTCTCCCGTGACAGTCAGAGCTGGACAGGCATCAGGAATTGCATGGTCCTCGCCCACGTGCCTCACAGGCACCTCACACATCCGCTGTGATAGAAAAATGAAGGCATGTATAGACATACACAAACTGAAGCCAACCACTTTCCCAGAAGCCTCAGAGTATCTCTGTATACACACACACACACACACACACACACAAAGACATGCACATTTGCTGTGCAGGCATTCTTCAATATGTAGGCACTCTCTCTCTCTCTCACACACACACACACACACACATGCACACACAAAGACATGCACAATCACATTTATACAACAAAGGGTTATCAGTAACACAATCCCACTAATCGGCACTAATTTCTAGCTGTACAGATGACACCCACTGTCCCCCAAAGGCTTACATACTGACATCCTCACACACATATACATAAACAGCTTAAACAAAGATAATCGACAATTATCGTCACGTAGGCCTGAGCTGAATTTCCACAAAGAGGGCTGATTATTACAGGAGGCAAGGAAAGACCGCTGGCAAATAGTTTATTATACATAAAGCGAAAGGATCTTAAGGTTTTATTACATTACTCTATAAAACAGAGCTACAAATGATGTAAAAGCGCAGACAATTTTTTTTTGTACACACCATGTACAATTTTTCTTTCCAGGAAAAAATCAAATTCAGTATGAGATACAGATATAAACATCACAACCTTCCCATCATGCATCCCACCCACTGCAAATCATGCGATGACCCAGTAATCCCCCTTTCTCTCTCTCTCTCTCTCTCACTTTCATTTTGAAAAGAGGAAAGAAAAAACTCCTCACAATAGCTTGTCTGATGCCAGGACTCCGCTGGTGTGATGTAAGCCAAGGGTTTGGCTCGGGACTCTGCGGGCATCTTCTACGCCGCCGCTCTGTGATACGACTGAGCCGCGCCGTGGGCCGAACCACCCGTGCCGCACTCCTCTCCTGCATTCCCCTACATGCTCCCGGCCACATGCCCCCCCACCGCGGCTCGCTTTCTCCCTATGAGGCTCAGTACCAGATGCTGAGTGCTCGGGGCCCTTCCCTCCGCCACTCATGCGCCAGCTCTGCGTCGTTTACACGCCGCCGCCCGAGCGGGGGCCTGATTTATTTTGCGAGCCGTCCAGGATGTAGCACCCCGCGGCGTAGGGCATAATAGTCGCGCGAGCTCAGGAGGAATGACGTCTGCCGTGTTTGATGCTGTGAGGCTTGATTTCTCATAGAATCCGTGGTCTTCGGTTCCGGTGCTGCAGTGCTTTGGACGCGATCTGCGATGCATACGAAACGTCATACCGACATGTGGGCGAGCAACTAGCATCGCAAAGGCTAAGGTGCAAGCTCTTTAAAACTCTGTATAGTGGCAAGTACCGTAAATGATTTCTTCACATCGTATTGCTTATTTGTGTCCTGTTCTTCACTTCGACGCCACTCTGGACAAACGCGTCTGTCAAAGGAATTTTAATGAAAATGTCAGACTTGGTGTGTCTGAGGGTCGTCAAATTGAATTCAGTCTGTGAAGTTATGATGATCGCAGCATTATGATGGTTTTAGGTAAAGCAGCTTTGGACTAACATCATTTGTTGCTCATTTTGATTACCCAATTGGATTCTCCAAATGTTCCACGCTCATGACGTATCTTGTAAATGGAAAAAAAAAAGATTCATGTTTATAGATGGTTTTTAGCTCACAACTTTGTCCTATTCATTTTTAGAGCAGTCCTACTGTAAATGTTTAAATATTTGCAAGTCGGGGCTCAACATTAGAGCCTCATTCAGACACTGAAAATGGAAAGACCTTCCACCTTCACACCCCCCACACACTCACACATTGGTGTCTTCAAGGCAAAACTACAGCTTTATTGCTGTGGGTGAGGACGATCACCAGTGTCTTTTTTCAGGGTCAGATTTTCAGTTAATTTCCTTCTTTAACCTTAGGTTATAATAGTGTTTTACTGGAAGTTCCTCATCTTTTCTCCTGTTCTACATGCCAGCTTTCACTCTATTGCAGATTTCAATCTCAAGAGCTCTGCATGCAAAAACTAAAATATATAATCATTTCTGCAAAATCACACATTGCAGTCATTACACGTAGTGTTGAGGAGAGCGCGATTTATCTGACAGTGATCTGCATTTTCTTCCAGGAGATGTGTCTTCGTCTGCCGCCGCCCGTGCACTTGTCGGACACCCAATGCACATCTTATAATGACCCTGTAATAACCATGCATCAGCACCATCTCCCGCATCCTCAGCCACAGTGGCTGAATAATGCCGCTAATGGATGGACCACAGATTCATCAATCCTGCTCACGGCAGCGGCACCTCTCGTTCATATCCTCCCCATGTTAATGCACTATTTTTATCAGAGGATGTGGGCTACCCTGCCAGGGCACCAGACCTCTGACGCAGTGACAGGTACATCTCCTCCTTGACAGGAAGGTATTTTTTAGGACTGGCTCATCACATGATTGAGTTCCTTACACCTGTGGCCCGATAGACCCTCGGTTGTTCAAGGGGTTCTACGCTGCCAAATGTCACACGGCAAAACTGTCAGATAGGAAAACCACTGGCAGTGGGGTAAACAAGCACCACAGACCAGTTTAAAATGCGAGGAAAATACGATATTCCAATAAATTTAAAATTTCAGGTTTAACAAGTCGGTAATCTAGTGTCTAAATAAAGCATTGATTTTCTATATCCAAAAAAAATAAATCTAGCTGAGTGAGATTTGTCCCTGTTGAAACTTTGCATTTCCATGTTAATTTTGATATCTCCTCTTGGAAATCTAAGCAGCTTTCATGGGTTTTTATCTATACTTACAATGATTTTTAACCGCAACCTACTGAACTGAATATTACGAGATGAATAATATAGCAGATGGCACAATGGTCCACTGTGTCGCAATGCTTTCACACCTTCAGGGTTAGGGGTCGAATCCCACCTCTGCTCTGGCTGCAGTTTGCCTGCTCTCCATGTGTTGGGTTGGCTTTCATCTGCCCACTAGCTTCCTCCTGCAGTCCAATGACATACAGTTACTCTATTTGGTATTCCTGAATTGCCCGTAGTGTGTGACTGTGAGTGTGTGTGCTTTGGCATCCCTTCTAAGGGGTGCCACCCCCACCCCCATAATGACACTGACCAGCATAAGATGTATGGATGGATATTCATGTCAATAGGTGTGTGACACAAACATAAACTCCTCTAGATTTATAAATGAGCCATTTGCAAGACACCACTTTAAAAAAAAGATTCAAGTTGCCGTTTATCTAAATATCTATTAATATACTGGCCCTCAATTAATTATTAATGTATGTCCTGATCTGTTCACAAATACATGAATATTTAAAGGAATAAAATTACTCCCCCCCCATCCCATAATTCTTTTCTCATCAAAGCACAGCACAAAAACATGAAAAGGGTTGGACTTCAAAGTATTTATACTTTACGCTATAACTGGCTGAAATAATAATTAAAAAGCTGGAAAAATGTACTAATTCTGCTCACTCTATTAAAGGAGTAGTAACTCTATAACTATTTCTCTGCATGAGCCTTCAGTCCTGTTTCTCAGTCAAGGCATTTGTAAGTTCAGTTTTCTGTTAATTGGTCATATTTCCTGAACATGTGCAATGAATAAGCGCAATAGGCCAAAACCATGTATTCGGCCAATACTGGGTTTATTTATTTCATTTGTAATAATTCCTACAACAAAGAAGGAAAATGCACTGTTTGCACAGATGTGCCAAAGGACAAATTTAGTGTCATTTTAGTGACAACTTAAGTCTAAATTCTTAGCTATGTAAAATAGATCTGGAACGTTTTTATGACCTGATTGTTCTGTACGTGTCTGCAAAGTGAATAAAATGTAAGTCTGTAGTTTATTCATTTGAGTATTTTAAAATCTTACTGAATAATCAAAGACGCCAACAACAGCATGGCTGCATAATAATTTAGTATACAGCACAACACAGTGAGTTTGCCTTTAGTTTATCTCACAGTCAAAAAAAAAGTTTTGGAGAAGTTGGGGCAGTTTTTAACTATATATACTTTAGCCAGAAGGTAAATCATCACTGAGTTGATTGTCAAAAAAAACAAAACATTCTCCAAAATGGAAAAGGAATTAGGGGTTATAAAGAAAATATCTTGAAGCAAAACTGCATCCTGTTATGTATAACAACTGATATAGCTAATTATATATGGCACTGTGTCAGACAGTGAAGTAAACACATCTGGATGTAAGTTTTATATGCAGGTTACATGCAGAAGCAATTATTAAAAGTATATTCAAATAATTTCATTATAGTTTGAGAAGGAGTTTGTGAACTCTTAGCAACGATCTGATTTTCTGTATGATAGTCCCTAAAATGAGATCTGATCTTCATTTAAGCATTAATAATAAAAACAATCTTATTCAACAAACACACAACATTTACAATGCCCTATCTTTGTTGAAACAGTGCTTTAAACAATCACAACCATTGATGGAAAAATTATGTGATAACAACCTCTTCAAAAGAGGGTAATTGGACGCAGGTGTTTCAGTCAGAGATTTACCTGCCCTGCCACACAGCAACAACAACCAGCAAAAAATAACAATGTTGGTTACCCGCTCTTTGCCACACATTTCTCTTCAAGTGCAAAATAGCACAATCAAAACAGATTTCTGAGGATCTCCGCAGAGCTACTGAAGCTCATAAGTCATCACGAATATTTGTAGACTTGGACCTCGGTCCAGTCAGACAAATAAATAGTTTCCATATAGAAGAAAGTGTACACCGTTACTACAGTCCCAAGGAGCAGAGATCATATAAATGTCATATAAATGTCAGTGCGAGAGTCTACCAGAGAATCCTCAAACAAATGACAAGGAATCCAATAGTAACTGCTTAGCATCTGCAGTACCACATGCATTTGACAATGTCTGTGTTCTACCTTAAGAGGAAAACTAAACAAAACTAGTAGAGATTTACAGTGGAGGACACCGCTCCTCTCCAAAAAACATTGCTGCCCAGCTCAAGTTTGCCAAGGACCACTTAGATCAGTGGTCTCAGTCCCGGAGAGACCCAGCCCTGCACATTTTTGGGGTTGCCCTCATTTAACATGCACCTGATTCTGCTTCTCTGCTAATTACCATCCTTTACTTGAGTTGAATCAGGTACAGTGGAACAGTGAAAGAATGAAGCTGTGCATGGCTGGTTCTCTCCAGGACTGCAGTTGGAGACCCCTGACCTAGATGTTATACAGCACTACTGCAACCACATTATGTGAACAGAAGAGACAAATGTTCTGACCAAAGCTCATGTGCCGTCGTAGGCAAACTTCACCGCCAACGCCTCCCACTGAAGACAAAGCAAAATGACCCTGCCTCCTCCGAAGATGGCATCCTAGATGGCTGCCTATGTTGCTTAATAGGTTGACCAGTATTGCTCTGGAGTAGATGAAACACTGGATTCCAGCTGCCACACCTCACTGCAATTGTAAAGCATGATGGAGACCTCTGGTCATGAAATGCAGGGTTGCCAACTCTGGGCAGCTGGCAACTTTGGGAGTGAGATTTTCAACTCGAGACAAGTCTGCAGACACATGTAACAGTTTAATTAACTTATAAATACCCCAAAACTTTAGCTATAGCTAATTTTAATCTTATAATAGAATAATATAGATTTGCCATAAGATTTCTTGCATGAGAGTATGAAAGCTCGAGTGTCATGCCGGATGAATGACAGTTGGCAACCTTGTGAATGTCTAGTGATCACTGACGGACCAAAGAAGTGTTGTGTCAGGTCATTTTTACAAGAAAATCTCAGTGGGTCTGTCTGTAATTTGAAACACAGAAGCTTGGTCATAAACACTACAATAATCCAAAAAGAGAAGTCAGTCAGCAGTGAGTCGCCAAAACAGAAGAAAGCCTTTCAGATTGGCCAAGAAGTTGTGGCCTCAGTTTCTTTGAAATGCTGTGATGATATCTGGAGCAGTACAGTCATGCAGGATATCCCAGAGATACCTCATATATACATATAACAGCCACAGAAAATGTTTGTTTAGAGTTGTTGCCAATCAAGCAAGGTCCACTAGTGACTGAATATACGATGTTAAACACTTTTTGCTATATAACTGTATTTCCAGAATAACAAATAAAAATATTTTTACAATAGCAGCAAGAGGAAATATTTCTATGAGTTACTGGGAACAGTAGGCCCATTTCATTTCTCTTAGCATTTTCTTTTTATTTTACATTTATTTTCCATGCAGAGCATCTCTACAATGGAGGTGTTATGTTGTTATTGATTTCTGATTTCAGGTGCGAAAAGCACAGAGCAAGAACCCAGCCAGCCAATGAGAACGCAGAATGCAGCATGTTTATTTTTAATAGAGCTATGGCTTGGCAGTGACTTGAATTTCATTTTTTATTTACTATATTATTATTTTTTTATTATTATTACTTTATTTTTGAAGACAGAACCATGGTAAACATAACTCATAGCAAGAGGGGATTGTTTTTCTCTGGAAGAGCCTTGGGTGCTTTGTTTCCTATTGCATCATTTTCTGTTGAAGCTCTTTACAGGCAAGTGAATGAATCACAACAAAAAAAACTGTAAGCATTCAGGACAGCTTATTACGATTTACCTAATAAGGTAAAATATAGGCCACTTTGTTGTGATGTGTCAAAACAAGTCAGTTATCAGCCCTCAAACTAATGTTAGCAGTTGGATGTTTCGGGGGAGCCCCTGCCCACCCAAGCACACAAATGGCTTCCTGATTAAAGAGAACTTAAACAAATTGAAAACAGACATTGATGATTTGTCAGTAGGGTTGTGGTATTGGGGGGAGCATCCAAAACAGGAAGTAGGGATAACTGGGCGAGTCCCGAAATATTCACGATCACAATGAGGACAAACAGAAGCTGAGAGTCACAAGTCCTCCACAAAATGTCAGGGGGGTAAACAAAGCAGTCATTTATAAATGGGAGAGGGAGCGGGCTGTCTGACAGCTGCAGACGCATTGCAGATAGCAAGCTCTCGTACTTGTTTAGTCTGAAAGAAGTCTTGATTCACATTTGCAATCATACATACAACCTGAACTAAGAAAAATTACAAATAATAATGACTGCTGTTGCTGTCATTGTTGTTTCAGAAATGGTTACAAAATGAGCAATGGATTAATTAATGTCTTTTAGCTTATAGTTTAGAAAGCCAATGAAATTTAATGTAATGTGGATAAAGAGCCACCCCGAGTGATACTGCCGACTCGGAGGGGCTTTATCTGACAGTGGCAAGCAGCCTCTTTCTGAGGCACCAGTGAAAAGAAGAAATATGGGCATTGCAACGTTGTTCCTTCGAGAAACAGCGATCCATTCTTGAATTGCAGTGTCTTCTTGCTCTAATCCCTCCCCACCGACAAAAAAAAAAAAAAAACAAAGGCTGTAATCAATGAGGCAGAGTGGCCTGAACCCGGGAACCAAGAGCTGACAGAACAGCCGGCAGACAACGCATGACATTTAGAGTGAAAAAGCTGACACTGTCTCCATCACTGTCAGTCCCTCCACCATGATGCGGAAGCACATATTAAAACATCCTTCATCTGGCCTTTGTTATTGGCAGAAATTGTTTTCGTCTCTGTTTGATACTCTGTTGGACTCTGGCAACGCCCCCCCTCTACCTCCTAAAACATATCTGGTGGTAATGGTATACACCCCTTTGCACCATTTACACCATCATCCCTCCCATTTCACCTCATTTGACCCTTCTTTGACATGAGGCCCTTATCCCTTCTTTCTTTCTTTCTTTCTTTCTTTCTTTCTTTCAATTTCTTCTGTCTTTTTGGCAACAGAATAAAATCCGATCACAGTTTGTCTCAAGGTGTAGACGGTACGTTTATGCATGACATACTTTCTTACACTAAAGTATGAGTTTCCCAGCTAATTGTTCTACATGTGCATTAACCAATCAACGTATTAAGAAATAAACACTCAGATTCAAATCCTTGACTTGAGCACACAAGTCTTGACTTGAGTGTGTGAACAGAAGTGTGACCTTTGACCTCAGGTCAAAAGGCTACTGAAAGTCTACAGCTTTTCATCTACGTGTGTGTGTGTTAGACATGCGTTCGCAGCACCTCATCTAGAACTTTGTATGACCCCAGGGCAAAAAGCGGTCACTTGTCTATTGGTTAGGATAGATGATGTTCCAGAGAAATTACATTATAGACATCCCCTAGAGTCGGCAGACTTTTAGCACGAGAATCAGTCATTGTTAGCCTTGTCTGCGCTGAACTTCTCTTTACATGAGTGGCCTCGTTTTCACCACTGGAAGACCTCCATGCACCAAATTGGCCTGGTGTGTTACGTGCCCATTCTACTTCAAGGAGACGTGATGCACTTAGCATCGTATTGTAAAGATGTTCAGACCGACTAATGTTGTTACGATGTAGCTACCTTAGATGGGCTGAACGAACATCATCTGTTAACTTCCTGTAGCGTTGATTCGCTCCTGCTTCTGGGCTGCTTCTGGGTATCAGTGCAGGAGAAACAAAGCAGTGATTGCTGCTCATGTGTTATTGCGGGGTTTGACATTTGTTGACATTTGAAAACGTCAAAAATCTTTACTTGAGGAAAATATGCCACCCTGATTCTCTGTGTCGCCATGCGTTGTTGTATCTATTTTTAATAGTGATATTTTGGCTATGCAGACGTCATTAGTCTTATACGTTCATGACCCTAAGACTTGCATAACAAAAAAGAATTTGTATATTTATTGTGGTAATAAAAGATGGCATTTTTCACTATTGTGTGTGTGTGTGTGTGTGTGTGTGTGTGTGTATATATATATACACACACACACATATTATGTGTCCCCACAATGTGATAAAAACCAGTTATTTTGACATTGTATGGAGTATTTATCCAGTCCCCAGAAGGAAGAAGTCAATTTTATAAAAATCTGTGACTGCAACCTAACAACCAGAAATGCCAAAAGTCTCTAACCTTACTGGGTGGAGGTTAAGCATTCGTTTGTTGTTCTACCTGCTCACACAGAGCACATATAATAGTAATAAATAACCATTGTAAAATGAGCATGGCAATTAGAGGCAGGCCACATCTGTGTTCCTACTTTTAATTAATGATTTCCTTCTCCTAGATTTCTCTTAAAACTCTGGTCGAACAGCATTGTTCTGTTTCATATACGATGTGTTTCACAAATTCCATGGATTACAGGTCACAACCCCCAGTCTACATCCTGGGTTTCATCTCTGTTTGTTCCTGAAAATGTAAACACATTATGGAGGAAGGAGGAGTAGTCGATACGCTACTAGTCCCTACCCGTAGTCCCCATTCTTGACAGTGCAATAAATATGAGAACACATTTTCTGTGCTGTTCTCCTTTTCAGATCACACTCCAAGTGTGGAACTGGGGAATCGCATGTACAGAAGAGGTAGACGGCACACGTGATCCAAGGCTCTCCATATAGCCGTCTGCTGGAAGGTCATGTGATCTTCTGCAAACTGACAAACGCCTCTTGTGAGAAGGCGGGGCCTCTCATTCATCTGCTGAAACAGGAAACGAGTCTTAATGAAACATGTGACAAGATAAGGAGGAGAAAAAAAACTATTTTCAAAACATAATCAGGAGAAGGTTGTGCGAGGGCATGGGGAGCAGATTAAATTACCATGGTTTTAGATATGCGAAATAATTTCTGTCAAAAATCTTTATTCAAGTTATGACATGTTAATTATGTTTTCCATTAATTAAATGGATCACAGGTCAAGTAGACAAAAACTCATTGCGAAGGTTATAAAAGCTAGTATAAAGTTTGGAGAGTGTTTTGGGGATATTGTCAGTTCAAACTTTTAACATTTTTGGTGTTATTTTTTTACCTATTTTCACTTACTTGCCAGTTATTCTAGTAACTCAAATCATCTCTAGATTTATCAGCTTCAAGGAACTGAAATCGTTTAGTTTTAACTGCATCATTTGGTTTTGTTTCTACCCTTTTCTTAGCTGTAATTAACTTCCTGTCGATCTTCACTGTACATCAGTTACCTGTAGCTGCCTGAAGTAATCCTGATGTCAGTGATACAATGCTAAATGAATTTGGGCTGTAGTATAATATGATAATTATCAGAAAATGGTTTTTTTCCTACATGATATCTGTCTGGTTATAAATATATTCCTCTCGCTTTTAAATGTTTGAGTGTGTGGGTATGTACTAATGTGTTAAGCTGAAGATACTGCTCATCAGACACCCTTTGCATTTCTTTGTATTGTTCAAATCCTAATATTTTACATGTCTTTGGCAACAAATAATGTACAATAAAGGCAGACCATTGTTTATTTTCATCTAAAATCTAAAATCATCCCTTAATTTTTAAAACAGGCCACTGTCCATGGATTTATAAATGCACCTTCAGATTTCCTACTGTTTGACAGTGTGAAATGTGTTTTTCAAAGGCAGCGATAATTAAGGCTCCAAATAGAGCCCCATGTTATATATGGGCTGAGTGGTTTTGCTTCAGCCGGACTGTTCAGTGCCAGTATGAACCAGCCGGAGCTGTATGGAGACGGAAAGGCCTCCTGTCTTGAGGCTTACGGCTCAGACTTACAGAGAAGGACCAGCCCTCTTATACACAGCCGTCCATAATCATTCAGGGTGGCTCGGGGGCAGGCTAAAAAGGTGGGGAGACCAGAGGGAAGGGAGGATGATGGGTTGGGTGGGGGGGTCAGGTTCAGGAGAAGGGAAAGGACAGAGGGTTAGAGCAGCAACAACTGAGAAGGAAAACGGCAGGATTGGGGGCTGATTTGACAAGAGCCCAATCAGCCTCTCAGGGGAAATATTACCTTCCTCATTATAGGCTGATTGGCCTTATTTCATCCAAGTAGGGCCAGGCATTCTGCTAGCAGTTACTCTGCTGTGTGTTAATGAAAAGGCAAAATGAATTAACAGGAGTCATAGTTCAGGGTAATCGCCATAGTGGTCTTATGCATGGTGATGCAGAATGAGAAGCTGAACTATAGAAAGTGAAAGTCAGGGATTGTGGAGTACCTTTCAGCGAACTCTCCGGTGTTCTTTCAAGAGATGCCGAAGATAGTGATTTTCAGAGAATTTCAGAGAAGATAATCACGGCCCACCCAGACTTTCCAAGGAGAAATGCATTAAAACGGCAGGCTAAAGGGGATTGTCACACAACTGAAGATAATTTATTGGCCGGCAGAGCAGGGCGAGGGATGGAGGTCAGACGTAGGTCGCCGGGTCACGCAGATACAGCAGAGTTTGGAATTTGTTTTCACAGGCTTCGTTTTGCAGGCCGCACCTCACAGCAGCTGTGTGGGGAGGCGCTAGCACCTCCCTATAGCACCTCCCTGTAGCACCTCCCTGTAGCAGGGGACGCGGCGGCTGCCTCCTTCCGCACCAGCTGGAGTGCTGTGATGGCGTCTGACGAGGGGGCCGGTGGGTGCGGCACTGCGGCGCTACCTGCCACCTGCAACAGATGCAAGATGTGGGCTGGCTCTCCAGAGAGGGAGAAGGAATACCCCCCCCCTCGCAAATGCACATAGATGCATGCTGCATTCTGGCCCTGTAACTGGCCCTAAATGCTCAGTCTTGACGTACAATAGTTGCATACTCAGAATGCCAGGTCGCTCACTGCAGCAACGATACAAACAAAGCAGGGCAGCTATTATTATTATTATTATTATTATTATTATTATTATTATTATTATTATTTTTAAGAAGAATTATTTGCATAGCAGCCTTCACCATAAGTAGGATGGATGGATTTGATGTTTACTTACAGAATTCACGGATTAATCCTTCAAACCCATAATTGCTAATCCATAGCACACACCTGTGTAGTCAGTGTTCTGGATGATTAGTGAAAGGTGACTGAAACCAGTAGGTTGGGGGGAACTTAGATTACCTTCATCTTCCAAACAGTCCTGAATGGGAATTTATCCAGGATTACAGAGTTAGTCATACACACATTCGGTTGAATGGTTCCAGCAGCAATTCTGGTTTATCAGAATCTCCAACAGTGCAGTGTCCTCTCAGTACCCTCTCCAGAACTCCAGAACTGGCCGCTTGCTTAACCAGACCAGCTCCCAGCCTGTATGAAGGGTTTGGAAACTGGAAACTTATACCCAGAAAATGTGTGTGTTGCACTACACCTTTGCTTTGTATTCTTATACATGTTGTATAGAAGTAAAATTAACTACAAAGTGAAATAAAAACATATGCCATTATTTGGGAAAATTTTTAGTTTAATTTTAAAACCTGAAAAAGTCACACATTTTTAATGAATGTAGCTGCAAGATCTTTTACTCATGCTAGAGGAAAATCCGTAGTGTTAAGTGGATTCTAACCTTTCGGTAATGCACCAGAAGGAACCTTTTGGAACTGGGTTTTATAAAATGTACAGAGGTAATTTGTGGTTTATTTTAAGGTATATTTGTTTGAGTTATTTACCACAATATCTTTGCCAAAATGTAACACAAATGGGTACAGCTTTCTGGGGAACAAAACCACAATTAGCAGGTATACTGTTAATAAAACATACACACACACTGCATACTGAAATATATTTTAGGTTTCAGGCTCTTGTTTCTCTACACTTTAATCAACACCTGGCTGGAGATCCATGGAATCAAATTAATCATTGATGATTCTTTTTAATTTTAAAATAAATGGTTAATGTTGGTTGCGCAGCATTGATGATTAATAGAACTGAAGTAGCTATAACTATGTGTGATAAGAATTATGCTTGATCAATAACACAAAAGGACTAATGTCTTATTTTTATTACAGCTACATTTGCATTTGAATTTCCCAGTTCTCAACAAACTATCACGTGCGCTAACATCATCGAGCCGTTAGCCTTTTGACCTTCCCCCCCCCTCTCTATTTCCTCTCCCTCCAAGCCCAGCCCCCCTCCTTATTGCAGCTTATGGAGGGAGGGAGAGGGGCGGGGGGCCGCAGGGCCATGTCCAATCCCAGCAGCACGGGAAACATTTCCTTTCACCGACTGCCGATCCATCAAACTCGTACCACCGCTGTGAGCCACATCAGCCAGGGCAGAAGAGAACAAGGCCCAGCACCAGACCCCCACACCCCAGCCATCAGTCATCGCACACGCTGAACTTTAGCTGACCCCTGAATGCATTTTAGAAGCTGCTGTCCTTAGCACATAGTTACACTTAAAAAAGACAGGCTTTAAATGATGCCCGCAATCCCATATTCTCTGTTTTTTCCACCATGCATTAGGCATAACAGTCCTGACCAAAAAGCACAATAAGATTTTTTACTTTTATTACAGTATCAGGTATTATTTTACGTGGTTTTAATTATTTTGCGTATAAAGATTAATTAAATGCTATTATAAGGAATTAGATTAAATGCATAACGTCAATGTTCCTTGTATCTATCTGCAAATCAAATTTGCTGTGTTCCTCTGCTCAGTTGCATCTCTGAGTGTCATAAAGTGCGAAAAACAGTCTGAAAAGCAGCTTGAAGCTTTTGCTGCTGAAATTCTAAACAGACTAAAGAAAGAAGGCTTGTTAAAAAATGAAAGCAGAGTAACATGTATCATCATTATGCAATTGCAGGCTTAGCCAGAAAACTGCGAGACATTGCAAAGCTGAGATCGCTACGCTTATCTCAGCAGTGCATTTGATTGGGCTAAGGTCACCTCAAACATTAATGTGCATTATCGCCGTGTACCGTACAGAGTGTTTTTACATTGAAAAGTTAACTGCAATATTCCTCTTAAGAAAGAAAACAGATAGTGTTACTAGGTCAGAGGTACGAGGATAATTTAGTCCATCTTATAGCCTAAAACTTCGTCTAGATCTAGCAGATACGGCACAATTATAGTAAACTAACTCGGTAATGACATAAAACCCTCAATATAGAAGCTAAACATTCTGTTTATCTAAGTGACAGGTAACTTATATGCTTGCTTAACGGAAAATCAGGGAAAAAACTTCAAACCGTAGAAAATATATATTTATATCTCAGATGCCAAATTTGTTTTTCAGCTTGAGACAAATGTACTGCACCACCTCCCGGTGTGATTATACGAATGGATCGCTCACTAACATCTGTGCAGGCAACAATAAAAGGGGATTTAGTGTTACCCCAAATAAGGTAAAAAGTGGCAGTCTGTCTATTAAAGGCTTTATTACAGTGCCAGCAGCTCTGGTCTAACTAGGTTAGTCCTGTATCGGGGCCTGTAACCCCCTTCAAACACTGCTTGGGGCTCACGCTCCCTCCTCTTACCTCCCCTTTGTTTATGAACGCGGCACATGGCAAACATCCCAAGTAACCCAGCAGGGCAGGAGTCCTGCTCTGCTTGGGGATTAACTTTGAGAAGTCAGCATGATGGGATCACGCCGTTACAATGGGGGGGGGGGGGGGGGGCTCCTCTCTGACTATCTACACTATGCATGGAGTCTCAGTGACTAGAAACTCTGGTCACCTGTATGCCATATGGGTAAAATTATGCTCTGTATTATTATTAATAAGCTTTCGGTACTTATTATATTCATTGTTGACCTCCCTGTCATTTGCATGCAGTAATTCCTAGAGCCTGTGATGACCTTTGTGTCATTTGTAGTAATGTTCAAATGAGATTCAGCAGCAGGTGAATCGACATAATGTGTGATGATTTTATTTTCAATATCAAGTTTTTATGTGAGAGTTATGAAACCATGTTACTTACGAATTTTGTAATTTAATTTGAAACATCCAGTGTAACAAAACCTGAATATAATTATTGTATAAAATGATTACAGCATTTATTACAAAAATCCAACAAACAAGGGCTCTATTTACACTTAAGGATGTGCTCACATGTGATTTACACGAAGGATCGGCTGGCATGAATGACGAGTGAGTGACAGGCAGCTGCAGTAATGATAGTGAGGAAGAATTGTTCGACATGGAGACAAATGTCTGCTTCAAGCCCTTCAAACGTTAAATTTAAAGCCCGTAATGTGTGAATAAAGAAGACAGAAAGTGGCAGTTTGGCAGCCTCAACCATGAGTGTCACTTTGAACTGACACACGTGTCAGCTAAGGAGAATTTTGGGATTGGAGGTCATCATTCCAATCATTTGCATCCTTATGTACAATATTACAACTTTTGTGCAAACATTTGCTCATGTTCTGTGATGCCTATGACTTTAAATCATTTTGATGCTTTAGGGACCCTCCAGATATGAGGTATCGTCGTCCTGGTTCTTAAAAATGTATGATAAACATTATTATAATGATGCACATAGTCTAGGAAGACCTGATGGCCCAAGTGAATTGTAATTACCTAGAAGTAATTATACAATAAATGCAATTTAGCTAACATCTCACTTTTATTGTTTTCCTATCCCTTATGATAATTTACATACACATTTATTCAACCCCCACTGAAAGACAGCCAAGATGTTAAATACTTAAATTATAAAATGTATGCATATTAAACTGTATAAATTACATAACAAAGCTATTTTCATCTGATTAGCTGACACGCACCTTTCACTGAGTAATGAAAATAAAACAAATTAAAATATGTGCTGCCACAATGTAATGAATACACTACAGGGGTTCAGCAGCAAGCAATAGTACATTAGGTATTGATTATACAGTATTTATGACATCTGTTTAAGCCACGGGAGCTGTCTGCCGAGGATGGTGCTTATTCGACAGCAGGACTGTGCTGATACAATATAAAAAGACAAATGGCACTGGAAATATTTCAGGGCGAAAAGTTTGGAGCAGCAAGGGAGTTTCAGTAGTTTGGGCAGGTTCCCGGTGTTGACTGGCTTCAGGACTCAACTGCAGCCAATTAAGTAGATAAACACACTGTTCATATTCACAGCTGGGCCTTATTGGATGGTTGCACTGAGCGACACTAATTCACCAGCCTTTCATTTCAGCCCTATTTGAACTGAACTGCTCGGACCAGAAGCACATGTTTGAGGGTAAATCTAATTTACTATGTCATTATTATTTAGATTGGCAATAATGGAGTTTCATTATAATAGTCAAAACTTTTTAAGAGTTCCTTTGTCCAAAAAATGCTGCATGTTGAGGTTGTGCAAGACATTGTGAAATCATCACCTGTGAGCTGCTTCAGTCACCTAGATTCCAAACCGAAGTTGTAGCTGTAAGATGAGTTCAGCAGAAGGTCCTGACAATGGATTTTGACCTTAAGAGGTTTGCATTACAGAGAACTTAGAGGCCCTAAGTCATCCAAGTAATCCCATTATACAGAACCTGGATATTATGAGGCACAGTCCGATCACTACTAAACTGTTTTACCTTTGCTATGCTGTGCTACTCTGTGCTATACTATACTGTACTGTACTATGCTAATAGCCCTGACTCATGAACACATTAAACAAATAGTTAACAATAGTTCAATGGTTTGAAACAAACTTCCAGCAGGACAGTAGCAGTTGAAACACAATTCCATTTATTCAAATTTATGCTAAAAGCGTTTTTCTTTTTTCTACTCATACCACACAGTGCACATATTAGCAAATGTTTGGTTCCTTTCAGCTTATATTTTGTCCTAAATAATTTTCTCATATATTTGGGGAAAAAAAAGCAATTTTTTTAAAAAAGCTAATAAAATGAACATATGAGTAAGCGGATGAGATCATCCCATTTTGGTTCCTGTTAGAGGAGTGTCAGTTGTCATATGCCTGACTTACGTAGGCACACATTTTGCAGATGTTAGTTTAAGGCTAGTGGATGACCACCTCAGTGCCAAGATATCTGAAGTGTGAGCTGTAGCTAAACCAGGTGCCTGTCAGAAGCAGGGGAAGCTCTAGAAAAGGTCTTCTTGTCAGCTAAATAGCCGGGTCAGTTTAATACACTTAAAACGGGGTCAGTTTCACACAGATAAACAGGGTCAGTTTGACACACCTGTCACCTGTCGGCTACGCTTGGAATTTCAAGTCATCTTAATACTTCGAGAAGCTTATTAAATATTCCGATTTTTATTTCAAACTGAACACTGAGGGTAATTCACTGAAAAAAATCATTATGATGACCTGTTATATAAGAGAAAAAAAATCAAGAGGTACAGTGAATATGTAACAGGAGAGAAGGGTCTCAAAGACGAGCTTTTCAATGAAATTCCTGCTGTCAGACTCCGAGATGTATGGGGTCCAGAAAGCTGTCAAAGCGACAGAACAATTTCACTCTTTCCAAAGTGGCATAACTGGATATTTGGATCTGCGTAAAGGGAAATGCCTGTGCTTACATGATTCTCATGTCCGCTTGCCCAGACGAACAATGGCTCATCTACGACATATAAAGGTTGCCCAGTACGTTGTAATTACACATCAGAATCTTTAATAATATGCCCTTTTATGCTCCATATTTGTAAAACATTCTACTGATTTTTTTTCAGTATACAGTCCTCTCAGCCTGTAGTTAAGAATCAAGCATAATTTTCAAAAACAAATTTTGCAACATCAATTGCAAAATGGTATTGCAACATATATTGATATGCTACTACCTCGTACATTATTGTTATAGTTGCTGAGTGAGAACGTCTGTTAAACGGTGACATAATATAACAAATAGCATTAACCCTAAATCAAGTAAATCTAATTATTTTAGTGGCTTATTTTACAATAGTAGAAAAGAAAGGCTAAAGTTATTTGACTCTCATATTCATGTTATCAAGATCCCCAAAGCAGTTCTGGGTATATGTACGTGACACTATTTACTTTTTCAAGTCAAGTCAAGTCAAGTCAAGTAGGTTTTATTGTCATTTCAGCCATACACACAGTATATGGAGAAATTAGATAATGTTCCTCCAGGACCATGGGGCAACACAGAGCAGGACAAAGACAGAGCAACATCATAAGTGCAGACAGGACAGCATAGCAGTACAGATTGACAAGACAGACAAGACAACATACAGTGCCAATTAACAGTGGTAACATTCTGGATACAGTATTTGTTAGTGTATGGTAGCAGCGAAGGTTGTTTGTGCAAAAATGCTGTACAAAAATGCCGTGGTATAATAAATAACAATAAATATTATATACAGATGTACAGAGGTGTATGTGTGTGTGTGTGGGGGGGGATTGTGTTCAGTTCCGGTTCAGGAGTCTGATGGCCTGAGGGAAGAAGCTGGTCCCCATTCTGGCAGTGGAGGCCCGTATGCTACGGAACCTTTTGCCAGACGGGAGGAGGGAGAAGAATGTGTGTGAGGGGTGTGTGGGGTCGTCCACAATGCTGGTGGCTTTGTGGATGCTGCGTGTGGTGTAGATGTCTGTAATAGAGGGGAGAGAGACCCCAATGATCTTCTCGGCTGTCCTCACAATCCTCTGTAGGATCTTGCGGTCCGAGACGCTGCAATTCCCGTACCAGGCTGTGATGCAGCCACAGAGAATGCTCTCTATGGTCCCTCTATAAAACATGGTGAGGATTGGGGGTGGAAGGTGCGCTGTCCTCAGTCTCCGCAGGAAGTAGAGACGCTGCTGGGCCTTCTTGGCAGTGGAGCTGGTGTTGAGGGTCCACGTGAGGTTCTCCGTGATGTGGACACCGAGGAACTTGGTGCTCTGGACGATTATCTGTAATACTAAGAATTGAAAGTATTTTATTAATAATATAATTGTTATGATGGTTAGTGGTGAATTTCAGTTACAGGTTTATATAGTCATGCCTTCTACAACGACGTAAACTTTGAATTTTGCACATTCAGACTCTCAGCACATGAAATGCATTTGATCAGCTGAAATACCAACAAAGGTAGGAGCTGCATGAATGAGCGATCGTGTGGCTGTAATTGCCAGGTTTAAGCTCTTAACGCTGAACGGAATCAGACAGGCTAAATTCAAAGTGTAATTCTAGGCAGGTCAAATTTGCAACTTTTCAATCAGAACAAACTTACTTGATTGAAGAGTGTTTCTGAGAGAGTGATTTTTAGACACATACACTTCGCTGAATGGGCTGCCATGGCGATCACACGGCTTTTGACCTTCGCCCGGAGGCATATCCTCCGTCAACAGCATTTCATCAGGGGAAAAAAAAACCTTGACTTATTAAAAAGTTTCATCAAAGTGACATCAGGGGATCATGGGGGATCGATGTGTGAGCGGCTGTCTATTGGTGGAGCCATGGCAGTTGAGCACGGGCGAGGTGCCAATCCATCCAAGGCACACAGCCATGCCAGAACCCTGAAGGGTGTGCCCTTTTTCCAAGGACACGTGAGTAATTAGAAGCGCACAGTATTAAAGCAGGACCCAACTGTGTCCAGAGCGGCTCTGATGGCGTACAGAACGACTCGGTGCAGCACGGAACGGAGCCAACCGTGCGGTGGCCTGGAAGGCGAAAATTCGATGCATTAAGAAAACGACACAATTAAGGAAAAAAATAACAAGAATATGAACCATCAAAAACACAAAATAAGGAAACAACAACATCAATAATGATAATTATAATTATTTGCATTGTCTCAATGTGTTGTGTTTTGCACTTCAGGGCTTTCGTACAACAAAATACATTTTGGTTTCTTAACTGTATGTGCTCAAATGGCATGTCAGACTTAAAAAAGGATTCTTATTTAGCTCTTAAACAGCCGTTCAACGTACCTGCATGTGAGTAGATGCAATATTTTCTAAATATTGTATTTGGTTTTTAAACTAAGGGAAAGAGCAGCGCTGGAGGTTTCTTGTTGGATTTGCTTCCGGGTGGGTGCACAGGGTTCCCTTAATAAGGTCTGATGGTGTATGACCATCGCCCAAGCCTGCCAGATACTGCATTTGCATACGGTCTGCCCATGACCGGGTGCACATGTGGCTTTAAGCGGAGACAGGATCTAACAGACTGATACACAGAGTTTGGCATGCCATTTACGCATGTGTCTCACCTTAATGGGTCTTGTCATCATACATTAAACTAACAGTATATAGAGAAGAAATGTCTTCAAGTGACTGGGGAATATCGGAAGGAACAGGAAGATCTTTCGGCGCGAAATTTAATGCAAATTAACGTTTATATAAAATACCATTCATATATTGCTCTTTTTTATGGTGAATAAAGTTTACATATCATCACCAAATAGTAACAGAAACTGACAGGTCAATGACCTCCACGTTCAGATTGAAGTTCAGTGAATCAGTCAGACCTCCTTTGGTAGCAGAACGTAGACACTGTGTTTTGGCGTGATGCACCATTCTCTCCACTTGCATTCCAGTATGAGGTATGATCCTCCCAGGAGACTGAAAAGCCATTAGTAAGTGCAGAATTAATCTTTAAATGGATTTTAATTAGTCATCCACATCTGCAAAGCAGTGTCTGATGAACATCATTGTGAGGTCAGCAATATCACTGCATGGAGCCAATGACTCATTTATGAGCCAAACAGAAAACGAGGCGGGTTCCTCCCATCGGCCTTATTGTCAGATCCTGACTTTAATGGTGATGAAGTCTGCTCTTGTTAGCGAGGCAAACACCCCCCCCCCCCCTGCCCTCACCATTCTCCTCTTGGTGGTTGGCACATGCATAGTCTGGGCATGAGGGGGATCACCTACATTCTGAATGGTTCCATTTTTAAATTCAGAAATGATATATAAGAGGACTTCTGTTTACGTTAAGGCACTTAATTTTCCTCTTCCTTCTGTTCAATTCAAGGATTAGGAAGTAACTGCAGAGTAGAGTATTATACTATACTACAGAGTAGTATATAATGATACAGAACACACTGAAATCACATCAGATGTATAATGTGCTTCATTTGTTGCTCTGCATGGCCTTTTATTCAAAAACTATGCATGTGACATTTTTTTGTACGAAAGGCCAGAGTACACCAGAGTACACCAGAGTACACCAGTCCATGCAGCATTACTTCCACGTGTTCAATATGTTGCATTATATCCATTTTTAGGTACACCAGCAATACCACAATTAGTATAACCTAACATTCCTGACTGTTGTTCCTTTTGTTTTGAAATAAATCTTAAATGCAGCAGACATTTTTAGCAAATAACTGCCTCCCATATGATTCCCTGGCTGGCCTGGTAGAGCAATGAATCATGGTACCAATAAGGCTTTTCATATTGCTGGCATGGATGTATGACAGTTTCAGGTATATCACAGAACTGTCCCTTGCACAGCAAGCTGTGATTTAATTATGCTCGGAGAGGCCTGTGTGGCATTTCAAACTGCAGGTTAGTTAAGCGTAGAAATTTGACTGCCCAGATCCAAGCTAGATCAGGTCTCATTCTGACAGCTTCTCAACTCGTCAGCAGGAAAGTTCCCCCCGCTGATTGCTTGGGATTGAAACTTCTCTTAAATTGTGTTTTGTAGCGAGAAACGAATGTTATTTTTCTCTCTTATGCCAGCGTTACATAAATCAATAGCACTATTTACACTAAGATGGGCATTTTCTTAAACACAGAGTGTGGTCCTCTCAGATGGTTCTAGCAGGAAAATGTGGAATGATGGCATGAACAGAGTCTCCAAGCTGATGCCTGAAGTGGCAGCAGAGAGCACGGCCCGATGTAGCTTCCATAAACCGACAACCTTTCGAAATGCCTCAGAAATTCAGCTTTTTTAACATGCTACTATTGGAAAAAGCAAGATTTCCCTTCCTGGGTAATTGGAAAGAATATTGGACAGGTAAAGTTTAATATCATCTTATGAGGAGTCAGTTTTACTCGAATGGTCAGTACATGAAATTTCTTTTCTCCACATTACCCTCACACTGAGATGACTCCTGAACAGTTTTTGCTGCTCTTTTAATGCAATTTGCAATTCTCTCTAAAAACTGAATAATTGTTTTTATCTTGCAAACTGTGACAGACCACAAGAAGATTATTCAAGGTCATCCAGAGTTTATTACCTGACCCACTTTTTCTGGCTCCCAAAGGCAAGGACAGAAAGGCAGATTTAAGAAATCGTAATTATGTCCAAATAATTTGAGTTTAAAAGAGAACTTGATTGCATGCTGTATTCAATCATTTATAATAAACTGTCAGTCACACATGTATAGTGTTATCAGTTATGACTTACTTTTATGATAAGTCACATTTACTGTGACTTTTCATTGTAAGACTTTTCACACACACACACACATCCTGCAAACACCTGTCAAGACAGGGCAACAGGATGCCCTGGAAAAGGCAGGGACACACCCTGGTTGAGATATCTTTCTCTCTCTCTCACACACACACACACACACGTGTGTAATTATATCTTTGTGGGGACTCTCCATTCATATCTATGGGGAAAACTCTAATCCCAGCATGAAGATCTTAACCCCCACCCAGCCCTAACCTTAACCATAAGTAACCAAACAAATATGTTTTTTTTTTTTTTTTTCTTTCAATTTTAGTTTTTTGATTGCATTCATAGGTCATTCTGGGGACCTGAAAAATGTTTCCCATGACGTCAAAATAACAGGTTTTTATCATATTGTGGGGGACATTTGGCCCCCAGTGTAATGAACCTAATGTAAAGACACACAGACACACAACCCTGGGGGTTAAAATCAGCGATGCTTCCCAAAGAGCCACCATGCAGCTGCTGAAATGTCTCTGAAATGTTCAAATTCACCTGGAAGGTTGAGGAGTTATGGGGACCTTTGGCAGCCGAGGGGGGGGGACCTTTGGCAGCCGAGGGGGGGGGCCCACGTCTGAGCGACTGTCTCTCAGCAAACTCTGCATTTGGTTCGAAATGACGCAGAATAAACATACCAGTTAGTGGCTTTCTTTACCTTCTTAATGCTGATTTGGGAATTAACAACACACAGCTGTGCATCACCATATGTATCAAATTCAGAAATCACAAAGTGTGAAATGAAGGGTAATTGGAGTGCAATTGATTATACTAATTGCACTGTATAATTAAATCAGCCTCACTTAAAATATCCACAGAATCCAATTATAAATGAGGTATTACTAATTGTAAGAGGCTGTTTTTTTGTCTGTTTGCAGTAATTACTGCTATTATTATTATTATTAATAATAGTAGTAGTAGTAGTCGTAGTGGTTGTAGTAGTGTTGTAGTAGTGTAGTAGTAGTAGTAGTAGTAGTAGTAGTAGTAGTAGTAGTAGTAGTATACAGCTAGGAAAAAAATGCCTTTTATGTTTTTTTCTGTTGGGCATCTAGAATTTTCCATGTGCTTTCGCAGGGCAATAATGTGCCCTTTATGCAGCTTGTGAAAGTCTGCTGCTTGCAGACAGGACAGCGCTTGAAATCCTGCATCAGCACATAATTCCTTTCCGGTGAGGCTATGCCTAGCTGCTGATATAATGAGCCTTTATACCTTATTCTGTTTCTAACATGATTTGTATTGGTGCCCTTGTTGGCAGTTATTAGCACGCCTCACGTTGCCATCTCTACAAATGACACGTTTCACCGTGGCTCTCACATGTCATTTGATGACAGCGCCTATGTTTTCAGGCACTTCCTGAAACGCTTCGTGTGTGTGTGTGCTTCCTATGTGTCCCCTTTATTACTTGTCAGAGCCATCTGATTGGCTCAGGGCTTGGACCTCAAACAGGCATGTGAACAAATGAAATCGAAATCCAAACTCCACTGATGTACATCATTTAAATAAAGGGTATTAGAGAGATGGCAGGTGCTGGTTATCCATTCGGAATTCATCCGCTTTGTGTTAATGTTGCTCCGTAGCCATTGGGGCATAATGGCCACAATGGTAACTTTTTTAAAAATGAATCTATTAATTATTGTCTCCATTTTCACATCTCTTACATTTATTATGCCGTTTTCTCCATCACAATTAACTGCGAATCGTTGTTCCTACCATATGAAAACAGAAAGCGTTTTTGTCTTAAGTGCTTAATTACTGTAATCCCTTCTGAGATGACACTATTATAAGGCTTAGAAACCAGTTCGGTTGCACGAACGCTGGTGAATGGAGACATTTTATAAAGTGAGTCCTGCTGACGAGGAGCTTCATGACTACATATGAATATCACTCAGTCTCTTGGTGTGTGGCACCTCAGGTTAGGTCTTGGTGCCTGTGACTGTATGGTCACCAGTCTGAGTCCCTGTCTTCAGCTGAATAGTCAAATTTCTGTTAGATCCTTAACCCCCCTCCCAGGGCTGCCTGAAAAATGTATGGACCCCCAATCTTCACACTCAAAAACAAGCATTCTGTTGCATCTGTACTTGTGTATTTGTTCAAATGCTACATATAACATTATTTCAAAATGTGCATCCTGAAAGATCGGTGATTAAATATATAAACTTGCGCAGCACTTTCTCATATTCAAAATGCATTGTGTGTGTAACAGTGATGCTCCTACATGACTTTCTTGAATGATGTGGCTGGTGTAATTATACTAATTAATACTGAGCCTTGTTAATTCTCTGATGCAGATTGCATTTATCCTTGGTTATGAAGATGTGCTCCGTGTGCAGATCGTCTCTGGGGCTACATATCAGTGCATTGAATTCATCAATCTGAATCAGAGCACATGAAAATGGGATCTTAGTGAAAAACAAAACACAAATAGGTAAACATGGAGACAGAACACTTATCATTTTCTTTATTATCCACACAGGTAACCCCATCAAAATGCACATTAAATTAGTCATTTTTAGCTTAATCTCTAGTCAAATTCCTGTAACCCTGAGTATAATGATTAGTTTAAGCGTTGATGTAACAGCCTCATCTTGCCTCCGGCTATGACCTTTGCCCTTGTGACACAGCTCCTAATCTCAGCCGCAAGATGTCAGTTTCCGAGCCGAGTTCAGTAAAAGAGATGCTTTATATACTTCGATGCCACAAAGCTGTATAACTTATCACATGCATTCGTAAGCCCTAGATGAACTTATACACTATAGTACATATTAATTTTGATATGTGAGAAAATCGTTTGAAGAGTAAGTGCCAAATGTGAACACAATGGAGATATTTAGCTGCATTCTTCTTCAGGGCCAAGTTAGACCGGAGTGCAATTTGGAATGATTAACCACCCTCCACTCACTCATTCATTCATTCATTCATTTTCCATACCTGCTTGTCTTATACATGGTTCTGGAACCTATCCTGGAAACAATGGGCACATGGCAGGTAACAGTCAGCCAGGATGGGGTGCCAACCGATTACAGGGAATACACACCATGCTGGAAACTGGATTCGCGAATAAAAACTTAATTTTGATACCTTCTTCATTTGATTAAGTTCTACTTGTAGTAACATAACATCTTCAAGATATGCTGTAATTGTAAACATCTTATTTCCATAATTACACCAATATGCAATGTATTTGTATGGATCAGCTCTGTGTAGTATGTTTATCCGCTATCTGCTAACTGCTAGCCGCTAACTATAAGCGCTTCTTTTGCAATCTCGTGCCACACGAACACAGCAGCTTGGCCCCCAGCCCTTGTCATGCTGCGTTTCCAGGTCACGGGGGGCGAGTGGCAGGCCAATGAGGCGACATGGCCGGCGAGCTGAGCACGTTTGCTTAATGAGACTGACGATCACACGGGCAATTGGGACGGCGCGGCGTGGCCTCACGGTGACAGCAAGCCTCCCGTCACGTCTGAGGACAGGACATGGGTGGGGGCTGGGGGTTAGTAGAGGGGGTGACGATATTGACTGTGTCCCTTGTCTGTCACCAGGTCAGAGTTGGGCAGGAGATGACAGTTTGCTTTTGTCAGGATACATCACTTTAGCGCTGTCGTAAAATCCCCGGGATGGACCCGTCTGTGAGCCGCTGCTGTCGGGTCACCGGCGCCTGCTAGTGCAGGAAATGCTCCTCTGCCGTGATCCGGAGCTGTGGGGACGGATAAATGGCACCAACGGCCTCGGGTTCCTGCTGGAAACGGCAGTGCTATCAGTTGCCAAAAACAGGCAGAACTGCACTGAGTAGGTGTTGATCCACATTTACATTTACTCTGTGGGCATCGCATGAGTTGCATAACATCAGTCTCTGGAGGCCTTGCTCTGTGTACTTGTACTGCGAGGGACTGAAGTCATTACACTGTGATCAATGTAAACCGTAATACGTTGGGCCCTCAAATATTTAGCTTGTGCGTGCATGAGAGTGTGAGTGTGATATGTTAGCAAGTGCGTGTGGGCGTCTGAGTGTTGGAAAGCTAACTCTCCACAGGTTTATCCTGCCCCAGAGCTAATAGGGAAATGCTCTAAAATCGCTGTAAAACCAGTTTCAAAAAATTGCAATATTTCGGTGGCCATTGCTGAAAACATTATGTAATTGCTTCCATAAACGGCGAGGAACAGGCACCAGCCCCTGCACAGATGTTATATCTTTGACACGCGTGGTTTGCAAATATGTGTAAAGCAGTTATTTTGGGGAGGTGGGTGGGCTGCGTCACTATTATCTAAAACAAAATGACACATTTTGTCCTTTTCTACTGAGTGCATGTGTGTTTTTAAACTGACTGACATATTGATTCCTTTTGAAGAGTCTGCTTTTCAATCTCCACTTAAAAGTTTCATTTTTATGTAGCCCTGGGCACATCAAGACTCCATAAATTAAGGAAACTGCACATTTATCCCGCACATTATTTTAAGGTGTTTCACGGACATGGGCAGAAGTCTGCGTCATTTCTTAATAAGCTCACGTCTCCCGGCCGTATCCGTAACGGGGGACATGCTCGGTGGCTTGGATGCCGCCTTGCGCAAAAAGGAAATTAGCATTTTTAATGGGACGGTGTTCGGTACTGAGGCGCCGGGGATGTGATTTACAAGTCAGGCAAAGCAAATAACAATCCCCACAAGCTCAGTGGTGCATCCTGTCAATTTACTACTGCACCCCGTGCCGTCAACGGCAGCGCGACTGAATTCAAGCCGATTGTGGCATCATTACGCCCATCAAAGACATCTGAGCAGAGAGGGATGGAGCCTGAATGGCTTAAGGTACATTCTGTATTATAGAATGTTTCTGAAATTCACCAGTCATACATTACTGCTACTGCCATGTTGTTACCATCTGCAGAAAGGTTACTCGTATCTGCTGTATAGTGTACCTAAGCTTTTACATTATTAATACCCTCTTATGGGTCTTCAGTCATCACAACAATGAACATGCCACTGAGAAGCCAGAACACCCAGACAGAAGATGGGACATTCTGGTGAAATGCTGTCTCTCTGGTCGCCAGGAGTCAACACTGACTTGATGGCAGTGAATAATGATAATAATAAAATGTGCTTACTTTTCTGAACTATAAGGACGCATGTAAATGTGCACACAAACCTGGCAGATTTCAAAGCCCCGGCGTCTAACCATAAGATGTCTAAGTGCCAGAATTCCTGAGCAGTACAGCACCCTGCATGACGACAGACTCACAACTATTAAATCAACGGGACGAAGCCAAGCAGGCGCCCCGTGTGCCGAGCAGCATTGTGAATCTGTGCGTGTGCATTTAACAGATGGAAATCGAGCTGTTTTGCGAGCCACGTCTTTAAATACTTCATTTGAATTTTGAGAATTGGGGCTTCCTGGGCTAGAGCTGCAGAAAGGTTGATAACGGCAACAGCAAGAGCTGCAAACAATGGCCGCAGTTTGTCTCCCCCAAGGTTGTTTTGAACCTTAATAAGCAGAGCTGATGCTCGTCTCCAGGATGTGAAGGGTAGAGAAAATGGCAGTCTTACACTTCAATTTCACGCATATTTCCTTTGTAACTAATGAGGGCCTTAAATATGGTGCCAGACCTGCGGGTCGCTCCGTTGACATTTTCAGACACAACAGCACCCTGTCATTTAGCATGAAGGGCTCCCACCTGCACAGCGCTTGTAGGACAGGCTGACGAGGAACATATTCAGCAACCGAAGCCGCTCTTCACCAGCGAGGGTCCACATGCTACTCCGCTCTCTCCTGGCTGCCAAACAACCGATTGGCGCCTTGAGCTACTCTTCACATCGGACGAGCATTTTAATTGTTAATCCATGTAAGGCAGTTTCACATTCATAAATGAAACATCATATTCTGCATAGATGCAGCGCAAACATTTTCTTTATAACATAATATGGATGTCAAGGCTAATTATTGAGTTATGAATAAAATCACGAAACTAACGTTGCCTTATGGTCTTACATGCAATTACTGTTCATTTCTAGTATGTAGCTTGGTGTCCACGTACCTCGGTAGGCTGCAGAGGTTTTCATGCTTTTACATTTGCACATAAACACGTATTATTGTTATGGGGGTTGGAATATCACATGTAAAAATTTAAAATGAAAGCCAATAGCTGCCAGAGGGGAAAAAACTGAGCCATATGTAAAAATCGGCATCCGTCACGCGCCCATCCCTCTCTTCCAAATGGCGCCCATTTACTTTGAGAGCCAGTGTCACAGGAGGTAATCATTCAAAGAAATTGAGACAGTTGACTACCAGGGTTTAAGACTACAGACAAGAGGCTGAATTATGGGTCTTGGAGGATGTTACCATATATTAAAATGCTCGGTACAAGGATGCAATGACGATGATCTACACAGATGTCAAGGGGCGTGTCAGCAAGTAACTTCATGGGAGTTCAGGAGTATATTCTAAAATTTTCACTAAAGGAAGGGATGTATTCCATTTCTCCAGTGTGTGTGAATGTACACACATGCATGAATTTTCTGTGTATACAGACTCTGTGCAAGAGTAACTATAGTTTTGGTAATAATTACGTTAATAGAAGTGAATAGTGCATATATGGTGGAGTATGGAACCAGGAATAAGTATATTCCATGTACAGGAGTGAGTACAGAGTGAGTAGAAGAGTGAACGTATTGCATGTGTAGAAGAGAGTCTATATCCACGATGCAGTAAATATGGCCTATGTATGTGGAACAATGGCAACACTTGTATTGCATGCTGTTGGTAAGATGCTCAGATCCTGGTGCTCCTGGGTCCTGCCCGCAGCACAGAAGCTCCTCTCCAGCCGTGCCGTGATGGGATGGCCGTCTGAACATTGTAATCTCGTCAGGCACTTATTACCCGACAGACATCAAGGACAATTTCATTTTAATGTGCTCATTAGCCACAACACACTATGGACATAATTGTAAGTCTGACACACAAAAATATTGCCAAAAAAAACAACATTTTTAATGCTTCAGTAGAAAAAAGGTTATATGGATTCATATAATGGGTGCTTCATTGTCAACAACAAAAACAGAGCACAGAGTGCATAATAATGTCTGTGCTGTTTACATGCCAATATTTTACACATAGAGTTTTATATGCTGTCAACTGTCAGTTACTGCAAATTAACTTTCAGAAACGAAGCGGAACTGTCAGTCAGTGTGCCGGTAACCATGGTTACGTTTCATACCCAACGAGATAAAGCCGCATAATGGAATTATGGGAGGACAATTAGAACAGAAGAAGTTAACAATCAAAAAGGACATTTTACAATATGAAACAAGCAAGAGTGCTTATAAATAAGAGGTTACTTCGTGGAATGCCTTAAGCTTAATAAAGTAACATCTTTTGTACAAATATTTAGGTTTCATGTTTAAAGAGTACAGTACACTTTTGTACTAGAATTTTAACCCTTTGAGCACAAGGCAGGAAAAAAAATGATGTATTTCCTCTCATTTGATCAATAACATTATAAAACTATTGTGCAAAACAATTTTTTTAACGTCTTCAAACATTGTGCACCAAGAGATAACCATAATCCTCTTAAATTAACAATATAAAATGATGCATAATTTCAGTCAGAACTGATATATATATTTTTATATACATTTTTACATTGACCTGAATTCAAAAGGCCCCTGATTTAAAGAAACGGAAACGGAGGCTGCAAATTGGAATTTTGCTTAGCGATACAAAAACCAGGACAGCTGCAAATGCTTATATATTGTTGTTTTTTTTCTGTTACATTCTCAGTCTTTTGCCAATTGTTAACAAAAAAATCCCCCCCCCCCCCATCATACTGGTTTTGAACTTGGAGAAGAAGCTCTTAGCCGTACTCAGAGGGTTAAATATTAGATGCTGGATCCAGCACACTTTAGTTGCATTTAAAAAAAAGTGCACTAGATTTTATTATAAAATGCATAACTAAACTGTCCATTAATGCATGCAGCATGTTACATCTGTAGAATGTGGGGAAAAAAAGGAATATAAAATTAAAACCAAGTTACAGAAACTCTAAGAAATACCTCTTCATTTTAAGCATTCTTTTTTTAACCTTCATCTTTTTCCATTTTCAGTAGCTGATTATACAGCACCTCCATATTAAACACTGTACAATTATTAAATAAATTTTAAAATAAAAAGGGGAGAAATGGGGGCCAGAGTCTCCTTTGGAGATAAATTGACATGAAACAGTAGTTATCTCCGTGCAGATTTATTTTACTGCACGTTCTTCTCCTTTCAAAAAAACGACACTTAAAAGGCTCCAGGGAGTACATGGGGTCCTAGGCCAGCTCTACTGCTTTTCAAGCTCACACACATACAAGAGGTGATCTTCAGGAGACTTCCCGTGGGTTTTGCTGAGATGAAGTTTGACGGCATGCTTGCTCGCAAAAGTCCGGTTGCAGAGCTTGCACCGGTACAAAGTGCCAGTGGCCTCCTCCTCCGGGGGAGAGGAGGGGGAGGAGAACACTTTGTCGGGCATGCCCTTGGCATGCCGTGTGATCTGGCTGCCGAGCTGCTCGCCTGACAGCTTGGCCAGATCCCTCAGCCTGAAGCCCAGGTGTGACTCCAGGTGGCTAATGTATGTGGAGGGAGTCCGGATCTGGGAGGCACAGTCGTTGCAAAAGAACACCGGGTGGCCTGAATCGAGATTCTTCAGGAACTTGGTTCCTCCTGTCCTCCTCAGCTGGTACTTGACGTTAGCCAACCAGTGGCTGATGGTGGTCATGGAGAGCCCTGTGAAGCGAGAGATGTGCATCCTCTCCTGGGGGCTGAGGTCTGACATGATGAATTTTCCATCAGACGTCTGCTGCAAGCTTGCAGCAAACTGGGCCTGCAGAATGAGAAGGTGCTGAGGGTTCCAGTTGGACTGCCGGCCCTTGCGTTTTTGGGCTGAGGAAATCTCCTCGGGCTCCTCCAAGGTCATGCCTTCCACATCAGACCTCTCAGATAAACTTGTAGGGGTGGAGGATTTTGACGCATGGCTTTCCGTCAGGTTCCTCAACATGTCGGAAATGTCAGACAGAGCATTCTCACGCAGAGGAGAACTTGATATGAATGACACCACTGCAGATGTCGTAGCCGTTGTCACAGTAGATGAGGGAGAGGCAGATGACGATGTCGAAGAGGATGACAGGAGAGCTGAACCCAAAGCGCTGTTTTTGTCACTCTTGCCTTTCGTCAAATCAATCGGCTGGTCGTTGTTGACGTGATAGAAGTATCGGTCCAGGGACTCTGATTTTTTGGTCTGTGTGGGCGGGGTGGCGATGGCCGCCTTTTCTGCTAGGCTGTTGTTCATTTTGAATAGCATGCTCATGGGATCCTGGGCTGGCAATGCTGGTTTAGCAGCTTTGCCCAAGTGGACATTCATTACTGACTGCAGTGCACTTAAGGGGTTGACAAAGGGCTGCTCTGGAGGGTGATCGGTTATAATGGCGGTGCTACTGGACAAAGCAGAGCCTGGGAGCTTTGCAGAGTCTGTCCCATTTTCGAGGGCCACCTTTTGAAGGTTATCGCTTTTCAAGTCCTTGTGACCGCTGCCATTGCTCTCTGGGGTCTTAACCCTCTTCTCTTTGGGGGAGTCCCCTCTCTCGCATTCCCCGCCCTCACTGCTGCAGGGCGATGGTGTTGCTTGTCTTAAGGGTGATGCCTTCACTTTACGGTCCTTCATCTTCTCCTCCACTTTGGCCACTTTCTCTGTAACCTTCTTGACTAGTTCTTCCATTGCTTGGAAGTTGTTTTTCGGCAGGGGAGATGTCTGTCTGCTGGGCGGAGGGACTAGGGGCTGACTTTTGTTGGGGAGCAAGATCTCTCCTCCGTTAAAGATGTTTTTCAGTGGGGAGTTTTTCCCCGAGGCACCCAGGGATAATTTCATTATGTTAGGCAGCTGGTAGGCAGCATGGATGCTGGTGTAGCCCCCCCAGCTTGGGGCACCATTCTGAGCTTTATTGATAGCTGACGTTACGGTGTTTTCCAGTGACTTAAGGATGTCGAAACCACCATTTGGACTCTCTTCCAAGTCTTCTTCAGTTAGGTAATGGTATTTCGAGGAGATGTGAAACTTCTCCTCTTCTTCATCTAGTGCTGTTTTGTCTTTCTCTCCACCCTCCTTGCTGCATTCCACCTCTTTCTCCTCCTTCTTTATCTCCACACAGAGCTTAGGGGAGGTGCAGGAAGGCGGGGGCACAGGTGGCGGCGAGAACGTCGTGGCTGCCAATGGCACAGACTGAACCTTCTCCCTAGCCGGTGTGACTGGCACCGGGGTAGGAGAGGACTCCATGATAGGCTTACCTTTCTTGATAGCTGAGTTAGTCACCTTAATGAAGTGCCCTGTCACCATCATATGGGCTGTCAGTTCCTGCAACGTGTCATGGGAACTCCCACACTCCATGCATTTGAGTATCTGGGACTTCCGCGATTCAAACTGCCAAGCATAGCTGGCACCGTTCTGGTGCCCGTAGCGGTTATTGGGAGTAATGTAGGGGCTGGAAGCTTTCTGCAAGGTGTCGCTGTGGTCCGAAGGTTTCGGTGTACCGGCAGAGGATTCTGGGGAACTAGGCAGATCCAGCTCGATAGGTGCTCTCTTCCGGGTGTTTGGGATTATTCTGGCTGCCACGGGAGCCACTGGCTCTTTCAGAGGCACTTTCTGATAGTGTTTAGTCTTAATCATATGCACACTTAGGTCCTGCAAAGACTCAAAGGAATGGCCACAGTACATACATTTAAGGACCTTCTGGGCGTCCTCTTTTCCTTCCATCTCCAGCAGTGAGCGCTTGCGTGGTTTGGACCAGCGCTTGGTGCCGTTGCTGTCGGTCTCATGGTTGTCATCGCGGTAGTGCCCGGTTTCATTCATGTGTACCGTCAGCTCCACCAGGGTGTCGTACGCAGCACTGCAGTCCTTGCAGCGGAACTTGCTGGCACCAGTGAATATGGACCCATAGAGCTTGGTACTCTGGCGGTACAGCTGCACGGTGCTCAGCAGGTTGGGCTCCGTGGGTTGTCGGTTCTGGGACACCTGCTGGAGGGTCTTGGCTATGGCAGACTGGTGCCAATCATAGCTTCCGCTGCCACAGCTGCTGCTACTGCTGCTGCTGCTGCTACTGCTGCTCCTCGGCTGCTTCTCCGGAGCCGGATGGGTGAGGTTCAGATTGAGGGATGACCAGTAGGAATTTGTCAGGAAGCTAGTGTAGATAGCCTTCATCTGCTCCAGGCTATCTGGGCCAGACGCGACCTCATCACTGGTCACTGGCAGTGCCTCTTTGACCACCTCCTCCTCATTTTTGATGGAGGCACTCTCGAAATCTGACATGCGGTCACTAGACTCGCTCAGGTGTGACTCGCTGTCCATTTCATGGCTGGAAAACTCAGCGACGGGAGAGTCCTGGTAACATGGGGGATCTTTCATGGGGGAGTCCTTCTCTGAAGACCCGTACTTTACAGGAAGCTCCTCATCCACAGCACAGTCATCCCCGTCCATATCCTCGTCCATTAATGCAGCCTCCTTCAGTTCTTCAGGTACATAGGCTGAAAAACAAGATAACCCAATTAGAGTAAACTTCACTGGATGACAAATACCCGCTTTACAATCTGCAAAACCCTCTAAAACACTTTCAATGGAAAAATATAAAATTTTGCAAATCATAGGTAAAATAATTTGTCAGAATAATTCATATGATATATTTTGTATCATTTCCAGTTATATTTATCAGTGTGTTTTATAGGGTCCTTATAGCTGAATGTGAAAAATTTCCTTCATCACACATAAATAATTTGACAACTTATCCTTCTCAAAAGGCAACAGAAACAGACTTGAAATTAAAACTACATTTGAAATTAATGAGAACATTCTGGAGGTGGCATTTGTTTTTAAAGTGATAAAGTGGTTCCATCAGCCTCAGAGAGAGCAGCTCCTGTCTGTCAACTAATGTCTTACCATGCCTTTGACTCTAATGCACTCCCTAAAAAATGGCATTTAAATTAAGCCTGTGTTTCACAGACCCAAAACTGGAATACTCATGAGTAAAATGAGAGAACATAAGACCTGAACAGAAAGCCCCTCCAAACATCATGCATATATGTTAATTTAAGGGATTAGGACATGTCGGACGGCAATTCTTTAATGGCATTATGGAGATTCGCTGGAGGAAAACAATTAGTTTTGTCTTCAGAATATATACTGAAATATAAAACTGTATAAAATACTAAGTCTTACACCAAAAGCCAGTAATAATTATCAATTCTTCAAAATTAGAATTATTTACATGTGTGTATGGAATGATTTAATTATGTCTGGATAAAAAAACACACGATAGTAAACGTGTGAGTAAGAGAGTTTAAATGCCTGCAGAGGGGGCTGATCAGATGGTGCTCTTTGTGCACGCGTGCAGACACACACGCACACGCACACACACACGCACATGTACACACACCCAGCAACATTCCGCGTGCCATCTGCTTTGAATCAGCTGAAAAGACAGCTGTTTAAGAGAACAATGATCTCGCTGACAAAGCAAACAGACCCAAACAGGGCTCAGATGAAGACGAAACACTCAAATAATTCAAGTTATTATAACAAATACATTTATACAAGTGTAGGTGATGGAATGAATGATTCGGCAAAGCAGAGATGGCAGAACAAGGTAGGTTTGGGGCCAATAGAGTTGTGCATACAAGCAGAGAGGAAGTAACCCCCCCCCCCCATGCACAAACCACACACACACACAAATCCATCAAAGCATATAACCCTGCAACACGTTAGCTTTAGTTTTTCTATACTACAGTACAATTTTCCATATCTACACTATGATTTTTCGGCAGTGTGACTCTAATAGGGCACCAGCAAAGTCTACCGAATTTGAAGAGAGCGAGGGGGTGTTTTGAAAGAGACCCAATGACCATCGACGCAGGCAGCAGCCGGAGCTCAGTGTGCTCAGGTGCTCATCCGATGGCCCCATTTAAAGGCAGTGCTTGGTATTGAATACTCACATCCCTATAAATGTAGGTAGTGTATGTGACAAATATTTAAAACATCACAAACATAAACATAAATTCTGAATTATTAATCGCATCCATTTCAGAGATAGATTATGATCGAACTTCTGCAGTTAATCTTTTAACTTCTTGAGGTTTAAATTATTTTTTTGTCATTTTTAGTCTATTTTAAAATGTTTCTAACTTTGTATTCATTGGATGCACATTTTACCCACGAACAACAGGAAACGGGACCAAAAAGTAAAGGAAAGACTGTTACAAACACTGTTTTAAGTTGTTATCTAGTCATTAGCCATTATGTTGGTCGGTATTAGACTTAATAAAGCATTTCAGTATATTCAGTATAATCATATGGCATTACATTGTTGATTCTAATACTTCATAAGCTCCAGTGAATCTCCCATCTATATTCCACTATAAATACTCTTCATAAACCATCCATAATGCATAATGAACATGGCTATAATGTTAATGTTTGTATAATGTTAATCCCTTTTTCTAAATATTTGTAGCCATGTCTATAATGCTTTATGAATGCATTATAATATGTCATGAATATGTTCATAGATTCTTACAGACATGACGCTCATAGAAAATGATACCAAGACTTGTTTATTCCAGAACAGAATGAATCAGAATTATAATTTGCATTATGCTGATTTATGTATTACTGGCTGAAAATTCCAAAAGGCTTTTACTTCACACTTGTTTAAATACCTTAAAACTGGAATGTTTAGGATTTTTCATTGAGAAGCACAAACTATGAAATACAATACTAGGAAAAAAAAGTTGCTTTCAAGATTTCTTACACGTAAACGTGGGAATAAATTTGCCATATTTCACCGTAACGATACGGTAATGTTACTGTGTGCTGCTCTTGTTTGGCTTATGATGTCATAGAGGGTTTGGGAAGAGTGAGAATTTTTAGTAATTTTATGTTTTTCAAAATGCTTTCTAGGGGTCTACAAAAGATCAGGAATGAAGCTTGTGGGGTGGAGGCAGTGATAATTACACCCGCTTTATTCAATATCAATAGGCAGAAACACCAATGTGATATTATCGGAGGGAAAATATACTCCATAACTGAAGCTTTCTCCCTGTGTGTATGTGCTATATATATATATAATATATGTGTGTGTGTGTATGTGTGTGTGTTGGAGCCAAAGACTGGCACCAAAAGACAGCGAGGAAGAGAACCATAGTCTCTGTAGGTATCCCATCGATCTAATCGATACAGACTCCCCCAGGATGCAGGAAAGGGGCAAGTCGCTGAGCTTACAGGAATAAGACAGCACTGACTGACTTTAAAAACCACATCTACTTAGGTGTGGATTGTGAAACACACTGAATACTACTAAAGAGTAGGATGTGAGACATTCCGATGGGTGACGATTGCTGACGGAGGCCTGGCTCCCTTTTCGTTATTCGTTATGCAGTTTAGCTGTTGGTTTGCTGGACAAACTCCCAGATGGGCCAAACAGCACGCACTGCACATGTTCTGAGATCCGACTCTCTGCTCACACCCTCAGATGGAAAAACGTAATAAAAAAGCTGCTAAGTGCCCTTTCTCGCCTGCCGACGCTCCAATCACAGTTTTTCGACAGTCTGGTTGCTTTTGTTTATTTTCTTCCGCATTTCTTAATTCCTCGTTTGTGATCAAGATGTTGACAGAGTGAGAATTCTGCCTAACGACGTGAATTTGCAGTCCATTTTTAGTCAAAGGAAGGATTCATATGGTATTCGCCACGGGATTAACAAAATTCTAAGACGACGAAAAATATTTGCGCAGCAGCTTGTTTTGCCTATGAAACGAAAGCTTTTATGTGTAGCATAAAAAGGAAGATCGCACATTATTTTTGATCTGAATAAAAATAAGGTGATAGTCATCAAAAACTAAAGAATATAAAACTACCGAAACACTAAAAATATATTCATGGTAGCCTGAGTAAACTGTGTAAGGCAATGTCAGTGGATTAAGCAAAACACTCAGTTTAAATGCTATCAATGGGAAGGCAGCAGCAGAGTGCGATCCGACTGTGGGATTATGCATAAACACTGAAAACGAACACTAATCACCTCCTTATGCCATTCACTTGAAGAGCGTTTGACAGCACATTCATATTGCGAGCTGCCGACTTTGCCTCCTGGCTGTGTTTGTGAGCGCATCTCCCGGGTCTTTATTCGGTGAACTAAAACTATTCCACTCTGTAGTGTACAATGTGAAAACATTTTTTTTTGTGTTATTCACATCATGGCATGGTATAAAACCAAAATTTTTCTAATTAAATCACTGCATTACCTAACAGTTACACATCAATTCTAAAAAAAAACTTTTCATAAAAGACGGTGATTTCATACCTATGGAAAAACAAAATGTATAAATACCCTATAATTATTTTTGGGTTTATCTATAGCTCATTGGCCTCATCCAAGCATAAATTATCCGGTACATACCCAAGGCAACATCTGAAGATCTTATCTTAGCATGTCAAGAACATCTTTGCTTGAAACGATGCTTCTAAACTGTGCTTTTAATTATGACTGCGGCAGCGTGGAGAGCAAACACACTGATCCGAGCCGAATTCTCATGCCAAGGAGGGCAGCTACCACATTCATCTCCCAGTCACCATGGACAGCATTACGGCTGAAGATCATCTTTTTCTGTTTTGCTTGCAGGCATCAAGAACAGATTGCAGAAGCAAACGAGAGGCACGCGTGGGGGAGGGGGGCTTATTTCAGCAGAGCATCAATAGGGTCAGTACAATAACAAAAGTTAAGAACAAGACCCCCCCCCCAACTGAAGGAGGGGCCCTCAGGTCTTTAATATATCTCCATCCATCATAATAGAAGGAGCCTAACAGAAGCGACATACTCATGTATGGAAGGACGAGGGGGCGGAGTCAGGTGTACATCTCCACAGGCCTTAATTCTCCATGATGCGTCATAATCGTGTTAAAGCAAATGAAGAAAAAAAGATTTCACAGCATCAGCAATTATACAGTCTGTTACACCACTTATTATATAACCAGAGATAAATTACCTGTGAGTTTTGCACAATGTCAGAAGGTGGCAATTTATATAACACACGCATACAAACACGCACAGTTACAGTCTGTAAACCACTAAGTTATCCACTAAGGTGTGTGTGTGTGTGTGCGGGGATTATGTTTATATTACATTGTGGGCACCAAATGTTCCTACAGTGTAATAAAAACCTGCTATTTTGATGTTGTGTGGACCATTTGTTAGATTTGTGAATGCAAACAAAAAACTAAAAATGCCAAAACTCTCATGTTTAGTTTGGTAACTTATGGTTAAGGTTAGGGCTGGGTGGGGGTTAAGGTCGCCATGTTGGGATTAGTTTTCCCCCTAGAAATGAATGGAGAGTCCCCACAAGGATATAATTACAAACCTGTATGTGTGGGTGTAATATCATTATGTAATGTCTCTAACTGCTTTTGAGAGGATGGATGAAGGTGAGAATCCTTTTCCTTAAGCTCTGCCTTAAAAAGAAAGGACAAATTACGACTTTTCCTTGAGAACATCTGATTTAAAAAAAACCTTACAAATAGGCTACCCATTAAAAGCTCACATTCAAGACAGAAAGTCTAACAAATATAATCATCTTTAGTGAGACCCTGACAGGTGATGAAGGATCTCCCAAAACCACCACCTTCCATCTCATCAATACAGATGCCGTAAAGTATTGCATTTCACAACCTACACTGTTTTATTAGCCATAAAACAAGCAGACAGAAGTCCGCCATGATATGAAGAAAACATCAACATAGCATAACCAAGGACTCTACCGATTTAGCAAATGCCGCAGCTGTGTCTGTCCCTAATACAGTCACATGGCAGTAAACGGAGGAGCAGCATCTTCATTATACAACAACCATTAAAAAAAGAAACAAAACAAAAGATGAAAACATGACATTATTATTATCACGACAGATAGTAGAGCCTCAAAGCTTATTTAAAAAAAGCGCGGGTACTTTCTGCATCTTTATGTAGCCTTCCCGCAGAGAACGGGTAACTCCTTGACATTTACAATTCACTAACAGGCACCATAATAAGGGGGTTGATTGCATCTTCTGCCGAGTCAGTCATTTAATAACTGTGATCGCTTGCATACGCGCACAATGCAAACTGTCTCCAGCAGCCGTGTTTGGGAGCATGGAGGAAGCCGGGGGCGGAGAGCCGTCACTCCCGGAGCAAGGCTCGGGCCTCTTCTGGCCCTTGGTGCAGAGCCTGGACATTACCTGGCATGCCACCCCCCACCCCCCATTTTTGGGGTGTGAGGCCATTGAGTGTGGTTTCAAACAGAGCCCCTCCCATAAACACACCGATAGCTAGACTAGACTATCCTGAATTGCGACGTTTTCAAGCTAAGAGTCCCTTTTCCCCCAAAGCTCGGCCTTGTTATTCTAACGCCTCTTCCGGGGGAAGTCAGTGAGGAGGCCCGTCTGGTTACTGCAGCAGGGTCCGACAGGCGGCTTTGACAGCTGCGTGTCGGCGAACGTGAGTTTAGCGCAGTGCCCCCCACCCCCCCCCCCCTTCACGTGACGGAAGGCAAGCGCCAGAGAGCGGAGGAGGGGGTAGTCACGCATAAGCAGCCTGTCATTTCCCCCCCACCACAAACCGGTAGCTCACCTAGACAGGTGATGCGTCGGAGGACCCTAGATGCCGGACCCCAAGACCGCATGACGGATCTGAAGGGACGAGCCCACGCCCCTCTCCTGCCAACCGCCCTCGCTGCCAATCACAGCTTCTCCCACAAATCTCCAGGAAGTGACATTTCCATCGAGCCCTGTCAGACACTGTCAGCCAAAACTGACTAGGTAGCACAAACTTCCCCCTGAAAAGCGCATGAGCATGCTTTTCATTGCCCTCTTTTCTTCACTCATCTTTCAACGGTCGCCACAACCTTCCATTTTTCATTCCTGTTTCGTATTTCCATTTATCATGCTTTTACCGAGCGGCTATTATCTAAACTCACTTATGGGCAGAAACACAAAGCAGTCACACTAACGTAGGTTTGTGTCTAGAAGTTACAGTGGGTCTTATTTATCTTTATTTATTTATGTATTTAATACCAACCTTTAACACACGAGTCGCCAACTGCTATCACAATCTAGGCACAAGACCATCTAATCACTTCAATTGATTCGACCCCAAAAAGGAATCCAGCCCATTTTGATTTTAGCCACAACCTAATTCATAAATCAAACCTGCATAAATGTAACTAACATTTGTATTAATTTATGTCATATACATTTTAATGTAGCAGGTGAAAATGCTTTAAACGCTTTTTATTTCCTTTTGGGGTAGCTAAATACTCAGGTCACAAGCGCGTCACAAGGGCGTCACAAGGGCGTAACAAGGTCGGCATGGCGACAATCCACTGCTGGCGATGTCACCTCCAATGCACACAGCATGGGGTTATGCACCAGGCAACTGCTATCTCCTAAAAATGATACGGCGCCTGCAGTTGTGATGTACCACTTGGAGCGGCGTAATTCTTATATGAGCAGTGGCATGGGGGCACTGAGAGGTCAAGGTCATTGTTCCCATGAGGGGTACAATGGGAGCAGGGAGAACGTGGAGCTTTGGGGGGGGTAGGCAGATGGGGTGGATTAAGACTGCCATGCCCTGGGATACGTCGTTGGAGGTGCTGCTTTTGGCTCTGCTTCACAGATCACATGAAAGAGGTCTCTCTTTTCTCACTGCCCCCTCCCCCCCCGGCCCAGAATCATGGGAGGCTGTCAATCTACCATTAGAGAGGAGTCGGGTAATGGAAATGAACAGTTGTGGCCCGCTGGGAGCCTCAGGGCTTGCCGGTCTCTGGGATGCGGCTGAATCTGACTTCAGGTCAGTCCCACGTACACATACCACCCTAACCGAGAAGTAACAGGGGAAATAATAGCCATTTTCCAACGATAATACACAATTTCGAGGACGCTGCTCATGTGATTCAGGTGGTCGGTGGATGTGTCAGGCGGGTTGCCTTTGCAAGGGGAAGCCCTTAATGGATAACTGGCAGGCAAAGGCGGTCTTATTCCTGCTCTAGATTTGGTTTGTCATTGGGGATCCATTACCTGCCATTCCGCTTTGATCTCTTTGGACAGGCCTGATCAAACGATGTCATCTGACCTACTCCACTTGGCAGAAACTTATCCCAGACTCATAAAAGAGGCCAACCTGGCTATAAATAAGATGACATTATTATTTTACTGTCCTATCATGTGGAAGAGACAATTATGATAATGCAGGGGGCCTGTCACGGACAGAAAAGCAAATGGGCGGCTCTCGCACAAATGTATAAGATTTTTGCCACTGGAACAGATATTTGCCCTTTATTTGGAAATGAAAGAGGGAAAAAAAGCTTCAAATAAAAGCTGTAACCTCAAGCAGCTCAGGCCAGATGTGCCAAAGGTGGGAAGCTCAACTGGTGACCTTTTCTGCTGCCCTTTGTCATCTCAAGGTTGGTTGAATTCAAAGTGGACGACGGGAAAATGCAAAGACAGGCCTGTACACTTTAGCCAGGAATAGCAATAAAACATAAAAAAATACATCTCTGGGGTTCAGAGGAGAGAAAAACCGCTTGCAATAAAGCTTGAGAATAGCACAGCTCCGAGGCAATTCTGACTGCAAAACACAAACCATTACGTTTCTGCATTATCTTTTAATTTAATCTTGAATGACTTATAATTCATCACGCAAGGCTTCAACCATATCCAATTATTCTCAGGGCCTTGATTGACAACAAAGGTGATTTATTAAGCTAATAAAAAGTGATATGCACTGGGCTTGAACTAAGAATAACCAGCTGGACAGAGCCATTCTCTCTTTCTTTTTATAAATGCTGTGATTATGCCACTTCCTGGGTAAAAATGAAATCAATCTGGCCTCCAAGGGAGTTGGCGGCTACCCCCAGCCGTCACCCCGACGGTTCCCTTTAAGCGAAAATTTCAGCGTTTCGGCTCGTGGCCCGAGAGAACGCAGGAAACGAAAAAGGCGCGTTTCATGGTGAGCCGTGAATGATTAAACGCTCAGTCTTTGGCCTCACGGATTCCAGCCCTTCGTCCACCAATGAGCTGCTTGATCATTCATTATTGTCGCAAACCCAAAGCCGAAGGCCTTTAACTCGTTACTTAATAAAAGCGTTTTGGAGACAATATTAGGAAATATTAAGCTGTTTATGGCAGAACACATGTGACAAGGCTCCATCCTGCAGTTCTTAACAGACGTCCTTCCCTAATCCTGTATTGGCTCTCGTACTGCAGGATATGCCTTTTCTATAGCTAACACACAATCAAATGACTTGCTGATGGACTTTGATATTGCACATATAGACATTTCTTGTGGTGGACAACGATGGATGGTTTTCTAGGGTTGGATGAAAAAAGAGAGAGTTTGAGATGCCCTGGTACTCTCGCCCCAGCACGATTCATTCCCCCATGTGGTGCTGACGAACTGGGCCACAATTATGGGGTAAAATGCCAGGCTGTGCACATGTACAGCCACAGCCACGGAGCCCTGCATGTGAGGTGCAGCTCAACGTTGGGCGGAAAGGCATCCAGATCAACAAGAGATGGAACGTAGACATGGAGGAGCAGCAGCGTATGGTGTCATCATCATGTCGTTAAGCTACTGCAGACTGGACCCTTGGGGCGTGAGGGGGAGCGGGGGGGGTTGTGATGAAGTGGTGAAAACACTGCCCTCTTCTAATGCTCAACACGACGGGGGGGGGGGGCTGGGGGCTGCAGTAGGGAGGGTGAAGGCTTCCACCACTAACGGTGCAATCAGAGACCACTCCATCAGACGCTGGGAGACAAGTTAGGCGTCAGAGCAGCATGAGGAATGATGGAAAGGACACTGCACTCAACGCTGGCGGTTAAGGATGCCACTTAACAATCATCCGCACCATCATGAAGGACAAAAACTTGCCATATTTAATATACTAATGCAAGCTCATTGGTAGTGGCACAAATTTTACTTTACATTATACATATTTAAGACTGTGTCATATTATTCATTGACAATGACTAAAATATCTGTGTCCAGCTAGCTGTGTGTAGAATGGAAAAGTTATTTAAATAACCTTTTATTCAGTAAAAAAAAAAAAAAAAAAAACAATTTGCTCGTTAATTAAAATAATAATATTTTAACAGGGAAGGGCATAAATGTGTTGGTGAGCCCTGGGCTCACGAAACACAAAACTGTATGTCTGTGTGAGGTCACAAGCAGAGTACCAAGCAGAGTACCAAGCAGAGTACCAAGCAGAGTACCAAGCAGAGTACCAACAGAACTAAAGGTCGATGCAACTAAGACACCTCAGATGTTTGAAGTGTTAAATCAGGGAGCTGCACATTTACCAGCTGCCATATGCAAAAATACAGAAAAACAGGCATATAAAACAACCTGATTTTCCTATCCGGAAAAATAAACTGACAAACAAAATGACAGTTAAGCTGTGATTCTTCCAGCACAAATGTTAACGAGGATGCGGGATTCAAGGGAAGATGCAGGCAGATAGCGGATCTCGAAACAGCCTCACCCTCACTTTACGTTCTCGACTCCATATTTTTCCCATCTATCTCTTTTCCGAATTTCTTACCATAAGTAGTATCACCTGCCTCATAAAAAAAAAATAGTAATAATAAGAAAATTAAACAATTAAACACCTATAGTCTGGAGCCTTTCATTGTAAGTATTGTCGTATTTTCTGTGTTGTTGCTGCACTGTGATTTGTGTGCATCTCATAAGGGGGGGTGTGGGGGAGGAGGGGACAGAACTATCACCGTGGGAGTCCCATGACATATCTTACAAGCTGAGATTTGCCAGTAGAGGCTTTGGGCAGCGAGGGGATCACACTCTCCCGTTCATCTAAATGCCGCCTCCCAACTGCCTCTGACCCGGTGTGTGTGTGTGTGTGTGTGTGTGTGTGTGCGCACGCTCACATGGAGGGGAATGCTACGTGCTGAAATTAAACACAAAAGGATGTAAACAGGATGCGTAATTAAGACAGTACCCAGCCAGACAACATGACTGCTGCATGACATAACACGTACGCGGGCCGAGTGGGGTTTCTGTGGAGGAGACGGAAAATATAGCAGGCGGAGGGAGGAGGTGAGACGAGGGAATGCTGCAAGGGCTTCCGACACAGTGGAGTCCTTCCCTCTCTCCGCGTAAAGGCGCGTTATGCAGAAGGGGGAATTCATCCCATTTTTTAATAGTTTTTTTTTCCCTCTGAAGCAAAAGGCCAGAGTCCTGTAATTGTGAATGACAAAAATCAGCCAAAGTAACCTGTAACTTCGGTCCCCAAACATTTGCTCTTGTCCTTGTCTTCAAAAGCCTAAGTGGCCAAGATAGATAGATAGATAGATAGACATAATTCAGACACACCAAATAGCAGAACTTAACTTACAAAAGGGAAATGTGCAAGGGAGCAAAAAGGCCAACCACCGATCCGGTTGCCTGTGGACACGTTTTGCCTAGCTGGTCAAAAACTAACCAACGAGCAGAATCACGAGACCACAGGTGCTCTCTGTCAGTCATTAGGCTGTCTAGATACGTCACGAGTATGACAGGTCTATGCTGTCCAGCAATCCGCAAGCATCAGGCAGCTTCGTAGCCTCCCCAATAAAGCACTAAGGCTCTTTTGCTATGCAGGAACAAAAATTTGTTCCCGCTCTTTCAAAACAGTTCATCACTTTGTTACAGCATGTAAATTATTTAATGCACTTGGTATTCATAATTATGTATCAAGTCTTACTAGACTTGGGGGAAAAAAGAACCTTCTAAGAGAATGTATTAAATAACATTTATTTTACCTATTTCGTTGGGTCAGAATAATGTGACCAGGAGATTTTCCCATATTTCAAAGAAATGTTAAGCAGGTCCTATTAATGTTTGGGCAAAAATTATTAATGCCGTATTGAATTTTTTTGAAGGATCACTTTACTTAAAAACAAGGACAAACAGGCACTGTAATATTAATACGGAACTGATTGATATATTACTGAAACAGACAGGAAGCATTTTTCTTTCTGCCAGCAAATCTGCAGCAAAAGTGCTCGCAAGATCAAGGCAAACTGGCATTTTTGTGCAAACTTTCTGGCTGTAATTTTCGCTCTGGGATGCAGTGTCACATTTCCACCTGCGCAAAGGCTGGGTCTCGCATGAAGAGATACTCCACCACGTGAGCAACCGGGGGCTAGATGCCCCATTCCATTGTCTACACCATGTTTTGTTTGATTCCCGTGGGCGAAGGGCAGAATCGGGGGCAGTAAAGGAGGGATGGGGGAGCTAATATGAGACCCCTGCCCTCTAGCTACCTTTTTTGCAAGGTTTATAGGTGGATCAAGCGGGCCCTTTATGCTAAAAAAAAAACTATTTTATATGTAATAATATTAAATAATAATACACTGATGCCAGTGCACACTATGGGCTTCAGATAATACAGATTATAGCTACTATAGATTTGCATTTCAGTCGTTTTTTCATTCACAGGAAAATATTTCAAAATGGCAACGGGGGTCAGATCCTGGACGTATTTTGAGTTTAACAAGCTTTGAAGATCTGGGATGAAATGCGGCAGTTTTTAAGGCTTAATTAGTGCCTTGGACTAAGTGGAGCTGCCTTTGAATTCAATTACCTGCCGCCGGGATGGTGCCAGAGGGGCTTCGCGGCACAGGGATGTGGCCGTAAAGGTCAGCCGCGCACCGGCAGGAAAAACAAAAGGCTGTCGTTGGCTGTGTAAACAGCCTGTTAGCCTCGGCGGTACTGCCAATCACAGAAGCCTTGTGACTGCAGAAGATGCTTAACTCCTTCAACCCCTATTGGTCCCTGTGTGGACACCCCCCAGAGACATGACAACATGTGGTACAATCTTTCAAAGACATACATACTTATTTATGCAGATAATCCAACTAGCCACTTTGACATAATCAGTCATATAACATGATTTTCATACACTCAGTAGCCACTTTATTAGGTATACCTAGCTACAGTAGTTAGCACTGACTACAACCCACTTTTGCTTCCAGAACTGCTTCAAGGGTAGATGAGTTATGTATGCAAAGAGGCCTCTTTTCCCACTACTATTGTACTGAGCTGTTAATTTTGCAATTGTGGCCTTCCTGTTAGCTTAGCAGAATCTGACCCTTCTCATTAACAAGGTGTTTTTGGTCAAACGTTGCTGATTGGATATTTTTATTTGTTTGTTACACTGTATCTCTGTAAACTTTAGACACTATTGCACATGAAAAATGCCAGGAATGTGGCTGTTTCTGAGATAATGGAACTGATATGCCTGGCACCAACAATCACTGCATATTCAAACCACAGGTCTTACAGTAGCTGGTCTAATGAGTTTCATTCACTCTTTGGAGGTGCAGGCTACGTTCGTTGACAAGCAGGTGTCCCAAGACTACATGACTGACAAAAGAAAGAAACCCTTACAATTCACTGGAATGATATACGCAAATTACACACACTGCGATATATTCGAAATAGCTCTGATAGGCTATGATGAAGGGGATTAGGGAAAGAGCTTAGAACCCTCCCTGGAAGAGTTAGACCTGCCAGAGCGCCAATGAGGTCAGACTTGTTGGGGATTGGAACTGATATAGTGCTGAGGCGTTGTCTGCTACACGGCTGCACTTGAGTCCAAATATGTAGTGGCCCATTCGGGTCGGTGCATTGGAACATCTTGTTTCTTTGGTATAATGAACATCTTCTTCGTTTGTAAATTTCACATCTCGGTATCAGTACTGCACATCAGTACACAGACCGGGGAGTGGTCTGATCTTTGTGGGTCGGTACACCTACCATAGGTCTGGTCACTCTGATGGCTGCCATACTCAGGGAGTAGCTGTTGCTCTGGCAGACTGACTCCTCCAAATGGTGTTCAATGTCTCTACTTTCATCAGGTGTATTATGGAATTCAGGCAAAGGCACTCTCTGGGTGTCTTGTCTGTTGTCTCAGTGTATGCTCCGACTGCAATGAGCAATGTTTTGATGAGGGACACATTTTATTTGCAACTTTGCTCAGTAGTTGAAGTGGCATAAGGTGACACTCCTCTGCTCATGGGTGATTTCAATGCGACCACTGGCATTGATAAGGCTGGCTATGAGGATTTTGTCAATTCCATGGGTCTGGCAACTGTGATGAAAGTGGCTCCATGTTCCTTGACTCTGATAAAAGATTCCAAGATCAAGCTGTTACTAACGAGTCTGCATGCAGTTTGTGTGAGGAATTTAGAGACTTGGGTGCAACTGCCAATTCTAATGTGATGTAGGAGACCTTCTGTGATAATACCCTGATGGTTGCTGTGGGTTGTGCTGGTGTTACCAGTCTTCCCTGAAGGAGGTGTTTCATCTCACAGGGCACCCTGAATATTATCAAGAGGAATTGCAGTATATGGCTTGATGGCAACTTCAGGCTGTACTGGGAACAGAGAAGGATGGTGGCAAGAGCCCTGAAGGTGGATATGGAGGCGTTTGTTAGAGGAATCTGTGAGCAGATGACACTCCATCTATGGTCTAGTGACCCACGTCCTGCTTACAATAAAACAAGGATAATATAAGCATTATGAATATCCAAATGTGTTCCTGGGAGAGTTGCGGTCAGGGTGGGTGATGGAACGGTCCTTATGGATGACACCGCTGGGCCGGCTACCTTGAGCAGCTGTTTGAAGCTGACCCTGCGACTAGGATGTTGGACATCTCTGGGTCCACAGATCTTGAAGCTGACCCTCCGTCTAGGATGTTGGACATCTCTGGGTCCACAGATCATGAAGCTGACCCTCCGACTAGGATGTTGGACATCTCTGGGTCTACAGATCTTGAGGCTGACCCTGTGACTAGGATGTTGGACATCTCTGGGTCCACAGATCTTGAGGCTGACCCTGCGACTAGGATGTTGGACATCTCTGGGTCCACAGATCTTGAAGCTGACCCTCCGACTAGGATGTTGGACATCTCTGGGTCCACAGTTCTTGAGGCTGATCCTCCGATTAGCTGGGAACCACCTAATCTCCCTGAGCAGGTGGTGAACCAGCTAGGGGTAGGGAAGGCCACGGGGACCTGTGGTCTCCGGGGTGAACTTCTCAGGCTTGTGGTAAGGCTGTCCTCCTGGCATTACGGGCAATCTTTGCATCAGTTTTGGTGACGGGCATCATCCCAACTGACTAGGAAATGGGACTTCTTGTCACTATCTGGAAAGGGAAGGGTGATCACCTGGATTGTGGCAACTACCAGGGGATGACACAGCCATCAGCAGTGTGTCTGTCTCCAGAGAGAATGTTGATGGCATTGAGAGGTTCACTTACCTTGGAATTGATATTCTTGTCTCTGGTGACTTCCTATGAAGTCAGTAGACAGATTGGGAGAGCATGGGGGTCATGAGGTTGCTAGAAAGGGGTGTGTGGCACTACTGGTATCTTTGTAAGAGGACGAAGGTTCAAGTCTTTAGAGTCCTGGTGCTTCCTGTTTTGCTGTAAGGCTGAAAAACATGGACACTATCCAGTGACCTGAGGCTGGACTTTGGTACTGTGTCTCTTCAGAGAATCCTTGGGTACCGCTGGTTTGACGTTGTGCGGGTACCTGAGGATGATCCGGCTTGCAGGACCAGGCTAAGGGGATGCCTTTTGTAACACCTGGCAGAAGCAGATAAACGGCCATTTCCAGAGGGTGGGACTGGACTACGTGTTGGCCTGGGGGGGGTCACCAACTGGAATCCCCAGGTATTTCATTGTGTGGTTGGTGTGGCAACATGCTATTTCAGTGCATGTTTGCCAACCTGACCTGACCTGACTGACCAAGATTTCCTACATTATTATTATAATATTCTCTAAATAGTTTTTAAAATCTTGAAGTATTTAGTTTTTTTTTCATCTGTTGGCTAAATTGCCTGTAGGAAATTAGATTGTAGTGAAAATATTAAATAGAAAATAGATGTTATAAATGATGATATTGATTTTGCTAGCTGGAGAAACAGGGACGTGTACTGTAGTGCGTCGCATGACAGGCAGTCATAGTTATACCTGCTGATGTGCCTCTTGGGTCACTGTTACGCTACGCAATGACGTGTGAAACACTCCCCTTTCTGAAAATGCGGCTTTTCGATATTGAGCTATCGAGACCGGAACCCCCTTGGGTCTGAGGAGCCTGGTAAGTGGCGCAGAGCTCACAGCAAGGGCCCACACCTACATTGTAACAAATTTCCAGTCATTGATCTCCTGTAGCCTAACACCACAAACGTCACACAGCTCCCAGGACTGGGAGGCACAACGACAAAGCCGGAGCGTTTCTGTTAAAATGAATTTGCAGGACATGAATCCCAAGCCCCCTCCCCTTCCACCCGCAGCTCAAATCCACAGTTTAGTGGTCATGTCCGGAACACTGTGCAAGGGGGTGTACCACAATACAGCTGGCCTCCTTGCGAGCCGTGTCCATTTGTCTGGAATTCCACAACATATCACGTAATTGATGGATGGAGATTTACTGCCCTCCCACACTCTGCTTCATCCCGCTCCCTTTTTTTCCTGAGAAAAAATTCCGCGGCTCTGGGTGTACGGGGCCTCAGGAATTTGTAAACACTGCAACCCTTGTTAGAACTGTCTGAGACATGCTCTCGCCGCGGACGTTACGAGCAGCAGCGTAAAGGACGTGCCAGGAGCAGCTGGGGGAGGGCGCCCCCTATCGTCAGTGATGGACTGTCCTGACATGGGGTCGTGACCTTGATGGGCCACGCTCTCAGCGTGGGTGACGGGAATGATGTCGTCACCTTGGGGTGAAGATAAGCAAAGAAGGTGTAGACGCAGTTTGGGGGGGGGGCATTTGCTCAAGAATGCTTTATTTTCACACTATTTTTATAGGGGAAGAGACTTTGAAAAAAGAAAATGACATAATTTACTGAAATCTTTTGAGAACAGTATTTTTTTATTAAAGTATTTGGTATGTGCAATGCTTTCATTATAATGTTTGCGAGTAGAGATGATTAAAAAAAGAGGGAAGTTCTCTGGTATCGGATAATGGCCAATCAAACAGGAAAAATAAGACACACAGTAAGCCAAGTAAGTCAAATCCTCATTGTATTTACCTAGCGGTTTGAATTGAGGCAAATTGTACAATATAATTCTTCCAAAGTGTACACTTGGCAATGTCGTTCTGATCACGGTTTTGGAGTAAGATTTCCTGCTTGCAACAGGGGTCTGACATCTCGCAAGCATCAAAAGCACAACAGCATCTGAGTGTAGTTTTTTTCTGGGTTTATTTTGCCTGTGATCACCATCATTTAAACGTTCCTGATCCAAAAGTAGATTCCCCCCCTTCGTCTTATAGTTCAAACTGAATGACACTGTTAATATTTCATGTGCGGCCTTGTGAGGCTCAGTACTCCAGAACAGGGAGATGGCAGGGAGAGAGTGAGTGAGCGAGCGGCAGGTAACCAGCAAATGCTTCTTGCCCTGGGCGAAGCTTTAGGCTAAATCGTTTTAAGCAAAGTACGGAACGAGGCTGTACTACACCTCCCGCGCTCCCATCACGTTATTTTCCAGTGTTATGACTATTCCCCCAGTGCAGCTGTGAAAAGAGAAACCTCAAATCATCCTGCAGCTTAATCTCCTATCAAATAAAATGGATGAGAGGCGGAAGGGAATGATGCCTACAGTTATCTGTAGAAAAGAGAGGAAAAGAAAGGATGTGCTGATTTCGTCAAAGCTATACCTGCAAGGAAGCCATAAGAGCATTGCTGTTGATATCAAAATCATAAAAGGGTGATTTTATCTACAATATGCTTTCAGTCTACTGCCCCCCACTGGTCGGCAGATATATATAAACCAGTCAGACTACAGTGAAGAAGAAGCTGTGCATAACTTTGATTCATGCACCTGAGTTCCCTCTAGCAGGTGTGAGATAGATAGAGGCAGGTGGTAAAAGAGGGGTGTACGCATCACAAGGGGGTTGACTCTGTTCCTGCCTCCTTATACAGCTCGTATACTTTCATCTGGTCCCCCCAGGAAAAACGCTAGCGGACCTCCTAACCTTCGTGTGTCATAAGAGTATGGATCTGTGCTTAAAAATTTCCAGGAGATTCACAGAGCTCCCTAATTAGAGGGTAAATTCGCCAAAAAAATCCTGATAGGTTACTGCTGGTGCTGGCTGCGGTGAGACGACCCCAGGGAACACTTATCTCATTTCTGTAAGTAATTACGCCAGCACCTGCTGTGTGGCTTCCCAGCCTGTAGTTGGCAGTGCCACACAATTCCCAGTGAGGATTTCAGCAGGGTTAGACTGCTCCTTATATTCACAGAAATCGCAAACCAAGAAGAGGTACTGAGGGGGGGCTTACAATACTTTATTTCTGTGAATAATTATATCCAAAAGCATACAGTTCTACTTATGTGTTAGGGAACAAATACACACACACACACACACACACACAGAGATTTGTAATGATATCTTTGGGGGACTCTCCATTGATTTCTATGGGGAAAACTCTAATTCCAACATGACAACCTTAACCATAAGTAACCAAACAAAATACGAGACTTTTGAAAAATGCTGACATTCTGAAATCGTTCACTGTTAATTTCCTCTAATTAGTTACTAAACAAAGCGTGTGGGTAGGTGGAGATTGTGCGATTTGTTTAATTCTATTTTTAAATAGTTCTCACTGTAAGGGAGAAGGACAGCAGATGCTGGGTGCCGCTCGGACACAGCGACCTCCCCCCCCCCCCCCCCCCCCCCAGCCCATTTGCAGAGAGCTTGGTTCGATGAGGTGTTGCTGGAATCTGTCTGTTTACACATGGTGCTTTCTGCAGGGGAGGTGGTGATGTGGGGGGGGGGGGGGTGAAGGTGTCAGCACTCCCAGGGAAACCCCCAGCGCGACGGCACCCAAATTACACCCCCAGAGAGCGCCTTCATTGGCCGTCCTCCGTGGCGGATTGTGAGGCTGCAATAAAAGCCCAGAGAATCCAATAAACTGAGACTGGCGGGCGGGTCAGACTAGTGATTCCGCGTCGAGCCGTTAACGCAGACCACCACGTCGAGCCGTTAACGCAGACCACCACGTCGAGCCGTTAACGCAGACCGCCACATCAAGCCGTTAACGCGGACCGTCGAGCCGTTAACGCAGACCGCCACGTCGAGCCGTTAACGCAGACCGCCACGTCGAGCCGTTAACGCGGACCGTCGAGCCGTTAACGCAGACCGCCACGTCGAGCCGTTAACGTGGACTGCCACGTCGAGCCGTTAACGCGGACCGTCCAGCCGTTAACGCGGACCGCCACGTCGAGCCGTTAACGCGGACCGCCACGTCGAGCCGTTAACGCGGACCGTCGAGCCGTTAACGCGGACCGCCACGTCGAGCCGTTAACGCGGACCGTCACGTCGAGCCGTTAACGCGGACCGTCCAGCCGTTAACGCGGACCGCCGCGTCCGCTGGCCTGCAGCTAACAAGATACACCCAGCTGAGTTGCACCGGCACGAAACAAAGAACGTAAAAACAATACAAGCCTTGGCATTACAAACTATCCCACTCATGCATTTCTGAACTCACAACACCTATTAGGAAGAACATACACTTTATCGGTGTCTAATTCTTCACACCGTCATGGCCTCCAGTCATTATCCCGCCATATACGGTATTTCGACGGTATTTTCAAGGGCAATGCTATCTCGGTATTATGAAATCTTGCCTATAAAATTCACCACCCCCATCTAACTCTGAAGCCAGGATTTTGGGCATCCCACGACACACAATATTACCGTAATGCCACTCAAGCCTAGAAGAACACTCTACCTTTTCACTATTCCTGCTCCCCAAAAAGCACGAACCTGAACCACACAGTATATCTATCAAGTTCTGTCCATCCATCCATCCATCCATCCATCCTCCATTTTAATTGCCAGGGAGAGGAGGAGCAAACCAATATGTGTCTTATTCTCTTCCCCCTCCGTTTTACTGGGGCGAACCTGAGCCAAGCTCTGGAAGAGGCTGTATCTTTTTTAATTATCTTTACCCACTTTGATTAATTAGGCTGTCTGACAATAGTGTGTTTCTAATGCTATTCACCTGCCATCCCTGACTGACAGACTTTCTGTCTGATTCAAAGTAAACAGCTGCTGCCATGATTGCCTAGCAACCAGGAGGTGATGGATGAGTCCCAAAGATGGATGGCTACAATAAATCATGTCTCCTCTTATAAAACTAGAAAATGGGGAGGGGGTGGCAAAACAAAACAACCCTTTTCTATTATGAAACTTCGGAAGAAGTATTCCCACTGACCCTCCGTCGACTCAGGCCTTGTGTGTTTTTGGTTTTGCATTACGGCGGAAGGTGGGGAGGGGTGGTTTTGCCGCTCCTGTAAGTCTCAGGGTGTGCTGACGAGACAAGCCGGTGCCCGGCGAACGTGGCGAGGAGGCGACTCGGTCTGCCGAGATTCAGCGAGACGACACCGGACTCCTGCAATGAAGCCCTCGCCCGGATAAAGCTGCGGCAAATTTGTACCGGCACCGAGCTGAAAGCACTGCGTAATCCATTTGCACCCCCCCTCCCCCCAGAGATGTGGAAAAAAAAACGAACCGCACAAACAAACCACGCCCACCCTTCACCCTCATGTGGCGGAGCTGCTTCTGAATATCATCAAGGCCGTTTTGGGATGAAAGGCTGGAAACAGGACGTTTGATGATGTGGCCTATTTGTAAAAGTCAACTAATCAAAACATAACAAAACCTAGAAAGCCCAACAACATTATGTAATTTATGAGGGTATTAAAAATACTAACGTTAAAAACTTTATAGTGTACATAGACTCTTGTATATTGCAGCACAGAGTACATATTTCTTGAAGTATCTACAAATGTAAATATTTTCACATAACCAAACAGCTACTGTATATTGTTAAAGAATCATGTTACACAAGTTTGTTTTTGTTTACCGAATGATACTTCGCTTAAATTAACACCACAACACAAGCCATAATACGCATGTAAACTTCTCAACTGTTTAGTTCTCCAATGTGTTTATTTCACAGCAAACAAAAGCTTTTTCCAACGAACATACCCAACATAATCACATCCAGCGAGGCATACTCAGTTTGTTTAAAATGTAAAGACACTTAAATACACTTCCAAAATGGCTACTTTGTAGTTTGACACCCTACATTTAAACACTTTGGTTCGCCAGTGGAAGTTAATGCGTAAGTGTGATGGCCCAAGGGGATTTAAGGGGGAAGAGGGGGTCCTAATTAAGCCCAGCTGTTTCAACTTCCTTTTCCAGCTTTGATGGTACATCACCCCTCCTTTAGCCACAAAACATCATTACAGAAAAAAAAAATTCAAAAAGGAAGAAAACAGAATTAATCGGCAACAAATCACAATTACCATAAGTAACTTTTATTTTACTTTTCAGGCTGATTTTCTGTATCTGTGGTGGGAAAAAAAAGGCAAATGTGGTTATAAAGCGCAGCTGGTTCACTGATATCCGTTAACAAACAGGCAGAGAGCAGAGCCATCCATCAAAGCCCTCACATCTCGGCCTCCGTCTCCGTTCCCACTCTTCCAACTCTCAGGTTACAGCTTTACATGGCCAGTCTAAATAATATTCAGAAATGATAAATGGTGCCTTAAGCCTCGTATCCATCATCAATCTTTTCTTAAGAAACATCCGTCTTCCGTAACGCGCCTTTGAATCTCGTTTAGGTATCCGGTAGCAGGCTGCTGCAGCCTATGAGTGATACCTGTCATGGTTGGGAACGCGATGGGGCAGGGTGATTCCACACACACAAACACAGACACACACACACACACACACACACACACACACACACAGAGACACACACACACACACACACACACACACAGAGACACACAAGAACCAATCAAGCTCATGTACATGGGTGCCCACACATCCCCCACAGGTGATGCCCACCTTCACATACTCTGACAGCCTTGACCAACACCTATCACTGCCCCCCCCCCCCCCCCTTTGTCTCTGTTGTCCCATAATGCAATTTCCAATCTCCCCAATTAGTTTTCTAAAAGCCACACGATACTTTAGGGCTCAGGCTGCCCTGCCCTCCACCTCATTCCACACGGATCAGCGTTCCCCGGACCTGGTGAATGACCCCCCCCCCCCACCCCACCCCCAATCAGCCCACATCCCAGACTCTCACGGAGGGGAAGAAGAGGCGCCCCACACACATGAACCGAGGTGTCTGCCAAGGCCCCGTTTTTGATAAATGACACGTGTCATTCTGTCAGGAGGGACGGAGCGGGTCAATGATGTATAACTCTGCTGAATAGGAAATCGACTGTTTGGCACCGAGCTGCTATTCTCCACGAGGATTCCGTCTCCGGACCCCGAAAATGAAATGCACCGCCTCTCCCCGTACACAGACCAGCCCGGGATTGACGCCTGACCCTGGGGGCCTGTTCCTCCCTCTCCCCCCTCGGCTCTCTAAAAAAAAAAAAAAAGAGGGAGAGAAAGGAAGGAGAGAAGAAGAAGAAACTACGGCTGGCTCAGTGCAGTGAGAGGGCAGTTATATCTATCAAAGTCTGCCCCTACAACAATGATGCCACTATTTCAACCGAAGTGCGTAACTCTGACGGATGCCCATAAAAGGGGGGGGTGTTGAAACACGACCGCCGAAAATGCACACATGGTACAGGATACATTTTTTTCCCCTCTTCCTTCTCCTCTCTTCCTTTCCTAATGCGCAACCCACGGCTTGACATCTGCAGAGTACATTTAAAGAAAAAAAAAGTGTCAGCCAAGCGTGATGCCCCCCCCCCACCCCCCCCCTTTTCATTAGCTCACTGGCAGGGTGGCACTTCTGAACCTCATTACAGAGCCAGGATTTATGAAGCTGAACCCAATGGCAAAGAAAAGGCATCTGTCAATAATTGCGGGGAGCTGCACTCCCATCTCGAGAAGCTTTGAAATCTCATTAAGTATGCAGTTATCAGGCATAAAGATCAAAAACATTACTCAACTCCGACAGACTCGTACCAAGGAACATTAATTAGCAACAGGGCAACAGGACCAAAACAGACTTCCTCTCACACCTGCCTGCCTTCACCAGGGGATTAAAAAACTGCCCTTATAAACAACAACCTCCTCACCCAGTCGCAGAACCAGCCGGCACCAGCTTTTCTCTTTCTCGACTTCCTCTCTTCTCCCTCTCATTTTGAACCAAAAAGAAAAGGGAGGAAAATAATTCCTAGCATCTGAGACTGATCAAGTGCATGAAACAAGGGGGGGGGGGGGGTCTAGTAGAGATAGTCTTGGCGGTGAGAACAGAAAAGGAAGAGGCTGTCAGATTTGAGAAGGATGTCAGCGCTGGCCTTGATTACCCTGGCTATACAGTTCCCAGTCCTTTCATCATGGCTGCCATTGAAAACAGTCTATGTGTCACATGTGGATGACTGATGGGTGCCAGTCTTAGTGTCCCTGCCAAGTCTACAAGAGGAAGGAGGAGGGAGGGTCTGTCTCTCAGTCATCCTGGCAGACGGGGGTCTGAGCTCTTAGGGGGAAGAAACCTAGGCACAGATCTCCATCCAACGACCAGTACCCCCCCACACATCCCTCCAAAGACCCACCACCACCCCCCCGGGCAACTGCCGCTGTACCTCCTCGACATGACAACAACACAGACAGGGATTATTCTGGGGAGCCATATTTCCCCTTCGTGGGGCTACCGGGAGATGTGATCCCTGTGTAACTGCCAGACATTTGAAAAGTGCGCTGACACCACACACGTCACAAAGAAAAAACACAGAGAGAGGGGGGAGGGGGCTAAACCCCCCAAGAACAAATTTAGAGGTGGGCCTAAATCTGAGCAGCATACTGAGGCGGGGGCCAAGATCTGTTAACCCCATTGGCCATCTGCTAACCTTTTAGACAGTTACATTTACATAAGCAACATGTATGTGCAGCCAACACCTGAATTTAAAGAATTTTGCGCTAAGTTTAACCCACCGATTATGATATTGGCTGCACCTTGACTGCACGGGGTTCTAAAATGGAGGACGTCAATAACATCCAACTGATTCACCCTTTGTGAGCAGGATTAGCTGAGGGCGTACCCCACAACCGCGAAGGGTCCACCGAGCTGGGGTGAGGCCGGGGCAAGACCAGGAGCATAGGGTGCTGGGAGGGAAGACGAACGGGGAATATAGCCAAGCAAGCCAATTTAACAAATAACTGCTGATACATCAGCTATTGACTATATGACTATAATGCTCAAGGCAGAACTGTGAATGAAATGACAGCATCAACCGTCTGCAATAAGCTGTGACCCGGGAGAGTGTGAAAGCCCTAATTGACAGCTGTTGAGCTAATGGGAATCATGACAGAAGCTTCTAGATTTAAAAAAAAAAAAAAAAAAAAAACTCTTTATCAACTAGAAAATCCATGGGAGCCACGACTTTCTTCCCTCTCGAAACGTTGTTATTTTTTTGCTCTCGCTCCTTCCCTCTCGTTTCCTCTTTTTTTCCACCTCCTTCATTTGTCTCCTCTGCTTTCTAAACTCCCTTCATTGTTGCTCACTGCTAGCGGTGAGAAAAGCTAAGGACATCCATAACGAATCATACTGTCAGCGGGCTGCTAGGGAGGATCTTAGCCGAGAAGAGTAATGCAGGGCAGGTCTGAGGGGGCACCAATCCGGAGAAAAGGGCCCCAAGCAGACACTGCTGTAGGAGAGAAAGAGAGAAGTGAGAAACCACTGACTACTGACCAGAAAACCCCAGGGCACAGCCGGCTGGTCCACGACTGGCACGCGGCGATGCTACCACGGCGAGACGGCAGCCATGCCCAGCAGAAACCCTAACCCTACTGGCTCTAATAATCCCTTTTGGCCACGGGATACTTTTCCTTCAGGGTCTGGAGGCTCAGGTTCTGTCTAAAGTTGCTGAATGAAACATAGCATTCTGTGTAGATTTCCTGCTGATTCTACATATTAAAGGCACATTACCAATGGGAAGGCTACACTCACTTGTACTGGAGTGTCATCAGTGATGTATATCCTTCTATCACTCGCAATCCATCAGTTGGACAAAAAAACCTGTTTGTTATATCTGGTTCACAGTTAATTTATTTTATGTTAACCATAACTGGGTCTGTCACCAATTTAATATTTCTATAAATCATGTCTGGATACTTATGTTCTGCTGATGCGGTACATTTTGTTTTATCCTAACAGAAAAGACCAGCAACTTCCACTGGGCGTCAGAGTATATCAAGATGACTAAACACCAACGCCATCGACCTATAAGTCTGGCTCAGAGAATGCGGCTTGGGGGAACCCGAAATGTCACGCGGCTCCAGTGTTTCTGCAGTGCCGTGAGAACGACTGTCCGCTGCCGTAACACGATCCGTCCCTCCGAGATGGCTGCTCCACACCGAAAGGATGAAATTTAAAAAATGGTTCCCGTATCGTCAAGCAATAACTGTAAGCCATCAAGGCTTCATTAGCCAGGCTCAGGTTTGGGGGATGCATGTTCTCCAGCAGCAGAGCCGGGAGGGAGGGGGAGCCACTATACGGCAGATGTATAGCGTGAACTTCTGTCCCTGGTCCTTCCTTCCTCTCTCTGGCCACCAGTGCCGACGTTTCTCCGTTGTCACTCTACTCCCCACCATTAAAAGCACCTTAATTCCCGTAAACATGATTACCCAGGTACCAAAGCCCATTTGTCACCTGCAGCAGAAAATTGAGTTAATGCACAACTAAAGGCAAGCAGGACTGTGTAATATCAACTTGATTACATCAAACTAGCTGCAAACCTAATTCGGCGGCATGACAGGGCGCGAAGCTTGTCATCTCCAATCATTAGGGCTGTCAGGAATCCATCAGGTTTACAGCTAATTAGGTGAACACTAATGAAGCTGGCAAAACATCTTTTCTTTTTCTACGGCTGAGTGGACCTTTCAGAACGGGGGGGATGAGGGAAAAGAGAGCGAGGGGAAGGCAGAGACAGAAAGAGAGAGAGCCTGGGTGGTTTTTCACATGAAATTCTCAAGGTTGCCGGGGAATGGATTTCCCAAAGTTCCTAATCAAGGTCCATCATCTGACATCTTTCCCTGCTCTTTTCCATCACTACAAAGCAATCAATTTGTCATCACTCTTTGTGTGCCACAAAGCAGTCATGGTGGACCTTATAACTTGCAGCTGTGAGGCCTGGAAGAGGGTGGAGAGAAAAGGAAAAAAATGACAGGAAGTTGCTGAGTCTCAATGTTTAAAAAAGGCCCCCCCTCTCTCACACACACACCAAATTTGTCTTCATCTGCTCATCAATGTAACATATATATATATATATACACACACATATATATATATATATATATATATATATATATATATATATATATATATATATATATATATATATATATATATATATATATATATGCAAAATGAAGCATTTTGGACATTCTTTAGCCTTACACCCCAAACCCCACACCCACCTCTTTCCTAAAAATGTCCATTAAGCAAACACAACACGATAGTTAAGCCCGGAGTAGCAAGTCGAAAAAAACGAATGAAAGCAGTCACTTCTCCAACTTCTGATTGACCATTAAAGCTACTGATAAATGGACCCTGTCAGAGGATGCACAATTGAATCATATTTGAATCAAAACTGTTCTGGCTGGCCTTTTTGAGGAATATATCCCATCTATTTACTAATTCTATGGTATTACCACTGTGGATACTGTTATTAACTTTGTGCATGATTTCACAAGCATTCTACATTCTACTGGCAGAGTTAAAACTACTTTTATTAGTTTAAATATCATGAGTATTAACACAACACAAGTAAAGTTTTGGAAAAGTTTTACCTGATGTAAATGTGATTTAAATGTATCATTAGTTTTGAATATTGTCCCCTTCTGAATACATATCTTTACATTTGCTGTCCGTCTGTGCTCCTGCTCCTAATGATACTTTTCTACTCTTTTATGCAGAATAGATTATCCATTAATCTGTGAAAAAAGTAACACCTTCCATCCATCTTCTAACTGCACATCCTGGTCAGGGTCACTTCAGGCCTGGAGTCTATTCGAGGTAGCAGAGGGTACAAGTCTGAGCATATACCAGCTCACCTACATGAACACACAATCATACACTGCCGGCAATTTACAGACCCTAATTTACTGCACATTTTAAGGGAAGCTGAAATACCTACCAGGTATCTATATAACACAGATATAGAACATGCAATCTCCACACACACACACAGAAGCAAAGGTAGCATATCAGCCCTGCAGCTGTGAGCTAACAGTGCTCACTGAATCATTAAGCCATCTCCAAACGGAACTCTTTCTTTTATATTAATTAAAACACATCCCATACTTTAATAACACGTATACATGATTCAAATTAAAGATTTCATTATAACATTTCAATATTATTTATAATATGAAATTTTTAGGGAAACATACTGAAAACGCAACTACAAGCTTTCGTTTTACCAAGACTATAACACAACATATCGTGTATTGCTTTTACGTCGTCGCTTGCAATGACAAAATGAAACAAAAAACCGTCCAAGGGGTGCAATTAAAGTTTGTTTTAATGGGTAGTTCAGAGCAGACGTGACGTAATAGTGGCCGGCGTTGCCATGGGGAGGGATTTATTGACGTTTATCGGGAATGAATAGATCAAAGGCGAGCTGGATGACAGGCAATCAATCAGCCGTCAAATCAAAGATGGCAATTGTCCATTAAAGCCTCTTCCAGTCCAGTTACTTCCATTGTCGGTTGAGCGGCACTTCATGTTTTCCCAGAAAAGGAAAATCAGCGTAGGAACTTGGCAAAAGTTATTCGGTTTAAAACGGCAAAGGCAAGTATCAAAGAGATCCGTGACAGTCAGCTGGCACGCAAGACCTTTTCCCTTCGCTTCTTCGTAAAACCCCAAATTATTATACTGTATATTACTACTGTTGTTATTATTATGACCATCAAGAATCCAACAAAGGAAATGGGGGGGGGGGGGGCAGAAACTGAAAGGAGCGGTGAAAATCACCTTCAACCCTCAAGTTCACTTTACCACCATCTGACACTCGCGATCTGCTTCAGGATAAGAAACAATAAAAATTGCCGAGGATTATTATGAAAGTGGTTCCAAGAAGCACTAACACCGTTTACCTAGAACTTCAGACACGGAAAACTTACAAATAAAAATCCAAACTGTGGAAAAAAAAACTGACTTATCTTTCAGTTACTTCAGTCGCAGGTTAGAAAGCGACAAAATTATTTCCCCGATTCCCTGTGATCGCAATAACGAATTTCCCAGCAAGGGAAACCGAAAAACAATAACTTAATACAGTCAACATCCCTTTCCCAGCAATACGTACACGACGATTCGCTTGTACAGTAAAAACATGCGGCCGAAAGCAAGGCGATTCCCGCAGCCAGTAATGATAAATAAAAATATAAAAGCGGGGGGGTAGGAGGTGGAAATGTGCGCCGACGTACCTGCTGCGCGCCGGGGCGCTTGCTGTTTCCTCCGCGGCATGCTTGGTGTCGGATCTCTGAAGAGTTTTCTTTTTTAGCTCCGGAGATACTGAGCTGCTCCGCTCCTCTTTGATTTCTGTGCTTTCATGCACGATAAACCCGAAGGCGCTTTTGGGGGGGGGTTTGAAATAGATCGGCAGTTTTCAAAAAAAAAAAAAAGACAGATAGTGGAGAAAAAAGGATAGATATGAAGAAAAGAGCGGATTTCTTCCCCCCCCCCAAGCTCGACTCTGATATCACAGTGGGCAGACGAGCAGGAACAGTGGAGGGGAAGAAAAGAAAAAACAAAAAAAAAAAAAACCTTGAGCCTGAGTGCGATCCTCAGTCCTCGGTGGGAGCTGCAACAGGCAAGCTAAAGGAAAAGGAGATGATGGCGTCACTCAAAGTCCGCAAACAGGGCAAACATCAAACACTGTCACGTTAACTCCTTCACCCCGAAACGGTCCGCCAGCAAAACCGTCAAGGGGGGCACCGTGCAGTCCTTCCCAACCGCGAGAATAACGCGGAATAACAGCGACTACTTCGCTAACTCTGTGGACAAAAACCGTCTTATCATTTCTGTGCGTGGCTCTCGGAGAAATCCATCTGAATTTTTTTTTTATCTGGAAATTTGTGTTTTTCCCATTCACGAAAGACCTTGAAATTAGAATAAATCAATGCATATCTATGTAAAAATGTAAATAAAAGTACACGTACCGTTTATGTAAAGTGAAAATTATAGTAATAATAGGAAAAAATGTTATTCATAAAAGAAAAGTACAATATACAAAATTATAATATTAATATTAAAAGAATACTATGCTTACTTAATCGGTCGTTTATCTGCAGTATCCATTAAGAAATGGTCCCAGAATTAAAAAGCTATTGAAAATGTTGCCGGATAGGATCTATACTTTTCTAACACCATTGTGTAAATATCTTGCCGAATGATTCCACGCGTCCTCCGAGTTCAACACGTTTTTTTCCTGAGTCCTTTTCAGATGCGCGGGAGAAAAGACAGATTTTGCAGGAAATGGGTGGAATTGTCTCTCACGCACTCATTTAGGTTGATATTTTTTCCAAAGGGATGCACTAAATCCATGGAGAGCGGCGAGAATCGATGAGATACGTGCTTGATTGGGTGTCCCTTGTTGTAATAATGTACATCAGAAGGAGGGGATGGACTCTTACTGTGTTTCAGCTGCTCTTTGAACATGGATCAGCAGCTATTGCCAAACACTTTCTTGGCTGCTAATCACACTTTTCTCCTTTGTGTGACTCACAGTAGGTATTTAAGATAGCAGCTGCAAATAAAAAGCTCTTTCCTTGCCTTCTTCACTTCAAACCAGTAAAGCACAAATTGCGTTGCAATTATCTCCTTTTTTTCTTATTACGGAGGGGGAACGCGCTCTTACTTTTTAACGGTAAGATCAAAATTCTCCACGTGTCCCAACCTCAAGATTACGGGACCATTCGAAGTGCTTCACAGTTTAATGCAATGTTTAGACGTGTATGTAGTCCACCGCTTCTTTTTTTCCTTTTCTAATCAAGTGACAGGAAAATCTAAATAGCTTCTTTTTTAAAGAAAAATGGATAAATTGTCCGTATTTTTCAGATTTCAAAACGCAATATCGCCCGATATCTGCTGGAAATGCTACAGCGAAGGGGCAAAAAATATTACTTGAAAACAAGAAAATGGTGAGTTGTCAAATACCTATTCTGCTGCCAAATGTATTCAATTCCATGTCAGTGCCATGCTTGTGGTCTCTTCTTTCACTCGCTTATCTGGGTACAGGAGGAACCAAAGACAGGAAAGTGATACGGAGCTTCTCGAAGCGAGCCGAGTATCCGATCTGTGTGCCAGCTTGCGTGGGAATGAAAAACAGAGCTGACTTTTTACTGATTCGCAATTTTTAAATCCAATCTCGTCGCAAGAGCATCGCATTCCGTTAGATCCGCCCAAACATCTGTCCGTCTAACCATTAGCGCATCCATCAGTGTCACGATCGCTGCTTATTGCGAGGTCTATAATACCCAGACATAACTGAGACGGAGAACGTCCATATATAATCGTTGCGAACCAGTTTAAGATCTATGAAAGCCCATATGCGTAGTATTAGGAAATGGGGTATTTAAACGTTTTTCCTGAACTATAAGTGGAATGGTTGATGGTCCTAAAAAACTTACTTTTAGCAGAGAGCGTATTGCCTGTCTGTCTGCAGTCTCTCTGATATTTTAGATGAACTTACGTATATTGCTTTATATCGGAGTTATGTTTTCTGTACAACGCACTGAACGAGGTATATTATTGAGAAGAGGTTCTCTCCGCATTCGACCCAAAGATGTATGTTATGCATACACATAACAGCAAATAATTACATCTTACAGGTTATGATTACAGCCTATATTTACGCATCCTTTACTATACCGTCATAAATAAATGTTAACAGCACACCGCATCTACTAAGAAAATGTACAAAAATCAAGCAAATTCATTTTTTAAAAACGCTGTAACTAGACTTTTACTTTGCACTGGATACAGTCTGAGCGCGTCAAAGTCCCGATTCCATCCAGCCACTGACGCCTGCTATTACTTTTTCTAACAAACAAGCGCCACTCGCTTCTCATGAAATACAGGGAAGGACAATACTACGCTTTTGCATAAAGGCTGTCGTTTAGGCTACTTGCTGCATTGTCAGTTCATATACGTGTGCCTGTTAATATAAGTGTGCTATAATAAGCGGAACACACAAACAGAGAAGGGCAAGAGAAACAACGAAGGAATAATATTTTATACATATTAATAAATTGTTTGAAGTCACTTACTAATCTTAAAAAATACCTGCCCGGTTCTGTTGATTTGCTGACGATAGGAGTATTACTCCAAAGTAGAATTTGTCAGTATGTACATATGTATTGGTGCGGAACTGACAAAAGTGTAAAGTTTGATTCATAAAGACTGGGCTCGTTTCAAATAGAAAGTATTGCAAGTCTCAGGTTTGTTCAGGTAAGTTCTTTTAAAACAAACCTGAAATAAGACACTGGTATTATTATTATTATTATTATTATTATTATTATTATTATTATTGTTATTGTTATAGTACTAAAGTTATAGAAAATCACAATTCGAACTATGAATAACGTAATTTCACTTCAAATTCAGTTCAAGGTCCTGCATTTTGAATGGGTGGTTGAGACGCATCGTATAATTAGTACCCTTATTTTAATTACGTGCATTGAGGTCGTATCCTGTATATGTTATTATAAATTACATTCGACCTTATTTGCCATTAAGACACAAATGGGAATATACTGCCGTTACAACCAAAATGGTGTAGGTGGAAGAAGCGTAAAACCTATATAATGTATAGAGTTTTTAACTTTTAGGAACACTATATTGCAAACCAACACAAAAATTCGTTTTATTTTGTGCATGAATTTATTTGTTTGTACATAAATTTCCGAGGCAGTACAGTACAGTTAGGAAAGATTTACTGTTTTGTTACATGCATGTGTTCATTTGCATATATGTTTATATGTTTTAAGTTCGCTATATATAAATACTACCACGCTTGGAGAGCCTTCAAATTGCTCATGCATATTCAAAGAAAATCTACCATGAGGAAATTCTACGGTACTAAAGAATGAGATTCTTTAATTCATGAAATTAGAAAGGCAGCGTGCGTTATGTTGGCTATTTACGCTTATTTAGCCGATACAACACTAATTGCTTGGTGTACTTAATAATAATAATAATGACGATGATGATGATGAGGATGATGATGATGATGATGGCCAACGCTATTAAGCAGATCTCTCAAATCTTGAAAAACTATTTCCCACAGAATTACTATTGTTCATGTTATTTTACATGTTGTATACGGATGTTATTATCTTCCGTGTTTTGATTATAAAATGCAACGAAATGTTAATGCAAATATTGCATTCTTTCACCTAAGAGGCGAGAGTGGGGCGAGGGGGGGGGGGGGGTGAGGACAGAGAGAGAGAGAGGGGGTGGGAGAGAAGGCGAACTGATTTGGGGCAGCCAGCATTTTCCTTGTCAATAACGTGCGATCACTTCGTTATTCTTAACTTGAGATGCTACAGTTGCAGATAAAAATGCAGATAAAAGTAATGTTGTAGAAATAGATGAATATTCCTAGTTAATGTTTTAGTTAACGATTATTAGTGAAATTGTACTTATACAAGTTTCCAGAGGATTTGTTTTAATGAAAAATAGTTTTTATAATAGCTATTTCTTTTTTAACCTCTATTAAAGGCTAAAAATTTATACTGGATCTCTTACACTTCGGTAAAATCCGGTAATAATCGCGAGCTTGTTTATCCTCGCTTCCTACTTTTTCGAAACTGTGTTAGATTTTGTATTTTTTGTTTTTTGTTGATTTTATTTTGGAAATAGGTTGAGCATTTTTAAGCGTTATTCAACTGTTTATTTCATATATATTATACACATTCTCAAGTAGTATATAGACCAATATTTAGACGAAATTGCTTTTAAATTATATTCGTACAATTGTAATTTCATACCACGAAAATTGATAGTATTCAATTTTTAATAACTGTATTAATTGAATTGTTCTGCTATACTTTTAAATTCCCTTTTTATGCAAAGTTTGACTTTACGGCACTCCCGTATCTAACATGGTATTAGTATTACCTTTTAATCTAAAACACTTTCTCACTACACGCTGTAAATTTTTATCAGTAGCACAGCTAATCAAGTTGTTTTGGTCTCCAGTATTTCCTTGTCTTTAATTTTCATTTATTTTTATTTTTTACACACATGTAGCATATTCTTCATGCTCAAACACATTTTCCTGGAAATGACATATGCCAATGTTAACCAAATGAATCAGTATTATCTACCATTTAAAACATTATCATCATCACCATTATTATTATTATTTACTATTATTATTATTAATAATAATAATAATAATAATAATAATACGCATTAGTGAAGTACATCAACATCTTCGGGACACTCAAAGCTGTCTAGTTTAATACTGCTTAACGGAATTAACCAAGTATAAAGATTATCATCCTGTCGTTATACGTATACCAATACGTGTAGGCCAATGCGAAGTACATGCAGAACGCAAACATTCCGCACTGAAAGGTTGCTGTGTCGAGCGGCCCTTTTTTCTTTATTATGGTTGACTGAAACATGATCATAAATATGAGGGGTTTCCATAAAGATACGCGGGTTTTGTTTTGCCTTTGTGTATGCCACAAATCTATCCTCTGCATTAGTACCGACTGATAACTTTAGACTATCAATTGAGCAGATAAGAAGTAGGAATAGTTTAATTGTTAATGCAGGGTACAAACGGGGTTCAGTAAAGCCTAAATTAGGGTGGTACTGAACAGCTCGTCCATATTTAACAAGGAGGGAGTAACATTTAGGCCTACTTAGGGTATGAGATCCATACATTGTTCATTTATTCCTATTGCACCAGAGAACAATCCGTATTAAATTGTGTTAATTATGAGTCCTAAACACCAAATCCCCCCAAAAGTCTTCAAATTAAAAGTTAATTGTACGTGATTATTATTTAGATGTTGAATGCGCTGGACACAGTTTGCCGCCCAATGCGCCGAACGGCGTAGGAGGACCTAAGTCTGAGTAAGTTATTTAGATGTAGCCGCGCATTGATGAGGTGGTCTAAGCTAAACTTTTTTGATATGTTGCAAAATAGTTTTTCAATCATAAATTACGTAAATACATTGCACTGCAAGTTTAAAACGAGGCACTTTTGTATCTGACCTACTCCAATTTGATTTGCCCTGAAGTAATTGTGTTAATCCATCCATCCATTTTTAGTAACCGCTTGTTCTATTCAGGGTCGCGAGAAGTAATTTTGTGTTATGTTTCACAACAATAAACGCCATGCAAATTAATGGACAAATAACTATAGGCTAATAAAGTTTTATGATCTCGGGATTAAATGCGTATAGCGAGTAACCGAAAATTTGCATTGAAGTTGGATGGAAGTTGCTGTTGAGTCTGAAGTGTCATTGTTAACGATTTGTTAGTCGTCGTTTACCTGATCATTATGTAACATTATGCATTCGTTTCTGTTTCTTTGTTTATATGTTTTTACAATTGTTGAAATTCGCGCTGCAACTAATTCGCATTGGAGTTGAATGAAACACCTGAGTGTGATTCGTTGTAGACCAGAGGGCGAGAATAAGATTGGCCAATGTTTAGATTCACTAAATGCTACGTAGATTTACTTATCAGTTTTAACTTCGGTTGCATTTTTGCAGACTCTGGCATCGTATGTAGGCAGTCTTCATTTAAGACTGATTTTTGGACTTTAAGGCCACTTATAGGTCAAACCACACCCCTGTCGGCATAAATATAGGCAATAACCTATAAGCAAATGGTAACATGCAGCAGATATTGGCGGTGCCAATAGTTTCATTATTTCAGACTACTGTCTAGCAATAGCAGACATACTGGAAGATCTTATAACTTGTTTTAAATATTCTGTACAGCTGCTTTCTTTTCTAATCCAAACTGATATACCAATAAGAGAACTGGCCAAGTACAGATGTCCAACAACCCCTGTAACCAGATGACATTCTATTGGAGTCTTATTGAAAATTTATATGGTAGAAGGAAGGAGGTTCTGTTATGGTCTGATTCTCATGTTTGCATTTCATTGAAATTGCTATTAAGGAATGTACAGTTAAGCATATATAAGCATACATTACATAACCAGATTGAACTGACCAGGTGTTATTGATTATGCATGCAGATATTTGCTATTTCACAGCAAATGAAATTTGATGTTCAAAGTTACAAAAATGCACCCAACTCATCAGAAATGAAAGTGGATGTGATGTTTTATATTGCTATGTGTTTGTCAAAATAAAAAAAAATCAGAGATTTAATTGCATGTTTCTCTGTTTCTTTCAGGAATAACGCTAAATGACGAGATGTCTACTTGTATAAGAACTCTTCAAAGTAACGGAAAAAAGACAGTCACCGGAAAAGTGTAGCAAGGGAGGAGTGTTTATATTTATTACATTCATTTCATTGCGCGTGCATGTGTGTTTTAATTCCATGATGAAGTCATGTACTAAAAGAAAATTTTTAAAAGACCAAAAAAAAAGCTTTTGTAAGTCGGCGGCAGGACCACATATGGTCATATGAGTGCGGTATAGATTGTATAGAAGGGGTACATGTCGCAGAGAAGAAGGGATTTATGGTATATCTAACCAAGAGATATATTGTATATCTCTGGTATTACCACTAATGAACAGCAGCTGTGAGTAAAGATTCCGCTTCTCATATATCATTCAGGTCTGAACCACCAAGACTGGAAATAATGTTTTCATCAAGAAGAAACCGACAACAGGAAAATAGCAGGAACTTTCATAATGCAAGCAATTTTTTTCTGTTATCAAATGCGTAGATCGGTTTGCCTTCTGAGCGCCAAACCTTTTTCCCTGCATGGGATGCTTGAGTTTATGAAGAGTAGCTGTCATTATACTATTAGTTGTTATTACATATTCATGACTTTCCCAAACCGATGCCTGAGTGGAAGTGTGGACTCAGTGGAAATGTGTTATAATTTCATTTTCCATTGTCAACATCTTTGAACAGTTCCCTGCTAAAACAATGAGAGCGATTATTGTTGAGGGAGGCATCTGCATGGGGAGTGGACGAATTTACAATATTGATAGCAAAAAAAACAGAAAGAAACAATAGTAATATTTAGAACAATGAACATTAACTGATCTTGAGGACTAAAACGAATAAAGGTGAGAAGGGAAAACAAAGACGATGTAGGACAGAAGTTTGCTTCACATACTGGCTGTGGTGCTGGATTGCAACACAGTCTTGGTTGGGTTAGGGAGCTTTTTACTGTTCATGATACGTAAAGGAATTTCTCAGCAAAGCCTAAGAGGAGAGCGTCACACCTCAGTTCCCCCATCAGTCTGCGTTCTTAGGAGTGATGTACCACTAATTTATCTGATTATGGGATATGCTGCCAAGTGCAAGACTCTCATTATAAAGGGGTGCAATTTGGCATCATAGAAGCGTTTACAACAGGCAGAAATGTCATCTGCTCTCAAAATGATAAGACGCTAAACAAACGTCGAGTGATGTGTTATGACACTGAGGGCTTTTTACTGCATCTTCCCCTCCAGCTCTTCGCTTCTGATCTTACTGTTGCTTTAAAAAGACTCAGCTGCTCATTCTAATGAGGATGTCAAATGCAGCTCTAAATACATAGATAGAAACATCATTTACAAGAATGTATGAAAGATATAATGAATAATGAACCTTTCTTTTGTTTTAAGTCCATCTCTGTTCTCAGAAGCTGATTAAATAAGTAAAATGGAAGAGTTTGTCCGACCACTTCACAAAGTGCATTTTGACAACGCCAACTCTTGACACAACAGTGTCTGTTGTTATAAAAGTGCGGTAAACCTTTCTAAATTTTAAGCAAACCTACTTTTTTTATGGTGCCATCGGATTACCTAGGGAAAAAATAGTCATAAGTTTTCTCTGCAGGTTTATCGGGGTTGCCTAAGGTAATGCAACTCAAAACAGAATGTGTTTGTTATGCTGTCATGCTTTTCACTTGTCTCACTTTGAATAAGTTAGGCTTGATGCTTCCTGTTAGTGCTGCCTTCTGAGTCATTCACGCAATGTCTTTAGTGCACTACCCAAATTTGCATTTTTGCTCACCTCCTATCCTACAATGCATCATGTATGAAAATTAGTGAGTAATAAAGACAGAATTTAAACTTAGGACCCCAAATCAAGGCATGTATCTAACAGACGCAGATTCTAAAATTATTTGAATTTAGGACCACAAATCAGGCTATATATAATTATTGCAGATACTGGTCCTGAAGTCATGGTACAAAGCGCTTACATCAAAAAACTAGAATATATAAATCTGAATATGTATGTATTGAACATTTACTAAAATCGTACAGAAGTCTTGCTGAGGATGAGATTTTAAATGAGATATTGCATAGAAATGGACACAGTGTTAATGAAAGTTGGCACATGCAAGCTATGTGTGGTTTGACATTCTAAATAGCATCCAGGCCACATAGTTTAGGATATTAATAGAAGCAATAATAATAAAGTAGCGGAGGTTTTGTTTGTCTTCTGGATAATGGTTTATATTAATGATGGGATAAAGATCAAAAGCTGGAGAGTTCAGGACTAACGCAGGCGTGCGTAACAGTCCTGTGAAAGTTGCCACACCATTCATGCAGAAATCTGTCCACCGTGGTTCAGATCCATCGCGTGGCATTAAGCCGACCTGGAGGCTGAAACAAGCACGTGCTTCTGCATGGCTCTGAGGCTGCATGTCCCGCGGCCCTGGAGTCGTCTCTGCAGCCCAGTGATTACTGGGCAGAGTGAGGGAGAGATGTGATCAAACCTGACAAATTCTCAGCGTTTCCTCTATGTTTTCTGTCTGTCCAGATTATTAATAATACTCATCGGCAGATACATACTTAATGTCCCCAGAAATCTGTTTTATATCTAATTTAGAGGGAAATGTATTTGGAGAATAGGAAATGCTTTCCGAGTCGCATCATTTCTCCTCTGTATAATCTTTTACTTTGCATCACTATTTTTTTCTTTAAATCCAATATTATATTAGCTTTTGTGTTTTATCAGTGCCTTAGAGCTGGTATTTCACAGATGTTTTCTAATCTTTATCTGTAAATACTTTTGACACCAACGTGACAAACCAAATTTTAAAAAGAGGCTTGATTGCTAAGTGATCTTATTAACTCTCTGTTTTTCTTTTGTCGTTCATGGATGACCAGCTCAGCTGGGGGTAAATCAGAAAATCCCTGATCTTAAGAGCCACTAATATCCTTGTACTGGGTTGGTTGGTTGGTGTGTGTGTGTGTGTGTGTGTGTGTGTGAGATCAAAAACTTTCTAGGGACATTTTTCAAGTCCGCACAATAAAATCCTAATAAAAAAAACAAATGTGTGAATGCATCAAAAACGTAAAAATGCCACAAGTATTTTGTTTTGCTTGGTTACTTATAGTTAAGGTTAGGGCTGAGTAGAGGGTATGGTTGTCATAGTTGGGATTAGGGTTATGCCCATAGACATGAATGGAGAGTCCCCACAAAGATATAATTACAAACCTGTGTGTGTGTGTGTGTGTCTCAGCGCACAATTGAAAAAGGGAAGTGAGAAGATCAGAGGTCAATAAGCAGGCTGACATGGGGAGGAGCAAAGGCGCTCTGGGGAGGAGCAAAGGCACTCTGGGGAGGAGCAAAGGCGCTCTGGGGAGGAGCAAAGGCACTCTGGGGAGGAGCAAAGGCACTCTGGGGAGGAGCAAAGGCGCTCTGGGGAGGAGCAAAGGCACTCTGGGGAGGAGCAAAGGCGCTCTGGGGAGGAGCAAAGGCGCTCTGAGGAGGAGCAAAGGCGCTCTGAGGAGGAGCAAAGGCGCTCTGAGGAGGAGCAAAGGCGCTCTGGGGATCTCCGAGAAGTGTTGGCTGAGCACAGCAAGGAGAAACTGTGACAGGAATTTACTTTGCAGAGGAAATCAAGTGTCAGAATGATCTCGCCTCGTACATCATGACATGCACAGTATAACAATGAAAAGTTTCTAAATATTGTATCCTTTGGCTTTTATTTTTAGCTTCCTAAATTAGTAAAGGGACTTAGTCAGTGAAGCACCAGGGCAAGAAGATGTCGCAGTGAGTGTCAGAGAGAGTTTTGCAGACAGTATAACAGTGCGATGAGTCAGTAATAGCTGCAGGTATAATTTCATCATATGTTGCCCCCTCTCTTGATTGGAGGAGGCAGAAATTTCACTCAGCTTCTGCCTTAAACCAATGTCATAAAACTTTCTCAGTTCTTCCAGCTGTTAGCTGTTCATGGGCAAGTACATGACAGGCAAGGAGGAGGTACATAAGAAATACATTACGCTTCCGTCTTTGTTTTCTACAGCTTTTCAGACGCCTTCAGGATTACAGTGCTCTCGCCAGTATCAAAGTGCTGGGTGTGGCTGTTGGAATCAGGCCTCAAATCCAAGCAAGCTCTTCACATAACACGTAGATGTGACGCCGAAATTCAATTTTCAAAATGTACAACACGAGAGACAAAAACATGATGTGGTTATTCTACCGCTGAATCGTACTTTTACCACTTCAATTTTTATTTCAAATATGCCTTTTTATTTCACTCTTTAAGCTCTTAAAGGCCTGCTGTGTGGATTCCACATGACCACCAGTCCTGTTAATCAATTACAGTGTGTGATGTTGCAGCATCTGATTTGCAGAGATGTGTAACGGACCGTTATTTGTTTTGGAAATCTGTAAAAAATATCTTAAAGGCTGTATATGTCTTTGTCTATTATTATTCATAAAGTGATCAATAAGAGTTAAAGAACAGAAGCTGGGTAGTAATGTAATGAGTAATGTATTAGTATGTAGGCATTGCCACAAAATCTGGCCTCAGCACTTAAGCTAATTTAAGCTAACAGCCATGTGTACATAGCTCATCTGCTAGTTGTGCAAATGCTTAAACTTTTTTCATTGTCAATGCATGTGGTTTTCATCATCATAAAACTCTTTTACAAAGCTAACACACTTGCTGGCTGACAGACAAGAGCTCAGCCTGCTTCGTATGACTTTTATTCAGCCCTTTGATATGAAGAATAATAAATGCAGTCAGTCTCTTGCACTGTGTGATCAGGTTTTAATTGCTTCAATAAAAAATAATGCTTCAAAGTATGGACATTACAATTCTTTTCTAATGTGGCGCTCAGTGTGATTGAGTGTCAGGTAAATTTGTATTTTTATTCCATTAGTATGTACAATCACTGCATCAGATGCAAAATATAGTAAATATTTTGATATTTAAAAAGCCTTGGCAACTGCAGTCTGTTGTGGTTACAGGGAAGGTTGTATGTTCTGTGTGAGCAGTAGCATTTGAGGAACAGTATACCTTTGTGATACTATTTGTCATCTAAATGAATCACAAAGAGTAAATAAAAGCATTATGATATTTCAGCATATGAGTTGGCCCATCATCTACAACAATATTCTAACTGTACAAAATAATTCAAATTTTAACCCTAAAATTATATTGAATTTGGTCAAAACTTTGCTTCTGGCAGACTTACCTTTTAATTACTGAGACAAGGACATTTTGCTTTATTTTGGCAAAATTTGGAAGATGTTATCATGCACATATTAACCACAAATCAGTTATTTGAAAATATTACTGAACTGCTTAACTGGGACATTACAGACTCTTGAGATTTTGTGGGGAATGTTAGTTTATAGCAGTGTTTCCTAATTCAGCGCTCAGGCACCCACAGTCAGTCCACGTTTTTGCTGCCTCCGAGTTCCCTGCCAGACAGGCCACATTTTTGCTCCCTCCTGGCTCCCGGTAAGTGAACTTAAACGTGGAATGTCTGGAGTCCTAGAGGACCGGACTGGGAAATACTGGGTTATAGGGTTGGTCCTTACATTCACTGCGGTCGGACCTTACAAAGTCTGGCAGCTGTAAGGAATATTTGATCTTGTTTGCCCCAATTCCTGGGAACAGACCAATTTTGGCAGCACCTATTTCTAAGGGCAGCAGAGACACAGCTGTGTGACCACGTTCATCTCTCCTCTTTGTAAACAAGCTGATGATGACATCGTTCATTGTTAAGGGTTAGAGGTACTTCCCTGGTGCGCGAATGATAGGGGAAATTAGTCAAAAACAGAAAATCAGGGCAGTTACATTAAACCCTTTGGAACATCCATGTTCCAGTTAACACTCCTGGATATTATGGAGGGCACCTTTCAAGCTGTGGTTAGAAACTTATACCAGGATTTTTCATATAAATGTCATTTCTAAGTTGCTATGACTTATTGTCACGTTTTGCACAATAAGTTACTTCCTAGTGTACTTCCAAGAGGATACATTTCAACAATGGTTTTTGAATAAATAAAATAATCCAGAAGTCATGGCTTAATACAATGCAGATGTGAAACCCAATCTGGAATTTATTAAATATGCAACTGAGCCCTTTCATTGTTTTTTCATTTCATTTCAGGGCCAGAACTTAGGTTCTGTTAAAATGCTATTTTATATATATAAACATATTAACTTTAAAGGACCTTAATCAGTGTTAGTTCTAGTTTCAGATTGGTAACAAGAAACTTATGACCACATTACTTTCTGATGCCTATGTACACACACACTGGTTTGTAATTATATCTTTGTGGGGACTCTCTATTCATTTTTAAGGGCATAACCCTAATCCCAAAATGGCAACCTTAACCCCCACCCAGCCCTGACCTTAACCGTAAGTAACCAAACAAAATACGAGACTTTTGGCATTTTTAGTTTTTTGATTACATTCACAGATCTTTGTGGGGACCTGAAAAATTATCCCAGCAATGTCAAAGCAACAGGTTTTTATTACATTGTGAGGGACATTTGGTGCCCACTATGCAATATAAACCTAATCCAGACACACACACCAGTAATGTTCAAACCCTGAACTCCCTGAGTAAATGCTGAGTTAAAGCTTTTGATAAATTCACTGAGAAAAACTGAATATACAGTAAGACAGTTGGTGTTATAGAGGAGACTCAAAACATTAACCTAAACACAAACTGTAAGAAACGCCCAGTGCCCATTCATTGCAGTGCCTCTGTATCCATCAGCCTATGGCTGAGTCAGTAATGGCCAGCTGGGAGCACGGTGACAGAGTTTAGGCTGCTGCGATCCCAGCCCCCTCCTGGGCGCAGCACTTCTCAGCTCACACAGTGCTCACGGAGCCCATTTGGACACGGATCTTCGTGGCTTCTCTTCAGGACGGAAACCCCCTCCCTCTTCGACACGGTGTTACCAAAGGCCTAACCTTTGTGCTGCACTCACAGATTTGTGAGAGATAATCAAATCAGTGTTGGGAAAAATCTGATTTGATCCCATCCATAAGAACCAAAAAGGTCAGCAGTAGTTGTTAAAAATGGAAGGAGCCTAATAATGAATTCAACCTTTATTCAATCAATAAAAATTTATTCTCCAGTATTAGACATAATATCGCATTTTCCATTAACCCGCTGGGCTTGACATGAACTGTATTGTCAAGTATGGCAGGTTTATAGTAAAGGAACAAACCCCCTGTCTGAAAGTAATTTCAGGGTGTATCTCACAGTGGTGTGGATCAAACAGTACATGCACAAGCTGAGAGTGAATAACCGAAAGGGCTATTTCATCTTTGGTGATATAATTTCTTTATTGGTTCAGATACCCCATGTACATTTCTTGTACCATCATCGCACGTGGACCTAATACTACAAATAGTACCACTTTTACTTGAGGGGGCACAAATAATGTTTACTCTTACTTAATGTATCACTTAACCAGAAAATCAGTCTTAGTTATGTACTGATCCCGTGTTGCTTCATCATTAATCAATCATAATGGTTCATATATGTCATGCATTTAATATACTTCAATGCTCATGAGAGTTTTGCTTACACAAAAATGTTCTGAGGGCAGAAGGAGAAATGGTTGAGAGAGATAACCAATCAGATTGCATTGGAGGTGGGTCCAACCAACCGAAGGAGGTTCATGGTTTGTACTTGAGTAGTAACTGAGTTGCTACCCTACAAGTTTTACTCTATCAATTACCATGGAATCTGTTGTCCAGCATGTTTTGTCAAAAAGGTTTATCAAAAGTCCAAAACTGTTCATGTGCTTGCTAGTCATTGTAAGACATCTGTCATCACAAGGCACTCAGTTAATGGAGCTTCTCCTGAATCTTATTTGTCTTTTTTTGTTTCATCATTTTTGTGGGTGACTCAGATTCTGTGTCAATGATGCTGTGACCCATCATTCCCCCCCAAACATATCTCTTGAATTCACTTCTGGGTGTTTGGGTATGGCTGCACGAATTGCACTGAATTAATAAATAAACGCATTACAACAAATGGGATCTGTGCTGTTCACTCAGTAAACAGTAAACAGTACAGCAAAGCATAACCAACACGACTGCTTCCTTCCTCGACTTTTCTAAATGTTTCTAAAGGGTTAAGATTACAATGAAAGTGGTACAGTATGAATCCTCTGACACACAACTGATAATGTGAATCTGGCAAGGAGAAATTGTTCTAAAGGTCACAGTGAACTATTAACCAGGGTGCCGTACAAGACAGAAGTGGAGACAATTTCAACAGGTTTCTCAGTGTCAGACCAACAGTCTTTAGTGAGGCTGCTGACTCAACTAGACTGGATATTTCACTGTGTGTTTTGTACGCAGAGCTTCAATTTCTTTTTATAAGCCTTTAAATTCAGTCTTTGATCCATCCATCCATCCATCCATTTTCCAAACCGCTTATCCTACTGGGTCGCGGGGGGTCCGGAGCCTATCCCGGAAGCTGATCCAATATAATCTGTTCTTAAACATTCCTTATAAGAGGCCTCCCAACAGATCAACAAACAGGTTAATTTCAAATATATTATATCAGTATTAGAGGTGGATCTTATACTGTTGTTGCATATGGGCGTCATTTCTTATCCTTGCTACCTTTCAATCTGTACTGACCGACTGCCCAGGCCCTCAGTGGGGTTTAACACTGGTTCAAAGTGACCTGCTCAGTTATCAATTTCTTTGCAACGTCTAGAAACATTTACTTCTGACCATTTGTCACCCACCCGGCAGAGGTAACCAGGTGTTTATCTAAGGTGTTTTGACCCTTAGTTCATGATGCAACTGACCTTAACATTAACACGGAACTCTAGGACCAGTGAAAGAAAAGCAGCACTATAGCATTAACCATCCAACACCCTGCTCTTTGCGAGGTATGATTGCCTTTTCTCCATATATATCTTTCTTTCGAGGTTTAACTCAAAGAGCCGAAGGGCTGACCGAGGCCCAGAACATTCCATCTTTAATTCCAAAGTCATTCATTTACTGGGCTGCAGGTTATAAGGATTTCCATTCATTTATGGTTGTATATCTGGAGCCTTGGTGACCCAAAAATGAAAGTTCTGTAATTCTTCTGTTTTGGCCGGTGTATTTTCCATTTCCTCCTGTGTGTGTATGTGTGGGTGTTGGGGGGGGGGGGGGGGGGCAAGGTATACTAGAGTCTCCTATCAAGCAATTTCACCACTGTTTGAAATTTAAATATCAAATTTTAGATTTTTATTACAATTTCTTGATTCATAAATGTCAAAAAAAGCTTATTGTTATTTATTAGTTTTCTATGGTGATCAGTGGCACACTGAAGTCCACCTCAGTTTCGTCTCCTTAATTTATTTGGCCACATGTGATCACATATACAGGAAAATACAAATAAGAACAAGGGAAAAAATGAAATATAATGAGAATTAGCCAATGGACAGCATGCAGACCACTAAGAAGCAGGCAAATAAATGGGAACTAGACCAGGGTGGAGCTGATGACCTGGTAGATGTGGGCGTGGCCTTTTCTATTACGAAGAATTGTGCCCAAAACAAAGATTTCAAAAAAGGCTATCAAAATAAACTGTACTAAAACACCAAAACTTTTATAAAATATCTCCAGAATGCAACCAACAACTACTGATTTTATCATTTTTAGTAATGTTGCAAGCCTTTTAATGAACAGCACACACGGCCCATACTCTTGTAAATGCTTGGAATTTCGCAGAATCCTTCTTTTGATCTCCTAGGCACTGAGGTCATTTATGAAAGCATACAGTCCCTCATACAGCAAATATACCTCCTACCTGCTCCTCACCATATGAACTGTGCATGAAATGCAGCTGACAAATGATTATGTCCAGCCATCTGAGATGAAAAGTGATCCCTGTTCAGTGCCACTTTCATAACATGGAATTATTAGAGGAGATTCCGGTTTAAAGTCTCTCCAGGAGAAATTAGATACATTTCCATCAATAAAGTTTCCCGCCCTGTGTTTTCCCACATTCCAAACAACTGGCTAACTGATTGACAATTTTAATGCTAAATTATGCTATGTTTGTCTCTGAGACACAGGGGAAAAACCTCTCTGTTCCAAAATTAACTAGGCAGTAACATAACATGTAATAACATGGTGTCAGATCACAAGAATATTGATTCACTGAACCTTGTGGGATTCACTATGATTTTCCCATATAAGGAGTTCCCATTATGTGCTCCAAGAGAAACCGTGAATCACAGATTGTACACAAAATGACACTGTTAGCAATTAGCCATAGAAAATACATTTTAAAATCTGGAATTTGTCAAGTCTCTTTCTTAAGTTCATTTGTTTTCCTTGTTAATGGAAATTGAGGCCGAGGACCACGGGCAAGCTAGCATTAAGAATCCTTAAGTCTGGAAGAATAACCTTAAAAAGTTGATCTTACGCTATTCATAAGTGACCTGAGATGCTCCAAAATGATCAGTTCTATTTTGTTATATAGCGGAAGAAATGCACATAATTACAAAATGTACTTTATACAAAAAATAACCAATGCATGCCTATGATATATAAATGAAAATGGAGGAAAATCTCATCTCATCAGCCTTAATAATCTGACCACAAGCACGACAATCAGGTGCTTAATTAGGAAGGTGAAGTAAATCATCGTGTCTTGCTGAAATGAAATATATGATGGATTCTATATAACCTGCTATGAACAGATGTATCCTTTCATCTTTAAAATCTTAATTACAGTACAATTATTATTTTGAATTTTAAAAATACAGGAAATATTTAGCAAGAGAGACTGTCATTAAGCCTGTTATATAAAAAAAATGTGTTAAATACAATGGTTTGTAATAACGAACTCACACACTACTTTGTGATGTGCGTGAAAATATTACCGCGATTTGTCAGAATGAAGTAAAGTACAGTACCTTACTCACGTACTTTTATCATTAGTGTATAATAATTACTATTAATATTATGTACTGTTTTGTTAGTGTTCCAGCTTACAAATTTGACTTAAAGGCGGCCTTATGGAACGGATCTTGTTCAGAAACTGGGGACTGTCTACATAAGGACATAAGGACAAAATTTCAGAACAGTGTAAATAAGAATAAGCTAGATGGAGTTAACTAACTGGTGAGTAAGGTCAGAATATTTGTATGCAGTATGGTTAGTAGACATTAATCTCGAAAGACCCTTGTGCAATCAATTACAACTAAGTTGTAATGCAAAGTAGTAGTAACAGCCTGAGTGGAATAAAACTAGAACACAAAAGGAAGCAATAATTCTTAAAAATATTTATAAATAAAGTCAATTGACTGCCTAATACAGAAGAATGCTAAGCTTATTCAATTCATAAGCCAGTGCACAGGCATTACAAGTAGAACTCAGAGCAGAACAGCGGTCTTGTGCTAAGTCCCCTGTAAGACAAGCCATTGAGGGTCAGCAGATTGTAGGTCAGACTTCGATTGTTGCTCCATCTGTTGTGTCGCATGAGGTTACAGAACCTGCAGCTCATGCTCACCTTGATGTTCACCCCGGGCACAAATAGCACCCAGGCACGAAGGAGGAGAGTGCTTTATAAATGAGGCGGAGCATTTTAAAGTCCTTCCACAGCTTGCCAGGAAGCCAGTTCAAAGGCATCAGAAAAGCTGTCATGTGATCACATTTTCTGCTTCACCTGTGAGATTTGCGCTTAGGCAACCACTTATGGTATAGACAAATATATGTATTATTTTTTTCTGTACTGTCAACAGACAGAAATCAGTATAGTTTTGCACTATTTCTGAGCTGTGGGAAGCATATCCTGGATAAGGAATTAACATTAATATTAAAAGACAGGTCTGTGCCTGGGTTTTGTGCAGACTCTGCAAAACAAAAGGTTAAGCAGTAAGATTTGAGCTGACAGCAAAGCATTCTCATCAATGTTGTTCCCTGCAAGTTAAAGACCTGTTTTTTTTTGAAGGGAGAGACAGATCTCTCTTACTCCTTCATTTTCACTCTTTTGAAGTTTGCCAGGGAGGCTACAGGCAGGCTGTCAGAACTGATTGACTGGTAGATTCGCATGACAGCAGCTTATGAAAGAAAATTTATTTTGTGTTTATGTAAAATCTTTGTGGCACATGGGACGAGGGGGAGGTCCCTGAAACAAATCCCTCTGCCTCTTCGTATCTGATCAGATTTCTGAACGAGGAAAACGACTTACAGTAGATATGATTATAGTAATAAATGATGCTAATTGACTTACGCACCAGATAACCAGGCATATTCAGAAAAGCATATAACACAAGCATTCCTATCCTAGCCTATCCAGCGTCTCTGCATCCATTTCCAGTCCCCCCCCCCCCCCCCCCAGCTGCAATGGGCTCATCCTGCTGTGGAATGAGAAGCGTAATAAAATACCAGCACTTCATATCCCCAGGACAGGACCCAGCAGCAATGCAGAGAGTGTGATTGGTCGGCAGGTATCTTATCCCACTTGTTTTGACATGAGGATTATTATAAAAGAAGGCAACTGTCAGGATTCAGGTGATTTACAGGCAGCCTGAACCAATCAATCTCAGAGTTCGGATTAAAAGTATAGGTTTCTTCTTTTTTATTTTAATCTAAGTGAAAATAAAGAAGCTTAAAAATCTCCCAGACTCCAGAAAGTCCGCCAAGTATTCATCCTGCTCCTCTTTCCTTTCAACATCACAACAGGAGGTTCAGTACATGACAACTTTATATATGATGCTCTCACTCGAAATGCCATAGAGCTTTCAAATGAACACTGCTCTATGATCTTTGAATACAAAAACACTTGTATCAGATTTTTCATATTGACATGTACTTGGCTAAAAAGTCATCCTGAAATACCAAGGAGCATATCATCTCATAGCAAAAGTCGTCCACATTTTTCCATTAAAAAGATTTCATTGAAAATAGAAATTCGGCGAAAGTGTATATTAATTAACATTTACAATTTTGTTATTAGCTTCTGAAATGTCATAAAAAGGATAGCTAGCAGTTAATGAGACAAAATACACAGTTAAACGTTTTAATTAATTTTTCAGAAGCTGTCAGGGTGACAGAGGCGTTTACAGGCTGTATATTTATGCAGACTGAGCAGGGTGTTGTGTAGCTTGCAACAAAGCCAGCCGAAAAAGTACAGGACTGGCCAAATAATGCTGGAAACTGAGAAACACCTTCAAAACAATTCTATGGTATAAATCAAGTTTATTATACTCCATAACAATAATCAACACAAATTCCATTAAATTCTTTATTTGTGTGTGATGGTAGATAGCAATGATGTTTTCTGAGACACTCAATGGTTGGCTGGGTCATTAAAACATGGCAGAATGTAACACACTTTGTCTAGAAGCCAGAAATAAAGCAGGATGTGGATACATTGTGGACTGAAGGTATAAATGAACCACAGGGGCTTATATCATTCATAAAGTGACTTTATGTACCTTATCCTGCAAAGGAGAGGGGTGGAACATCGCTTCATTAAGCCTGGAACGTCAGAAATCACAGAGTGGATCTCCTTGGAGGCTGCAGCTTCAGTGCATGAATGAGCGAGCCAGCTAATGTTAGAGCCGCCTGCTAATAATTGTCTATAGCAATGTTTCCCAGAAGACAAGGGTAGGCAGGATCCCAGGGCGCTTAATAACTGGGGCCCCATGAACATAACATTTCCAGAAGTTACATTTCAGGATCTAAGATAACATGATCATTTAAATTATAGCAACATGTATGTTATTTGCATTTTTAGCAACAGCTTTCAAGATCGACAAAGTTGCCCCCCCCCCCGTCCCGGCTGTAATGGACTATTCCTGTTTAGTGACTTCACACTACCCCACTCTCTTTTACCACTGGAGTCTATGGGTTGTTTCACTGCCAAGAGAACTGGCACAACGTAGCTGAACAGATGAAGAAAACGCACAAAGTTACACGACTAACGTTGCATCTCCAGTCTCTTTCATACTGTCCTGCCAGAGTGGTAGACAAATTGTGAACAGACGTGGAGGGAACACAATTAAACAAACATATGTAAAAGGTCAAGACTAACCTTAGCAAAAGGGGAAATGCATAAACTTCTTAAATTTGGCCAATCTTCCTCCAGCACAATACCCCCCCCCCCCCCCCCCCCCGCTTGGTGAACTTTACCAACAGCACTCCTGCCCCCACCCTCATCGCTAACTATTACCACTGGCACCCTGCACTCTGATTAGCATATTATTGATGTTCCACCGTTTTTTATTCCCTCTTGTTTCCCTTTCGGCTCCAAAAATGAGTCCAAATGCCCCCCCTAGCCCCCCCCCCACCCAAGTCAGCCTGGGGCCCCCAGAAAAGTTAGTCCATCCCTGTATCTACAGTAGGAGTTAGATTTGCTCCGTTTTGGTTATGGATCTATGTTCTGTTATTCAGGAAATGCTCTCACACACTCCATAGTTAAGCCACAATGTGCATGGGTGTGCGTGCCCAAGTTACGTTTAGTGTCCTGCGATGAGCAGAAGTATTGTGAGGGACAGGGCTACACTCATCCAGAAGAAGTAGCAATAACTGGGATCCAAAGGTAACCTATCACCAGTGCCCATTTTGGAACCCAACAGTATTTCATTCATGAATAAAACATGAGAGTCGAATTTTCCAGGGTTACAAAATGAAACACTGCAAAACAAATAGAAAGCAGTTGCAGTGTTATGCCATAGCAACCCTTTGGGAGAGGGTGGTCTATGCTAAGTTGAATTTTGCATGTTAATTGGATCCACCTGCACCTTATTCCCTCAAATACGTATAAATTGCGGTGTCGAATTTATTTTTGTGCTCTAGTAGTTTAGACCAAATTCTCGATGCAATTCCTTGACAGATGTTTTTCTGTCCATATATTTTTTTTTTTTTCCCCTTCGCATGTTAGCACTAGCATTAGCGCAGAGAGCAGTGTGTGGTTTTTCAATTTGTCTCTAACCTCAGCCCCCCCCATAGAAAGGTAATGAGGAGAGGAATACAATCCATGCAGCTCGTTATTTTATTTTATATTTTTTTGGAATTTGTGTGCTGTTAGACCCGTTTCTATCCTATCCCGTTTGCTTCTGAAAAGGACCCTAATTCGCAGAAAACTCCCTTTTCCTGCGGCGCCGTGTGCCGTCCTGACTGGAGACCATCCCACAGGCCCATTTTCACCCATTAATTGGCGAAGTTCTTTTGACTTCTGAACAGACACATATTAAGCTGGCAGAGGGTCTGATTCTTATGGATTACACGTCGCGTCACATGTCAGAATCCATCCAATTAAAAACGTAATACATGTCATCAACAAACAATTACAGTGCTAATAGCTCGTTTGAATGTCATGGCATCCTCCACTCAAGGAACTAGTCTGGAGTGGATCTATTGGCCAAATGTCTCAGTTTCCTGACACCTCATAGACTAGCAAACAAAGCTGATTGGGTATTTGGAAGTTATTACGTCGCCACAAAATGTCTTAACTGGAAATGTAAGAAAAGAAGCGACAATCACAAGTCAGTTACACATTATGCAAAACAAATCTCTTTCCTCTTCAAACTTTCTCTGATCCCCCCCCCCCCCCCCCCCCTTCTCTATATGTTTTGCTCAGTTGTCATTTCAAGAGACCGAAAGCCCTTCCGTGGGGGCTGGACAAAGTGACAAATGGTTTGTGCATTAAGATATCCGACGATTACCCCTGTGGTTCAGCACCAAGGATTCATGCAGACAGCTGGGACTCTGGGGGTCCTGCCTCCCTGTCTTCGCTCCTGTGCACCCATTAACGGCCCAACTGGAGAAGCTTAACGAATGCTTATGAGGAGAGCATCAATAATTCAGTTCGGGGGGGGCAGATATACAAACAAGTCCACTCCATTTAAGGTTAAGAGCAGGTCACTCTGGGCAGGACACCACACTTCCACAAGGACTCTGATCTGAGGGGAATTTGGACAAACTCCATTACAATGACAGCGTGTTTTGTGTAGAATTATGTCAACGTAGGAAGATTAGGCCCTGTGGGGGAAAAGACCCACGTGTCCCCTGCATGTTGCGATCTACTCCAAGTTTTCAGTTTTTTTTATTTTATTAAAGCTGCCAAATGGAACATGATTTAATGTTACTTCTTTAGACAGGCTTTTACATTAATGAAGTAATTATCTATCATACATTGGTGCAAAGTACATTATTATCAACATGCATTACTTTACTAGTATCTCTTTTGCATTGTCTCGTGTTTCTAATAGCATACATCAGTGTCATTATTTTAAATGTTTATATATTTTAAATGTTGTTAGGAACTTGCCTGAATTGTAAAATGGCAATAAAATTCTGCAGTATTACAGATGCCTGTGCAGCAAGAACTGTCGAAGAGTTTGGCTGCAAGGAAATGTTATGAATGCCCTCTGAGTCCATCCCCAGTTAAAATGCTCGAACACAACATTAAACTTTGGCAGGAATCCTGCTTTTAAGCTATCATTTGTAGCGGGGTGGGCAACGACAAAAGCCGGAAGCAAATGGAGAGAAGAGTGATATTTTCGCTGTTGTTCCAGCAAATGTGATCTGACAATGTGAAAAACAGGGCTGCGAGAAAGTGTGTGTGTGTGAGTGAGTGTGTCCGCATGCGTGATGGAACGGCGACATGCCCACCGGTCTGCCATCATCAAAGTGGAAAGTGCGCATCTATAATTAATTCCCAGCTTTAAGTCCCTCTCTGATCTGATGCTGCTCTCTCAAGGAAGCCCTGGCAACCCGTGGCACTGCCCGTCAGTCACGCCATGCCGCTTGGCAGCTGCTTAGCAAGGATCCAGGGGCCTGCCTTTGACGCCGGCTTCAGCGCGCTAATGCTAGCATCAGTGTGGAGAACAGTGTGCTTTTCCAACTTCTGTGTGACCTAAGAGCTTTACATAGAAAGACAAAGAGGAGTGGAACGCAATCCACACATAATGTACACTACATGCTGAGAGTAAATTACGGATGAGATATATTGTTTCATCCATGTTTTTACATAGTAAATGCATGGCAATGTGCAAGAAAATCTAAAGTAGTTTGATTATTATTGCAATGATGTCGAATGTACAAAACAGAGGTTGCTGAATCTGAGTGTTTCCATCATGTCACCCACTGGAGGCCTGTAATGGAGCTGCGTCCCTGGAGATGACAGAAGTGAAACTGTAATACTTTGAAAGATATATTAGCCAAAGTGGTTATTTACAGAGGCGGAGATTTCAGGTCCAGAAAGTAAAAATCCAAACCAGGATTTTGTTTCAACCAACCAGTTCAGCATAAAGAGTCACAGTCACAGATACTTAGCTTGGTTGGTTGAAACAAAATCCTGGTCTGGATTTTTACTTTCTGGACCTGAATTCTCCACCTTTGGTTATTTATATCGGTAGTGATCTGACAAATTTACATTGGGTCCTGGTTAATTTCTTTCTTGCTTTATACTGAGGCTGTCTTTTATGTTTGAAATGGGAACCCACTCTTAATGTTTTCAGTCTGTAATTTCCATACCGAATCAGGGCAGAAATTTGAGAGCTGGTGGGACTACATCTGGATCAGCAGAATACAGTGCAAATGCGGAGAGAGAAAAATATCTCAGCCAGATGTGCTGCGTCTGTCTGCTCTCCCTTCCTGGACATCTTTAACTAATAATGAGCGGAAATGATTTCTGTCTTGACGCCTGGTGACATTTTCATTATAGGAAGCATAATCCCAATTCTAATTTCATTTATTAGTTTTTTTTTATCAAGTTTACAGTGTATTAGTATCATTTCCTTGTGTATATTATGGTTCTTTTACTGTGAGGTTCTTCCTGTTTAATAAAACACACACCCACACACACACACAGTTATTCCTGCTACTACTGCTTCCTGTCCTTTCAGGCATGTTTCATCTACTTTGTGGATACTAGGTACATTTCCACATAGTAAGACAGGTTTGAAACTCCTGGTCCATGCATTCAGTGGAGGGAGAGCCCCCAAGCCCCGTCGACACAATCCACGGGGCCCAAAGCGGAATTTTAAAGTCTTTAATTTGACATGATGGTGGAATGAAATCCATCCACGTATAATTTAGCTGCTTATCCTGGTCAAGGTGGGCGGGGGGGGGGGGGGGAGGGGGGGGGTGAGGGGGGGGTGGGTATGTGAAACACTGACACTCATAAGTTACAAAAAGAAAAAACAAAAACAAATCTTTTGTGGTTTGCTTTTAATGTCACTGTTTACCTTTTATAATACCAATGAATCTCCAGCATTGTGACCTTTTTGTGCCAATCTGTTTTTTCTCTCTTCAAAATTGCCCATTTTCAGAGGGACATATGATCATAAATGCATTTTTATGCCAGTTATATGTCATATTTAGGTGCATTTTAGCTGCCCCCCAAATGCTGTACATGATACATTTTTGGAAGATGGATGATGAATAGATAGACATTTGTTTGTGTGTGTGATTTATTTGCATTTCAAGAAACCTTTCCAAGAAATTAAGTCTTAAATATTGATAGATAACTAATATAATTATATATCAAAACTGAAGAACTGGAAGCATGTTACATTAACAATATGATATATTCCTGTATAATTCTGTTTAATTTCATTTCAAAGCAAGTATATTTAATAAACAGTGTACTGCAAATGTACATTCATTGACCAGTTAAAATAAGGTGAGCAGTAATAACATACTGAGGAACAGAAATTGTGAAACTGGATACATATCTAGATGCCTTAATGACGTACTCTGTGAAACAGTTTGTGAGTCAGCAGCAGTGACTTAAATTGTATTTATTCTGAAATTCTTTTTGTGTGCAAGAATTCAAATTTTGTTTTATTCAACTGTAACTTTGTGGGGATTCTTGTAGCAGGAAGGAGATCCGTGGTGGACGTGTGAATGGAATTCTGCTATATTGTTTCCTTCAGATTTGGTGACAAATATATTCTGCTTAATGTACAGTAGCTTCACCTAATTTCCTACAAACCTGCACGAGAAGATTTTTGCACTGCAGTGCTGTGGGGGCCATTAAGGTTTATATGTTGCACTGCCTCATGCATTACGAATTCTCAGCAATGCACTCGTGCACAGTGATATTATTTTGGTTACAGTAAAGCCACATTATGTTGTTACTATGTACACAATAGTAATGTTAAAGTGACAAATCATGATCAAGGAATTACAAATATGTATACAGATACATGTATATACATACATGTATGTGTCTGTGTGTACTGTATATATATTATACACCCGATCCCTCATGTGAAGTGAATACTGTTCACTATCTCGTAAAAACAGCACGTGAAGGTTTGACAGTGCACTGAGCCCTGCTGTGCGTGAGGTGTCACGACCCAGTCTAGGGTTGGACCGCACAGGATGGGATGAAGGGAAGAGGAACCAGGACAAAGGAATGTGGTTTTGGGGTGATGTGATTATAGACAGATGTAATAATGAACAGATACAATGACAGTTGGCCATATAATGGGTACAGAACAACGGCGGTAGACTTCAGAGGTGACCCTGGCCAAAATAATACAGAAAACACAGGCTAAGTAATTCCAGAACTGTGGAAGCAAAGAAGAAACAAAAAGACAGTCATGACACTAGCTGTTTAACTACCAACATACAGAAATCAGACACTGTCAAAACTAAATGGCTGTCACTTCCTACACTCAGGGCACACAATCAAACACAAGGGAATTGGTGAAATTAGTGTTGTTCAAACTGCACAGTAACAGCAATCAAGCAATCCAAAAGACAATACCAAAGCGCTTAGACGAAAGAACTAAAACTAAAATACAATCAGAAGGTCAAAGATCAGAATCAACAAAACCGAAACAGAACAACAGAACAGCGAATGAGCAAAGCTGTTGTGTTGCAGATAGTAGCAAATTTTATAGGGTGGAGGAAAAAAGAGCGGGAGCCTGGCTGAAAACATGGACCGAATTTCCGAATAGGCTGCAGTGGATGAACATGACGGTCTGGAACTGTGGAATGAAGCTGCAAAGAAGAATATGAACATACAACACATAAAACAATGCAGGTTGTAACACACCCTTGCATAAGTACTGTATGATCTCCCAATTGGAACGGTCACATAACATAACAAACACTTCTCATCTTCTCATTGCCTTGAGAGAGTGTCCACCGGTATATTATCTATCTCTTTTTTATGCTGAATCACCAAGATGAACTCCTGGGTAATTAAGGACCAACACATTAATCTCTGGTTGTTATTACACACCCGGTGCAAGAACACGAGTGGGATATGGTCCGTGCAAATTAGCAGAGGGCAAGCACTGCTTCCAACATAGACCTCAAAATGTTCAAGTGCTAACAACAGTGCAAGGGATTTCTTCAGAATAGTGGAGGAGGCTAATTGAAACTTCTTTGAAAAATAAGAAATTGGGTGGCCGGGCATACTGTATTTGTCTCCTTCTGGAGGAAATTTGCCCCAGCACTGGTGTCACTGGCATCATTTTGTAGTTTAAATGTTTTACTGAAAACAGGTGTGGCAAACATAGGGGAGTTCGTACAAATTTAAATGCCTCAAAGGCCACTTGGTTGCTGAAATAGATTAGTTTATGGCACAATTATATCCAGATCGTTATTGAAGAAGCACCAGCAACATCTGGCCATACCAGGGAAACATCTTGTCTTAGGAGCTGGGAAGACACTCGTAGTCTGGACTTTGGCATCACTGCGTTTCACTGAACCATTTCTGACTATTGTGCCACGGTATGTGATAACCCACTTTCCAAGTTTCCACTTTCTGTAAATTCAGTATGAGCGACGTATTGCACCACCAGGAAGGCACATAACGCAGCAACCCATGATGTTCTTCCCAGGTATCGGAGTGGATTACCATGTCGTCAAGGTGGACCTTGGGACCTCACCTAGCATAATGGGCTTTAGTCTGTGGAAAGTGGGAGGCGTGTTCCGTAATCCAAACAGCATAACACTATACTGCTGGAATTTCTCCAGGGTGGCAGAAGCAGAAATCTCAGAGGCACATGCTGCGATGGGAACCTGCTAGTACCCTTTCGAGAAGTCGCGTTTAATCACATACCTCTTGGATCCAATGAATGTTCCATCCTTAGAATAGGAAATGAGTCTGGTCTCCTTTCTAAGGAAAGCATGTTTAGTCGGATTTAATGGGGGGTTCCACCAAGCCTCAGAATTCAGTAACCAAATGGACGGCAGTCAGTTCCGCCCAATATAGAGCGAGTTGTCTTCGGTGGAATACTCTGCAGGGAGGATGTTAGTGGCCACTGAGGGCAGGGGAGCAGGATCTGTGTCTGGACATGGTGCAGTTTACAGCGGTCAATAAGGCAAACATGTGCTTCGCAATTACCGCCTTCCATACCGATCACATGATCAGTATCAATTAAAGGAAAAATTATCTCATAAGGGCCACAGTATTACACTTGGAAAGAAGATCTGGCAATTGGCAGTAAAGCCAAAACTTGCTCAACTATGCAAAGTACGCCTGATCCATCGTAGCCTCCTGAGAGGACTGTAAGTTTGTATCTGCTACTTTTCAAGCTGCTTGCAGATGCTCATGGAGTACTCTAAAGTTATCTGAGATGTTGTGTGTGAGTGGAAGACAGAACAACAACCACTGTTCCTGCAGGATTTTCAATGACCCCCGAATTGTGAGTCCAAAGACTCACTTGGAAGGGTTGAAACCAGCAGACTCCTAGATGGCATCATGAAGAAAAAGCAACAAGGGGATACCTTCATCCAAATATTTTCCAGAGTCCAAACAATAAGTCTGAAGCATATTTTTAAATGTCTGATGGAATCATTCTAATGTTCCTTGAGACTCTCAGCTAAATATCAGGAGCAGATGTGGCTCATCAGAAGTCAAATGGGACAGAAAACCTACTGGATAGTAGCTCTCCAGGACCGTTGGAGACTCCTGCACTAGACACTTTATGCTTTATATTTAGATCCTGGATCATTAGCCAGGACATACAGCTTGAACCATGGTCAAATTGGATATACTTAGGTTTCCCATATGTGGTACAAAACCAAACTAGTGCCTTCACTATAATAATTTTAAGGTTCATAATGGAATGGCTTTAGGAAACCTAATGGTAGCACACATCAAAGGTAAGTTCCCAGCACAAGTCTTTAGTAGAGGCCCCACACTGTCTACAGTAATATGTTCTAAAGGCTGCCCTATTACAGGGATCAGACAAAGCAGAGCCAGCGGAATGATCTGATTGGGTTTCCCCATCACCTGGCAAGTGTGTCACACACGGCCAATAGTGAGCAATGTCAGACTTTTTATTGGTCCAACACATCCCACAGACGCTCGACATTTACTCGGCCTTCCACATGATGCAACAGAAAACAGGATTCAATGAACCAGACGACCTTCCCTCATTTCCAATGCCTGTGTGCCCATTGTAAGTGCTTTTGACGGTGGAGCAGGCGTGTTCCGTAATCCAAACGGCATAACAGTATACTGCTAGAATTTCTCCAGGGTGGCAGAAGCAGAAATCTCAGAGGCACATGCTGCAATGGGAACCTGCTAGTACCCTTTCGAGAAGTTGCGTTTACTCACATACCTCTTGGATCAAATGAATGTTCCATCCTTGGAATAGGAAATGAGTCTGGAATTCCAGAGATGCTCTGACCCAGTCCTATGGTCATAATGATCTGGCCTTTGTCAGATTCGCTTAGATCTTTTTCCCTTCCCATGTCTTTAGCACTGAACATGTCGACTACATGTACCAAATGTACTTATCATCGAATATATCCCAGAGCTTGGCATGTACTGTTTTTACTAGAGTCTACTAGAGTCTTCTCAGAGTCTTTCAGATTCTAAAAATCTGAAAATATTTGGCAAATTATCATATAAAACACAGAGAAACTTTTTAAAATTCACTTTTTGCATTTGCTTTTCATAGACGGTCAGTAGCCATGTTGCCTTCAGTGCCTCTATGCATATTATAATCCGTTGTATCTGTGCTGTGTACATGTCCACCTGTGTGGTGGCTCACTACCCCTAACTTTCGGCAATGGACAAGTCAGCGTGTTCGGCACATTTGGGTGAAGTTACTAGGCAATTCTTTACTATTACTATTACTATTGTATTACTATTATTTCTTAAGTAACATGAATATAATTACATTATTGGCCACTGGTATCACTATTTATATTAATTATACTAATTAATTAATTTTCTTTTGTGTAAGTTACTAAATTCTGGAATCGCACTCTCCAAACCCAAATTTCCCATCAGATATGCGTATTTGTAGTATGCGAGTTTAGTGATTGTGAGTTTTTTCAAGGACGCATTAGTCGTGTTGTAGCAGTGTCTATATGCGTGTCTGTGTGTGTGTGTGTGTGTGTGTGTATATATATGCTTCCATTCCCTTAAGATACAATATATTTGAAATGCTGAGGGTCAATGGTCAGTGCTGAATGAGAAATGAAGGCTTTTTATTTTCAGATGCATAAAAGCATTATGGGAAGCACAGGCTATGATTTCTTTGACAGAACAAAATGACAGCAAGCATTTATTTTGCCCGCATGTTCTTATCAGGTTCTGAGTCTCCTTATACTCTCTAAGCCTCGCTGGACTAATTGAGTATCTAAACAAACTAATTAATCACAAGTGCTCGTAGAAGACTGACAGGTCTAGAGAGGTGATGTTCATCAAACTCACCCAATTTATTTTTTAATCCCTACTGCGGCGTATTTGCTGAGTGGGCACATTTCCTTGGAAACCATTTTGCCACGGCCAAGGTTAACCGTACGGAGACTCGTTCGGCATTTATGGTTTTGCATAGTTGATAGATTCGCTTTTTTTTTCCTTCCTTGAGACTCACAGTCTTGGTGCATTAATCAAAAATTATAAATAAAAGGATCCATTGGAGATTCACATTCAGCAGCTAACTTTATTAGTTAATTGTTACAATGTGTAGTCCATAAATTTCCCTTTATTTTAAAAATATTTGCTGCACACTAACAATGTCCCCAGTGGTTTCAGATTTATTGAGGCCTTACCAATTGGCACTGGAAAGAGCAAAAATCCTTCTTCCGACGTTAGTCAGCGGACGGTGTTTATGATGGGAGGTAACCCTACACTCTCCATTGAAGGCCGTACTCTCAGCGGTCAAGCATATGGTTGAGAATGGCGGCTGGTGGTTGTGTAAACCATTAATGGTGGCAGATTCTTTTTTCTCTCTTAATTACTTGTTCCTGCCTCCTGGCATTTCATACAAAAAAAAATTGTTGAATAATGACCAACATTAAAATGGAAGCTCTTAAGAATTTATATATGCCACTTAATTTATCATGCACCTCCAGTATCATGCCTTCGGATTATAGGCATAGAGTAAGCAGTTCCTAGGTTTATGGTAGGATTGTCATTCTGAGACTGCATGCGTGTTGGTTTAAAGTACAATTTCAGTTTTTAATGAGATGAAAGGGGCTTGGTGGTACGGTGGGTAGTAATGGTGCAGGCTGGAGGTTGTTCTTCTCGTGTGTCTTATCTGTTCATTGTTGTAGTTTTTCAGAAAAGAAAAGAAAGGCATGTGGAAATAACCTGAAATGTTTCTTCCAAATATGGCATCTGTATCAGACAACTTACAGGGGAGAACTTTGTTTTTTATTACTTACAGTACATGCAGAATATGCTATCATGAACCCATTCATATTTTAGGTAACCAATATTTAACATTCTCCATTAGCTTTTAAATTGATGCCGAAAGATGCAATATTTATTCACCATATAAAGGTTTTTTTTTTTAAAAAAAAAAAAAAAAAGCTTGCTGGTAATTTGTGACTTTGGGTTTCATGGACGTAGAAAATTACTATTTAGGCGAAAATTACTTGAATTTCAGTTGGACTTTTGGATTGCAATAGATTTATTTATACATACAACTTAATACGACAGGCTACCAGGCAAAATGCCTTAGAAATTGCTATCCTGTCATAATACCTGATCCGGAAATCACTGCTCACAGCTATATTTTCAAATATCTATTTTACGTTAGTTTCTTATTTTGTTATATTTTCTGCCTTTAGATCACTTGACTGTCTTTGGGGTTCTGCAGTGAATTGCATGAGGTGCATGAAGTAGTTTGCATGCAACATGCATATTGCCACAATAAAACAACTTTTACCATTAAAAATGCCTTATGTATGTATTTTTGTTGTCAAATAGATAAAAAAAAAACACAACTTTGGTTTTATCCTACAAAAATATAGAAACAGTGAAGCTTACAGACGTGTTTTTTTGCAGACAGCGCTGGGTGTTAATTAATGTCAATAAGAACATAGTCATTCCCAAAGGAGGATGTCCTGTATGTTCTGATTTAAATAGAACTATGACACAGTAATGACTGTGAGCACCATGCTGTGTTACAAATGCACAGATATATAAAGATTTCTTTTACATACTGTTTGTATCTGTCTCCACACTCATTCTGCCTGCCCTCTTTCCTGCTCATTAAAATATGCACACTTTTTAGTTACACATTAGGATGATTTATGAAACGTATCAGCCAGAGCACCCTACGAGCCATCAAAACGCCCCCTTATATTGCTGTTGTTTTTAATATTGACTTTGACTCTCGGTAATTTACTGCACAGTCTCTGGAGCGACTCCTTAAAGCAGGCAGCTTTAGAGAATCTGCATCTCATGCAGCAATTATCTTTTCCGGCAACTACCTTTTGCTGCTGTCTGTGACCTGCCATATATAAGAAACAAAAAAAGATAACATTTCATGGAGAAAATGTGTATCCATAAGACCAGTATTAATGGGTCTGCCTACATAACACCAATTAAACCATTTAGATATACATGTTTAGATAATCTGCTGAAACTGCAGTAATATGAGAGGTTTTCTGCTATTTTTTCTGCTATATTACACTGGTATGTTAAAACATAGTAACTGATAAAAACTAATATTAAATGAAATACTAAATAAAAATTTAGCCAAAGATAGTGCATACATTATTGCTGATTGTAAGTTAAAAACTTTGGTTTGTGACCTAATAAAATTACAGGTTACCCTTTCATGACTGGTTATTATAACCCTTTATGCATTTCTATGCTAATTAATGCAAATGCATGGAAAACACTGGAGCCATTTAACCTCGGAACACAAAAACTCAGAGAATTACGCAGGGTTTGTTTTACGCTAATGGAGAGCTTTGAAACTTCCACCAGTGTAAAAGTTTAGCCCTCCCTGAATTCATTTTCCTCATTGCACCTGGATTGGTCAGACAGAAACACTCAGAACTGTTCCAGCTGATTTATTTTCCATCTATTATCGGGCCTGAATATTTCATCTTTTAGTACGAAGCAACACTACAAACTGGATACACATTTGTAGTGCATTTGTAACACGTAGCTAGTACTTGGATTGTCTGAGGCGCTTGGCTTTGATTTAAAAAAAATACATCTTATTTTACTTTCCTATGTGAATTCAGCACTTCTTTTCCATAAAATATTGATGGCGAGACTGGACAATGCTTACAATTTTCAATCTCGCTCTAATAAATTGTATCCATTTATAACACCCCATCCATTTATGGTGAACTACAGGTTACAGCAGATTCCTTACCACCCATCACCAAGGCAGTAATGGGCAAAAAGGTGTGGATTCACACACAGCTTCATCAACATTTGACTATATATAGGATTCAAATGTATCTTTATATCCAGAGTGCTATGAATATTTTAGTATGTAGCAGCAGAGCGTAGGTGTCCCAATATACCCAACCCTATCAGTTGGGTTTTGCTAATGCAGCAAGGTAGAGGCAGCAGAGTCGGCTGTGAGCTGTGCCTGATCCCCTTTCCCTGTTACTACCTCGCGCTCTTTAACTATCGCAGCACTTATATCTGTTTCTTCTTTCCCTACTTAAAACAAAGCGGCGACAATTCCTCAGGCTGCGGAAAATGACTCTCGCTTGAGAGCTCATCACTTGATCGTTAACAGACAGCGATGACGAGAACGGACATTCTAGAACAAAGAGGAACGCAGCAGCAGTAAACATTCGCCTGTCTGGAGTATTGTGACCAAACAATTTTCTTGTCTTTCGTATTTCAGAGATGGCCAGTCTATAAAAGACACAGCATTGGTTTGACTAATAACACTGTAATGCTGTGAGGCTTTGCAGCCAGGTGGGGGGGCGGGGGGGGGGGGGGATTGCATCACATAGACCGATGACACCACAGAGGTCTCCATCCTCCTTCTGAATAGTGGAGCCGTATAACTATCACAGCAATCGAAGATGAGGGAATGTAAGGACGATGCCTCATTATTATTGTGAGTCGGCTTTCATGGGGGCTCTCATGTTAAGGCCATTGAAGATCGTTTTCATATTAAGAGGAAAGCGTCTAGCTTTCTGACCAAATGCAGTGGGTGACAGCTCAAGTAACTCATCGGTTTCTTTGTGTGGGTTAAAGGAGGAAGTGGAAGGAGATTAACCTACTTGGGTGCAGATGTTTCGGAAGCATGGCCAGCTTGTGGTTCGCAGAGAAGATTCAGTAAACTGTGCCCTACTTGAAGTTGGGGTATGGATACATAATTCAGTAACTGCTTATCCAGTGAGGATCACAGTCCTCCAGTGCCTATCACAGGGAGCACGTAAGGTGGGGTAAACTACCCAGGAGCTCACGCAAACACACACACACACACCCAGCAAGAGTCAGCTGGGAGTCATGTAGGTCTGATATGATACCATGATAAAACTTACATACGAAGTACCATGGGTTCCATTAGACGCCAACCAATGAACCAATGATTTCTTAGCATGCTTAGGTGCTTAAATTATATTTATTTCCAGAACATATCATTCATTGACACTTTCGTCCCAACTGAGGGCATCATCAGCTTCATCATCAGCTTCATCGTCAATTTTTTTGGCACTTAGAGATAGCAGGACATCAGTGCTATTAAATCTTTGGCTTTTCCCCATCTTTCTTGGTTATAACTGTAAAGAATTGAAAAATTTGTGTATGTAATGGGATGAGAGGACCCCACACACGCAAATCCTTAAATAACTAATAAAGGAAATCTGCAAAAAACATCACTCCTCAACTATCAACCTTACCAGTATCTCCCACGAAAATACATGAAACCTTGTAATTTTACTCCTAAGGGATTTTAGGGTGTTAATGAAATCTGGGGTCAATATGACCCCATAACACCACACCAGGTTTAAAGCAGGACGTATTCGGCCAGTGGGAGGAACAGGCAAACCCTCCCACACTTGCTCACATGCAGACAGAACTAGGGCCACCATTAAACTCACAAGTCTGGAGGCTTGGTTCAGTAGCACTGTGGGCACTTGTCAGGCTGTAACAATAAAAACAAAAATTATAATCTGGGCACATGTTGAATGTCACCTACAGTGAATGTTACACACACACACACACACACACACACATTTCCCGTTTTCTTTTCGTTTAGAATTAGCTTAGTGAGACATGTTCGTTAGTGCTGTTTGTGTATTGTTTTGGCCGTGTCACTCCCGAAGTCTGTTACCCTTCTGTTTGTGAAATTGTTTGTGAATAAATGTAAAAAAATACAAAAAAATATCCCTTTGTGTCCCGTGTTCCCTTTTCCCATCCCCTGATTGTCTCGTTTTCCCCTCTCCTTTCCCTTTACCTTTCTGACGGTGCTCAACCCTAGACTGAGGATCGTAACACACACACACACACACATACACACAGAAATTTTAAATCAGTATGAGGTGTTGTAGTGTATGTGTGTGTGTTTTGTGTGTGCGTGGATACGCACGTGTGGGGCTCATGTATACCGTATGTTATGGGTGAAATTTATTTAATGGTTATTCTTTGTTTTTTATCATTCTCTCTTTCCCTCTCTAATATACTTTTCCCCAAAAATCTGTAGGAAAGTCATTAGTTAATTAACACAGTACAAGATTCCCTCAAATTTATCACAAAATCACCATTGTAGCTAGAGTGAAGCTTCACTCCACATTGAAACTGACTGCACATTCTGTTATTCCGTTAAGGCTGTGGAAACCATGAAAATGTACAATCTTTTTGTGGGCCTCTTTTCAAAATAGGGTCACTAAAAATAAATGGTAAAAATAGCAAAAACATAATCAGTTCAGTAGGCAGCAAAGTTATGGAAATCGCTATGGGGTCTAATGTTCAATTAGGAGATATCTGGCAAAACTGCTGTATTTCAGGCTCATTTGGGTTTTCATTTGCTGATTATTGATTTTTTTTTATCTTATGCTCCCCCCAAAATACTCCCCCACACCCTCAGTTAAAATGCCCATCTATGAATCTGTCATGTGTGTGACCGCAGAGTGACACAGATGTGATAACCTTGCTTCAGGTTAAAGCGTGCTCAGTTGAGCAGAAAGAGTTGTAATTAAAATCCTTCCTTGTTCTGTCGAAGGAACCAGAGTTAGACGAACAAAAGTGGCAATGCTGATGCCATGTCGACATCTCATTGTTTATCGACGCTGCAATAGCTGCTACTCAAGATTATTTTCTGCATTTATTTTTCATTGTTTTATATATTAATTCCATCCATTAATCCCTTTCAGCTATGGAAGGCAGCAATGTTTTAAATAGGTTATGGAGAGGATAGTTAATTAAAATTACTTTTACTCATTTTGTTAATATATTCCATTTATCAATGATTAACCCGACCTAGCTGATTGCACTAAAGACCATTAAGTTAGATAAATTTGCCCCATCAGACATAAGGTATTTTTTAAATGTGAGAGAGGGAAATTATGCTCTGGCCTCGAGTTAAATGTTACTTTTTCCTTTCTTTGGGGATCCAGGTCTCACTTATCACGTTTTTAGACATGTCATTGATCTTTACCTTGAAGTCATCTCCTGCACTCCTACCATCGGGGTACGAGGTGTCTGCTTCTTTTCAGTTCAATTTAACACAAGACTGATCATGTAAAATCTGAAGGTTTTGCTTTACAGGTTCGCCACGTATGTACATTTTTGGCATCACACCAGAGTTATTTAGCGAAGTTTATTAGTTTTTTTTCTTATTTCACTGGTTTACTCTGGCTAATCAAAAAGAGAAAAACGCCGCATTAATATCTCTGACTTCCTGGGAGATTGTATTTCTGTGGCAGTTTTGGGGTCGCCTCAGTTTGTGTTTTCTTTTGCCTTAAAACCTTAAAATAATTGGTACGTATCCAACTGGTTGTTCTTCTTTGTGGTGTACTTTCTCACACACATGGGTTTCTCAGATGTCATGTGGATTTTCAGAGGTGGGGGGGGGGGGGGGTAGGTAGACGATCTGGGGTCTTTATGGATCAAACTTTACGTAAATTTCATTGTGAAATGAAAAAAAAAAATACAGAATCATAAAGAAATTTGGCAATATCTGACCCATCTTGTAGATGTGCACAGGAGCACGAGCCTGAGATCCTGCCAGTTGCCACCCACAAATAACCATTAATGGTCAATGCAAATGAGGTGCACGCTCATGGGATATGCAGTCCAATGACAGCAGCTGCAAATAAACCAAGAGGAAGGGGCACACACGATAAAATGTTATATTTGGGTGCCTGAGCACATTCATCACAAACAAGAAAATGTTTTAAATCATTTATTTCCGACATGTATATATTGCACAGTTATTTCTAACACTTTTGCACTGTTTCGCACGTTTGGATTAGATACCAAACTGCATCTCATTGTCAGAGTACTTATACTTTGTACAATGACAATAAAGTTGAATCTTAAAATGTATAATGAATGGCAATACATAACCACTGCAGTACATTCTGCCAGCTCTGTAAAAGATCCTGAAAAAAAAAGTTGGATCTGAAGAAAACGGAGGCAAACCTACATTGCTGCCCTGAAACTTACATGTGCGTATGGCAGAGCTAATAGGACACAAACCATTATGTGGTGTTTTGGCAGAGCAGTCAGGAGGTACCGTGATGAGTGAAACTCAAAATGAATAAATCATAATGTTAGTGTCAAGTCAGTATCACAGATGACTTTCGTATGAATGAAATGGGTTTTCGATTGACAAAAGTAGCTTAATTTGCACTCATTTCATTATATGAATCTACTGCTGTATACTATACTGTTGTACATTTGATAAATAAACTTTGATTTGATTTGAGGGGGCCTTATCTCAGTGTCACTGCAGTCAATCGATCCAATTACATTTGGAAAACTGAGAGTCACTACGTGGATCATCCTTCCCTTCGTCGTGCTATAACAGAATAACCAACTCAGTCTGACAATCCCAAGGCTCCCAGACCTCTCTCGCACTGGGATTTGCATCCCTTGCATGCTTTTCTGGACAAGCAGTGCTTGGGTCAGAACATGCTCCCCTGGGTTCAGTTCTGGCCCCCTGCAGTTTTGAAGACCCCGACACAGGGACAGTTTTGAGAACTTCTGCTATGGGTCCTGCTGTGCGTTTAAATGCTGGAGGCCTCCTGAAGATGCCATTCCCCCGGCACAAATGTCCAATTTCTGACCCAGCAGAGGAACCCACTTCTCCTATAGAACAATCAGAACAAACCCTGGATGTATATCATGATACTGCTCTGTTCTGGGCAGCGTTCACTCAGAGAGGTCAGTCTGCTCAGCAGATGTTTTCGGATACCAGCAGTACGCTTGCTACCAGTCTTGGGATTTTGAGATCGGTTTCTTTCAACAGCTGAGAGTGGTTGGTGCCGCTGTTGCGTTATGCTCGCGAAAGAAGCCCTGCGGTTTAGCGTCCTTTGACTCACAGGCAGCACAGAGGCCTCCATGCTGGTAAACACTGTTCTTTATGCAATACTGTCACTCTCCCTGACTCAGCTCTGTCTGGTGTCTGTGTTAGAGTTTAACACTCTATCACATTTTCCCTGAATAAATAACATTCCGACAAAAGTTTCAGATTATTAAGATTATTTGGTGCCACTGCAGCTATAAATGTTTATCAGACTCCCAGCTTTGTAAATCACCATAGTTCTCTGTCTGCTTCGGCTCTAAAGATACTCAATCACTATAATTATTCTAAGCAACGGAACCTGATTTAATGCGCAGGCTCTGGCGTATTTGTCGTTTTTTTTCCACCTCTTTTTCTTTCCCTCCTTCACCCTTCTTCTGGTGGTACTTTTAAGTTCAGAGAGGGAGAGCATGTCTTCATTAGGTACATTAACATTCACGGGCTGTAGTAAATTCTGACAGTGAAAAGGTCCCCGTAACCTTTAGTTGTGCAGAAATTTACTTCCCAAGAAAATTACAGCTGGCGCTGTCTTAATTAATGCCGACTTTCTGAAAACTGGGGGGAGTGTCAGTCTAAAGAGGGGAAGAAATAAGAAGAGAAGGAGGAGGGGAAAGAGGAAACAAAGTAAAGGAGGAGACAAAATGACTACGGGAAGGAGGTGTGCGAAAAGGGCTTCTTACAGATTTCACAATGCTGCTCTGTAAATCCAGGGAGGTAAGGAGAGTCCGGTCTCTCACCCTCCTTCTGCATTCCAAAGCCATTTAAACAATTGGAGCCATTGTGAAAACTAAGACATATTTTATCCTTTGCTGTCTATCGGGTGCAAACAGTATCTCTCGGCCTGAAGGAGAATCATGGTCTCATCAGCTGAGACGTTAGGCCCTTATGCTGATTAGTAGACCATTAAGAAGAGTGTAAACACACAGCACTACATGTCATCAAGTCTCACTCTGGTCACATTTGGCTGCACTTAAGGATTTACCTTTGAATTTTGTTTTTGAAATATTTGTTTTTGTTGATTGCAAAGCTATTATAATATGCATAACATTTGACAGATGAACCAGTTTCTCAACATGTCATTTCTGACTGATTAATGCATCATTCACAATTTCTGAAATGTATAAATAACATTCATTGGGAAAAGAGAACAAATCAGAAGGGATGTGAGACAGAGAAGAGGAGGAATATTCTGTCTGATGTAAATGTGGATTTGCTGTTTCATAAAAAAAAAAAAGCAAATTCTTTACTGACATTAAACGTATTTGATTAGCAATATAAGCATAAACTTCAAGATAATTATTGACAACTAAGTACCTAAGTATAAAGCAATATTGGATTTTGCTAAGCTTAGCTGGACTAACATAAGGCAAAGACAGTCTTTTATGTTAGGATTACAAAACCTCTTAGGAATCCCAAAACAAAGCATCTCCTTTCCTTTAGACATGACCCTGTGTTTCGGAAATCAGGAAACAGAGGGAAGATCAAGATCTAGGTTCTTGGTTTGCCTAATGTGCATCAGTAAATCGGAATTCTCATTCGAAAAACATTCAGAAGAGGCATTCCGTAAAAGGTTTTAAAGGTAAAATCGTCAGGTTTTCTGTCATAGTTATAAAATTCATTCACATTCATTCAGACCTGTCAACTGGGATTAAACATGAGAATGAGAATTGAGTCCTGTCTTAACATCTGATCAGATCCTCTCAGCTCACTGGAAAGAATACCATCGAAACAGACAATCCGCGAGGACTGAGCATCATCGTCGATGAAAAAAGAGTAAATATGGGATACAATGGATACCCTGGAGTATTGATTATGAGTAACTGGATAACATGAGTAACAGAGATAGCATAGGCTTAAAAGTAACATTTTTTCTTTAGAAAGGTGTGAATCTGCTGATGTTATTTATCACAATCAATAAAAAAGGCCATAGTTTTACATAATAGCTAAGTGTATTATTTAAAAAAACAAAAATACATATTCTTATGTTTTATATTCCCAACATACTTCTTGGGTTGCTAAAAAACAATCTTCTTGTATCTTACTGAAAAATCAATTTCAATCCATGAACACTCAAATAAGGCATCTCATTATTCTCTGAAGCTGCCGTTAGCCTTTCTCACACCTTGTTAGTGATGTCCAGCCGCACTAATTGGTGCTATTCCCAAGATTTGCCTCGCTTCTGACAGACACTTGGCAAGAGCGAGTTAAATGACAAATGCTGCTTCAAAGCCTGTAATGTTAAAGAAATGATGCCTCATTATTATCTCAAGGCAGTGGCAATAAAACTGTTTAACTTCTACCTTTGCTTTCAATGAGTGAGTAATTATACATACACTTTATTTTTTGCGCTGTGTTTTACAGTCGACATTCATTGGATTAGCAGAATGTTTGAAGACAGTATATAAATTCAAAATAGCACCACAATACCAATTATCAAGTAATCTTTTTACATTTATGATATCTTAATATTTAATATCCTAATATAAAGCATAGGGCAAATGATTTTCCTGCAGATTAAAATTAGAATATATATATATATATATATATATATATATATATATATATATATATATATATATATATATATATATAATGCAACATTGAGTGCGTAAATAGAAATTTACTTTGCGATCTTTCCAGTATTGGATACATAATAATAATGATTATTTATTAAGTTGCTAAGGCATTTAAGGATACTTTGCATATGTGATAAAGGATTTGTCTTTCTTACTGTGTACTTTTTTTCCCTACTGTAATTGGAAAAATATATTTATAGCTACAATATGTTCATTGTTGCAGCCTGATTTGTGTAACACCTGAGTGGTGATACATATCCCCCCCCCCTTCTTAGTTAGGCCATAGTTATTAATAAAATCATGCATTAGTAGTGGGGGGTCCCTAGCTGTAATGATTTTCATTTGGTGGTACCTAGTTTAAGAAATTGATGAAATGGATATAAAGAAATAGATGCCAGATTGTCCAGGAAGACCAAGGCCATAAAAAAGTAGTTTTGTCAAACTTGGAATGTGTCACCATGCATTTGGTTGCTGTGAGTCTGGATCCCAGGAACCTTATGACAGGGTACACCCGGAACGCGGGCACACTAGAATACCATCACACATACACAGAAGGTCATCCCTTAATCAAAAGTTTGTATGTATTTGTACACTTGATTGAAGTTAGGGCAGTGTTTCTCAACCCACTCCTTGGGGACTCCCAGACAGTCCACGTTTTTGCTCCTACCAGGAGCTGGCTGGAGGGGACTGAGGACCGGGTTGAGAAATACTGAATGAGAATACTAGAGGTAAGATGTACAAACACAGAGTAAGTACTGTATGCAGCCTCCTCAGCCTGGGACTCGATGAAATACACGGCTTGACGTGCTACCTGCTGCACCAGTGTGCATCTACCTGCTGTACCAGTGTGTATGTAACTGCTGTACCAGTGTGCATTTACCTGCTGTACCAGTGTGCATCTACCTGCTGTACCAGTGTGCATGTAACTGCTGTACCAGTGTGCATCTACCTGCTGTACCAGTGTGCATATAACTGCTGTACCAGTGTGCATTTACCTACTGTACCAGTGTGCATCTACCTCCTGTACCAGTGTGCATCTACCTGCTGCACCAGTGTGCATGTATCTGCTGTACCAGTGTGCATCTACCTGCTGTACCAGTGTGCATCTATCTGCTGTACCAATGTGCATGTAACTGCTGTACCAGTGTGCATGTATCTGCTGTACCAGTGTGCATGTAACTGCTGTACCAGTGCGCATTTACCTACTGTACCAGGGTGCATCTACCTGCTGTACCAGTGTGCATCTACCTGCTGTACCAGTGTGCATCTACCTGCTGTACCAGTGTGCATGTATCTGCTGTACCAGTGTGCATGTAACTGCTGTACCAGTGTACATTTACCTGCTGTACCAGTGTGCATCTACCTGCTGTACCAGTGTGCATGTAACTGCTGTACCAGTGTACATTTATGTGCTGTACCAGTGTGCATCTACCTGCTGTACCAGTGTGCATCTACCTGCTGTACCAGTGTGCATGTATCTGCTGTACCAGTGTGCATGTAACTGCTGTACCAGTGTACATTTACCTGCTGTAGCAGTGTGCATCTACCTGCTGTACCAGTGTGCATATAACTGCTGTACCAGTGTGCATCTACCTGCTGTACCAGTGTGCATGTATCTGCTTACCAGTGTGCATGTAACTGCTGTACCAGTGTACATTTACCTGCTGTACCAGTGTGCATCTACCTGCTGTACCAGTGTGCTTTCCTAGTTGGTACTGAATGATAGTTCACTTAACAAAGTCACCCTGACAAAACAAAATATATGCAGGATGGACACTTACTTTTCCAGGTGTTTTCATTTATGAGTCAGACATAAAAAAGGAAGAAGACATTAGTGGTAAATCATTAATTATGTACATTTGACTTGAAAAATCTGTGGAAATTAAAATATAAATGGATGAAATAAGGAGCAATGGATAAGATCAAATATTTTAATAATACATCTAATTATTATTTATTATTATTAATAATAATAATAGTAGTAGTAGTAGTAGTAGTAGTAGTGATGTGGCATACTGTAACGTTGTGATCAGAATGTTGTTAGTTCATATCCCTGGGTCGACTGAGTAATTTCACTGTTGGGTCTTGAGCAAGGCCCTTAACACCGGGGACTAGCTGACCCCTTTCTAAGTTGTACGCCGCTTTCAATAAGTGTCTTCTGAATACATAAATGTAAATGCAGTAGTAGCATGAAAACTTGTACGCTCTCCCCTTGTCTGGTCCTTTACACACTCCGCCTTCCTCTCGAACCCAAAGACCTGCAGCTGAGAAGTGCAGCTCCACGATCTTATGGGGGAAAGTTGTCAGTGTAAGAATGAAATGCCACACATCAAAGCACTATAAAAATGGAATATAGGAGCATGGTATGGAGGGATATGTTTGGTGAGAAAGTTATAGTATAGGGTTTGGAGCAAGCCCCCATAAGGCTGTGATTTAAGGGATATCTCTGCCATTATTTCCTGACATTCACCAAGAGTACACATCCAACTGGAAAGCCTTCCCATATCTACCATTCATGTGTTTCAACGGACCTCGCTCAGACAAGATGTGGACCTGACATGGTCTACACAGGAAAGAGGAGGAGGTATCCCATAAATTCAGTTTTATTTTATGGACAAATAAATATTCAAGGATCTGGGCCAGGAGACTTGCAATGGATGTGCTATTGTAATAATTGCAGGGGACATTAATTTACTGGCCCACGTTGTAGGAGCAGAGGATAGGGAAGGGGCATTAAAGAGGAGAACATTACCATCCAAAGGATTTATTGGAAGTGGCCTTGTTCACTACCAGATAACATTAGTTGTTTAGGCATCAATAACATTGTAGACCTGGATGGGAATCTCTCAGAGGGAAGGCATTGTGCTTTAAGAAGCCAGACTTATGACCATAATGTTGCAAGGTCCAGTCCCCAGGAGGGTTGTTGTTGTACCTTAGTAGGGGCTTGAAGTAGTGGAGCATATACAAGCAAAAGTATAAGGTGTGGGAACCCCCCTGCATAAGAACATGAGATAAATGGCTAAATGCATGCGGAGAGAAGCCCTTAGAAAAACAGGTTTATATGTTCTCAACTACAAAATGTGTGCAGGTTACAGGCATGCAGAGAGACTGAGGCACCTGTGAGGACGTGTGAGAAGACAACGTGTGGCTGGAGTCGATTGTAGGGGACCACTGAAGACAGGAAGACAGAGGCTTTCGTCACTAAGCAAATAAAGGCTTCCTTCCCATTTTAATGAAGTATGTGGACTTTGCAACAAGCCTTACAAGCTACTCCTCAGCTTCAATTATGGTGAAAGGATGTTCAGAGAATTGCATAGCATGGAGAGGGAAAATATTTAGTGCGATAAGTCGTTTTGAGGAGAGCAACAGAGAGAGACAGAGGCACTGCATGATGCTTCATTCAAATCAGCACGACTGTGATCTGATAAGATAGACAAGAACATTCTCTACATGCATCCAGGGAGCAGAATCAAAGTGCAGTTGACAGGAGCAGTATCCTCTGGAGCCTTTTAGGAATAAAAAAGAAGGCATCCGGAAAAGAAAGTTAGTCTAAAACCATTTTGAAGGCATTGATGTCGAAGCAACTTTATCAGTTTCAGAATTGGATTTCTCCTTTCGCAAATTACATCCATCTAATGTCAATGTGCAAGATGTCACGTATTTTCCCCGCATATAAACTGCGTTAAGCAGGCTTTTCTCTTTGCCTAACTTGGGCAAAGTGCTGCACTATTCCGTGGAAATCTGGTTTATTAATTTGAGCTTAATGAAGAAGAAATATACAAACAATTTGTAAAAGTCCAAGAATGATCAATTATAAATGATGAGGCCTAAGTGTTAAAACAGCAGGGGTGACGCTCTCCTGGGTGTTTATTCCGTTATTATTATCTGCGTTATTGAGTGCCTGCGTTTCTTACTGTGTACCATTTACATAAATAGAGGAGTCTATATATTAAAGAAGCGGCAAATGACTCATGACTGACCAGCACCGCGGCCCCCCGCTTGCCTCCTCCCTTGTGAGTTTTCTTTTTCTCCCCCCTTTGCATTGCAAACTCTTACATTAAATTGTGATAGATGAAGAGTGGAGGCTACTCATACAAATCAATGACTTTAGTGTATGTGTCATTAGCTCGCGAGATGCAGGCAGCGGTCAGTACTATAAATCATCTGATGATCGGCTGTCTGTGATCCGCGGGGAGGAGATGCATTAGGGAGGCTGGAAAAAAACAGAAAAAAAATGAAATTAATCTGCACATTTTAAGCATGTTTTAGGAGTTGCCTGGCTGGAACCTTCTGAGCAGGGTAGGTTTGCTCCCGATGGACTGGCCCAGCAGTAAATTAGACCCCACAGAACTTTGACTCCCGTACTGCCGGGAGATTTTTGCAGAGTCTGGGGTATGAGATGTCAGCAGTCAATACAGCAGATCTGGAGATGCTCTCCTATACCAAGACTCGGGGGGGGGGAGGGGGGGGGCATACTTGCTGCTCACGGGATATTTTCTAAGACAATGTGGGAACAGTGAAACAGCTCAGAAAGGGAGCTAGGGAAAAGGCAGAGCATGAAGTTCATTTCCAGATGTTTGCAGAAATCCACCACGCACACTGTCCACCCACATCTCGCCTCTATCATAAAAATTGTTTTTCAGATGACGTCTGCTTCCTGCACGTGTCACACAGTTAGTCATGGAGGGGCCATATGTGTCATTTTACAGTGTTTTCCTCTTGAACTGGTTAAATCCATAGTACAAGCATTTTTTTTAAGTTATATGAGACCAGAGCCACTACAATATCAAAATCCTAGGAGTGCAAGTGGGGAAGGTTCCTTATATGTGCACAAATGCAACACAATACATTGTCTGGGACTGGAGAAAGAATGGGTTCAGGAAGATGTTTTATACAGTGACATAGCTTTCAAAAATGTGAAAACTTGAAGATATTTAATTTAGTTTTGGCTTTATGGTCACCCATTACATTATTTTCTAAGTTGTAAATACACAAGAGGTGCAATGTACATTGAAAACTGAGTTATGTTTTTGACGGCTCAGTCTGAATTTAGGAATAAAATAAAAAGGCATTTGATTCAGCAAGTTTAAAAATGACAGTTTAACTTGCTTACCGGCTACCTTTGCTATCCCTCATTTTATTTTTAATACTTTGCTCTAGAGAGTCATTTTCACATACTATAGAACCCAAGTTTTCTGTGAAAATTTATATTCTGATGTGTGTCATGGGGATAAGAATGTGCTTGTCTGTAATAAAAGCCAAAAATAAAAAGATAACTTTGTGCTGAGCAGCTGTACAAGAATAATACAAATTACAAAGATTAAAAATGACTGACTTGTGGTCAGTGGGTGTGTATTCTGAGAAATACAGACTTGACCTTATTTAACTGGTAGTGGATGAGAGTCCAGTCTCAATGTGCAATAAATAAACATCACGTTTAAATACCAGCACAGTGTAAGTGTGTTTGTAATTATTACATTGTGGGGACCAGATTTCCCCACAATGTGATAAAAACCCGGTTTACCTTGTGATGAGTGAGGATAACCTCAGGTTTATAAAAAAAAATCTGTGAATGCAATAAAAAACTAAAAATGTCAAAGGTCATGTATTTTTATAAGGTTAGGGCTGTGTAAGGGTTAGGGTTAGGGTTAGGGCTGTGTAAGGGTTAAGGTTGTCATTGATGGGTTTAAGGTTTTTCCCATAGAAATGAATGGACGGTCCCCACAAAGATATGAATATAAATGTGTGTGTGAATGTGTGTGTGTGTGTGTGGATCATGTTTATATTACATTGTGTGGACCACATGATAAAAACCTGTTATTTTGACATTGTGGGGACCATTTTTCAGGTCTTCACAAAGATTTGTGAATGAAATCGAAAAAGTAAAAATGCCAAAAGTCTCGTATTTAGTTTGGTTACTTATGGTTAAGGTCAGGGTTTGGATGGGGGTTCAGATCGTCATGTTGGAATTAGAATTTTCCCCATAGAAATGAATGGAGGGTCCCCACAAACATATAATTACAAACCTGCTTTTTTGTGTATGTGTGTGTGTGTGTGTGTGTGTGTGTGTGTGTGTGTGCGTGTGTGTGTGTGTGTGTGTGAGGCACAGCAGCTAAAAAGCAAAAACGATTAAATTCACAATGAGTGACTAGTATATCTCTTGTGCTTCTCTTAACAATTTTCTAGACTTCCCTTCCTAAGATGAGTGACCACGCATTAAATTCAGAAAGGGATGTACAATTATTCATACCAATAGTTAAGTTCTGATACGTCCAGTGATGTATACTGGCTTAGTTCGTTAGAATGAATAGGACGTAATTTCCATGAGTTGCTCTTGCTTGTCATCACAGACGTGTGTATGATTACACATCCACATATCAGTCTGACAGCGGCACTGTGTTGACTCTCAGTCTCTCACACTTTATCACCGTTTACTTTTCCGCTAACTGCCACATGGGTCACACCCTCCGCTAAAAGCCACACAAACACTCAGGAAAGTCTCCTTTCAAGTGCTTTCTCTGCTGCTGTTGGTTCTCATGCACATAAATTTGTAATTATACAACAAATTAATTAGTGTATTAAAAACCATGTGCTTCGTTAACTGATCAATTGCTAATTACCTCTCAATTCGTTAACTAATTAACTGATGTTAAGTAATTAGCTACATTATTTACTTTTATCTAGTTTTCAATGCCCCATAGACTGCACTTGCTTAAGTGTAACATTTTTATTCTAAAAGCCTGTGAGTTTTATCTTTTGTGATTGTACAGCCAATTACTCAAAGGAGTCAAGTATTTTATACGGAAATAAAAGAACCAAGTGGTACCTAATTATGTTTAAAGAAACATGCACATTATTTACTTGGCAGATGCTGTTGTACAGAACAACATAAACATGGGGCAGATAATTCATAACAAGCCGACTGTCGTCAAGGTACAAATGCCATTAGGCAAAGGTCGCACTGACTGACCAGGAACAAACGTAAGATAGCTGCAGGAAAAAGAGGCATTTAAGATCTTCTTCTTAGAAGCATTCTGATCGTTATCAGTAACGTTACCAGTAACAATGTAAATCTGTCATTAAGTGAACTGTATGGTAACATTTTACATTAACTGCACGTGCTTAAAGATTTTGTCCAAACTGGCTTCATAAGTGTGTCAAATGTGTATAATTTCACTTTTAATTCCAAGCAATTTTATTGAATATTATTTAATATGTTTTAAGGTACAAGTTTTGTATAATATGATTACAGGGTATATAATTTCTGACACTATAATGCAATTCCAATGAACATTATATGACCAGGCCATTATTATCCCTATTTAAATAGACTAGTGACTCTAAATGGGCATTGCTAGCCTATAAAAATAAAGTTTATGTGTTATGAGAGTAAACATATTCCTTAAAGATCAGCGAAATGTTATGTATTTCGGCATTGGCTAAGTGGACACATTTTATTCATTGTTTCTTGAAGGCATAACATAGTTTTACACTTCAAAGAAAAAGTTTATAATAAGGGAGACATTGAACCCATAACAAAGTGAATAAAACCAGAAAGCAGGTCTAATAACCCTGCGAGGGCAACTCTTGAGGGAGGCTGCGCATTTCATCTTAAGAAATAATGACTAATTATCTATTTATAAACAAAGATCTCATTTTCATCAGGAAGGCTAGTTTACTTTTTGCCTTCATGCATCCTGAAGTCAAATTTATTTGAATAAAATGTACAGAATTAAAATCAAAGTAACTCTAAGTAATCCAAGTAATCTCAGTACATGTATGTAATATCAGTAAATTTGTCAACATTTGATTTCCAATGGTAGCTTGACCTATGTAGATTATATTTGATTTGTATGAGTAAATCATGTCAGCAGGCATCCATGTTAAGGATCTTAGAAGGTAGAAGTGTGTGTATAATTACCACACCTCATTCTTCCTGGACGGAAATATCATTCTGACAGAGGTATGGATTTCAGGTCCAAAGAGTACAATTCCAGACAAAGATTTCATGTTAACCAGCAAGCTGAGTTCTCTGTCACTGTGACTCTTTATACTCAACTATTTGGTCTTGGTCTGGATTTGTATTCCCTGGACCTGAAATCTCCACCTCTGCATTCTGAACACATTTATATTAATATTCTCAAAACAGAGACACCGTGAAACAAAAATTCACAACTCGAACCACGGATGAAAGTTCATAAATGACTTTAGGCCTATATGATTGGTGGACTGAAATTCAGAGTTTGACGGGGAACTTTTGTAAATGATCTGTGCAGTAAATCACAAAGACTAAGCCACTGGCAAAACATCACAGGTATTTCTGGGTAATCACAGTGTTAAAATGCACCATCACTTCACAGCTGCACACTGGCTACAGGAGGGAACATAAGACGTACTCTATAAGAGGCAGGAGAAAATGGAGAATGTTCTGGAGCTCCTCTGGCTACCTGCTCACAGCTCCTTTGACTTGTTTTGCTTTTATCCTTTCCATCTTGAAGGCGCCTAATTAGTGAACGCAGAGGGGACTTTCTCTCCTTGCCCTTAAATCAGTAATTGGCTTCAGCACTGAGACTGTCAGGGAATTAAAACATCACACGGTGACAGCTGTTAATTTTTCTCCCCCACTTATTTGCCTAACGAATCACCACTGATTTGTTGGTGTGTAGCGAACAAGCGGCCTGCAGTCGGAACTCTTGCACACTCCTGTTTGTTTGACCTCCACCTCTCTCGCTTTTTTCACTCTCTCAGCCGAGCACATGTCCCTGGACCAGTATCACGGAGGCAGCAGCCAATCCAGTCTTCTGTTGTCGGCCGCAGTGCTTCCCATAAATGAACATCCTTCAGTGTTACAAGCGAACACACAATCCTTAGCACTCCTTACTACCTTCCTACGCTGTCACTTTTTAGATAAGGTCAATTGTTGCTGATTTATTAATCAATTAATTGATGATATATTTCTAATTCACCGTTGTGTGTTCATTGCTCTTTGAAATTTAAAGACACCGGTGATAACTGAATTGCACATTAATAATATGACAATTACAATCCATTTAGGCACCTGCCTGTAAGGTTAAATACAAATATGCCAAATTAGAAGCTCACCTCAGAAGGCTGCAGAGGCTCCAGAGATTTTTTTATTACAATAACACTTACAGTTTCAACCTTCAGATATGAGCTCAATTAACTATAAAACTAATAATGCATGTCTTGTCTAAGTGTCACGAGTGGGCAGACCAACATTTTTCTAATTCAGAGTGTTGAAAAAAGACATGCATTTGATGTCTATAAATTCCTCAAAAACTTCAGACTGATAGCAGTCCAATTAACCTTTTCAAGTTTCCTTGTCAGCAGAATTCCGGAATGAAGCTCGCCTCTCGTGTTCTTTGAAAATGCTCGTGAAAGCGATGATGGCAATGATGATGCCTGAAGAACAGGCATATTTAAACAGACATGCAGGGGGCATTTAAGTCATTTTCTCCTTTTTGAATCACCGGGTCCTAATTTAAAAGGTGGAAGGATAAAGGTAAAAACAGGAATACTGGGTTAGTCTCAGATTACAAGTGGAGATAAGAGACGAAGAGTCACGTCACGCAGCCTTTCCTGACATTTAAGCAGCTAAATGGCTTGTATTTTTATTGTGTGTGGATAACTCTCATTTTGTAACACTGAAATGCAACACTGAAATGCAACACTGAAATGCATAGTGACCAGGCAAATACAGAAATATTCCTGTGAGTGACTTTTCCTAAGACCCAGAATGTAGCTATTATAAACATAATAATAATGATAATAATGATAATAATAATAATAATAATAATAATAATAATGAATGTGTTCTGCTCAGTTATGCCTGTCAGTGCTGACTAGCTGTCTGGTTTTGCATGACTGACACACACGGAGTATAAATGTAACTATATAAAAATGTGTTTAAATGCTGTGTTCCTTCCAGATTCTGACATGCATCCAGCTCAGGTTAAATTGTATCTGATGGCTGTCTGAGTGTCTGAGATGCGCATCCCCTGTTCCCTGTGCATGAAGTTATTGTTGTTTTCTACTTTATCTCTCCTCATATGTGGCGGATGGCTTTGCCCCCCCCCCCCAAATGTCTGAGAAATTGAACTGCCTCTCCCCATTATTGTGAACATCACGCCGCAGACATGTCTGCTATGGCTGTGGCATTTGGGGAACTGCCTGCCCGTGCTGGATTTACCTGAAGAAGCAGACCTATTAAACTACAAACTCTTTTTGATTCGCATGTACGGACTTTGAAAAAGACACGTGGGACAAGGAGCTGCAGACCAGTTGAATTTGCAGTGAGTGAAGTATAATGCATCGTCATTGGGGGACCACCCCACTGACAGCGAAATGTTGGGGCGCAGAAACACTCAGCGCGTCCCTGATAAACACGCTGTTAGTCCTGTTTATAACACGTCTAAACACAGCTGTGTGGATCCTGCATGCTCCCCCTTCGGAGCAAAATAAATAAACCCTCTATGGTCTTAGTAGGACCTGTTGCACACAGAAGCGCCAAATGAAATAAATATATTCTGTAAAGAATGTAACTTGAATATGACCAATACCTGGGCCCTGTCACAAAGAAGGACTACACTTATATTCAACAGCATATGTAAAATTGAATGTATATGCTTTGTCTAGTAGGTACCAGCTTCTTTAAATTAATCTCTAAATTGACTGAATACTTACTGACCTAAAACTTTTTTAAAGTTTTATGTGTTTTTCCTTTAAGGGAATTGCCCCAGTGATACAGTCAGCAGCTTAAGGAATGGCATGAGAAACATCAACACGCCCAAATGTCTACCAGCTCGATCCCTGCCAACCTCTGCCACTATAATTCTAAGTTATTCCAGAATATGTTTTAAATGTTTAAATTCCAGGCTTTTTTTCCGTGAGTCTGTCAGGCTTCCCGGTGGCTTAGTGTTCTCCCCATTTCCAAAGCACAGGCAGATGTGCTTGTTGCTAATTAGATGTATGTCTCTGCAGTTGGGTGTCTGTGTTAATCCTTTTCATAGTGTCCAGTAATGCCTGTCATTACTGCCTCTGCTCTCCCAAGACAAACCTTTAGCATCTTTCGCCCTCCATCCTTCAGCTGCTAATTATAACCCTATTTACAGATAAGCGCTTCTCCTGATTGGCTCTCGAACACCAGTTGCTACAGTATAACTTCATTAGTATTGTCACCTAACCCTGTCATTGTCCCTGACGGGTTTTGTTACAGCCAGAGTGCATTGTGGTCTCCAGGGGGTCAAAACTCACTTGGGTTTCCATCAGGCAACAGAAAAGCAGCAAAGAGAGGCCAGACACATCCACAAACATATACACCCAAGCACGATTTCAGAAAGAAATAACAATTTTATCTTTGAATGCTTATAAATTAAATGGCCACAGGGAAAGATTTGTGATGTGAAAATAAATCTAAAATAACTCAGAATATATATTTATTTAACTCACAGTCTATCCAAGTTTATCACTCATAACAATGTAATTTTTACATAAAACCCAGGATGGTATGGAAAAATATCCAAATAAATTAAATAACTGTATAACAATCTGACAGCTGTGCAACACACCGGAATTTTCATTATTATTTATTTATTTGCTTATTTGTTTGATTATTTATTCATTTTTTTTTTTTATTAATCCATTGCAGTTTTCTTGAATCTCCAATGTAAACCAAGGTTCTTAACATCGGAATACAGATGCAAAGTGAAATAATAAACAAATGGAATAACAAGAAACCTTTTGCACAATTCGTTTATCTGCCCAAATTCACCTGCCCTTGGACAGAATTTATTTTCTAACGATACGCCTTACTTTGTTCAGGAATACATTACTTTAAGTTGCCTAACCGATGGATGATTTAAAGTACTTTTTGACCGAAAGGCAGATTTGTTATTTAAAACCTTACGTGAAGTTTTTAAAGTGACGTAAACGCTGATTGCTGTGACAGCCAGAAAAGCCGCTGCAAAGCAAATCATCACATGACCAAATCTGTATGCAGAGGTGGGGATGTCAGGTCCTGGTTGAAACAAAATCGCGGTCAGGATTTGTACTCTCTGGACCTGAAATCTCCACCTCTGTCTTTAAGAAGGGGATAATTAAGGTAATTAATCTTGTGATATGAACAAAGATACAAACTCAACGGTACTGGAGAAGCTCATTAAACATCAAAAACTTCTCATTGTTTAAAAAAAAAAAAAAAACCTTTGTAATGTTATATGTGTTTGTGGTTGTATTGTTTGAAAAAGACAAGTATGTTAAAACAAAGTGTGACTGTTACAAGAATATTCCACAGCCAACCTCGCCATGCAAGGTAGGTAACAGATTTGAATTTTTCAAGTAATTAGTTTTTTATTTATTTATTTTACACTGTGAGAAATAAGACAATGTATATATTTATGCCTTAAATGTAGTCATGACCGATAACTATAGAAAATATGAACAGTTTCAGATAACTTGAATTTCACTTTTGAATTAGAATTTTACTTGATTATGTCTAGTTGTGCATTCTGCTGTGTGTTTATGTTTGTGTTGGTTTGCATGAATGGAGGGGGGGGAACTGGGGGAGGGAAAATACATTTTACTGAAACAAAATCAAAGTGAAAATATAGAAGCAACCAAGATCATAGTTAAAACCACAAAATCATTTTAATATATTCCCAATGCTACTTGTGAATGTTAATAAAAAATTAATAATTAATGTTGCCTTTGGCGTTGCAAGATACTCTGGCTTTAATTAGTGTTCTCTACTTTTACACAATTAAAATTAAAATAATAATAATAGTAAGTGACATTCATTATTATTGGCATCTTTGTGAACTCATCCCTTGCTTTTGCCAACACAAAACAACCAGATGACTTTTCTCATGTTTAACTTGCACACCTTAAGAAATCAAATAGAAGATTTGAATGTGTTTCCCTTAAACCTAAATATAATGAATGTGAGACAATGTTACACTGAGGATACTCTGAAATGGGGGAGTTTCTAGCTCTTGAAAATATTGAATATTTGATCACCCTAAGGCTAGCAGACGGCCTGTGGCTTTGCTCCCAGCGTTGAGTCGGGCCCCATCCTGAGTAGGAGACCATGCCCTAGAAATCAGGACTCTTATAGCGGATAGTGGCTGGAATAAGCCTGCCCTCCCCCAGTCTGCCAGTGAGGGACTCCATCCCTTTGGATGCCCTCCTGCAGGAGTCTCAGTGGGGCCTCTGAACTGACACCCCATCAATAGGAGCACAAGTGCTGCTGGGGCAAACGCGGCTTTCTGTGCTGTTCAGAATGGAACCTTTGACCTTTGGGTCTCGGGGGTGTCGCTACTGCCTTTCAGGAACTTCCCAGCCCCACTCCGTTTATCTGGCTAAGTGGCGTGGTTGGCATTCATAGCATTTAGGCCTCATTCCGCTAAGGAAATTCACACCCAGGTGAATTAGTCCTTTCTGACTGAACGGAAAGTCAGCGTGGTAATAAATATGGTTACCTGTACAGCTGAATGTCCACCCTATCCACCATGCTACTCTAAAACCTCACTCCCCAACCTCACTCCCCTCTCCCGCGGCCCCGGTTCTCTCTTCCTGTTGGTCAGGCCTTGGAGGGACACAATTTCACTGCAGTATAGAGCCCTGGCACAAGTCACCCAGCACAATGAATCAGGGAAGCCCAGGAAGGGTCTGCAGGCAACAAGGGCCAGTGGCTCTACATAGCCGACTGTGGAGCTGACTGCTTACTCTTGTTGGACTTTCACCCAAATATTTTGGAGAGCAGGTCCTAAGATACATTTTTCTGCGTTTTGGTTTCTTTGACAGTTTCTTGTCCTTCTTATCCCAGGCCTGGTTTTGTCTCGGATTGTTGGTTTGTTGGGTCTCTTCCTCGGTCTGAGTTGTATGTTGTTCTCCTCCCTCTTGTTCCCTTTTTTGTCCCAGAGTTGCTGTTTTGAGCCTTTCCTCCCTACCTGGGTTGTTCTGCATGCATGGTGAGCTGGGGAACCCCTGACTGTCAGCTGCCCAGGCCCCCGCAGCACAGAGGAGCCACATGCTCCACCTGAGGAAGGTGCTTTCCTCCTTTCCTCAAGCGGAAAACCTGCCGTTCTCGGCAGGTGCTGCACTGGCTCGGGGGCCCCCCTTACTTACCTATTAACTATAGTATTGATTCTTTCGCTATTCTCACTGTGCTTTGCCCCCTTTTTTGGGTATGAAACTACTTGGGGATTTTGTTAGTCTTGTCTAGTGCTTCAGTTTGTCCTCACTGAGCCAGTTAAGATGAAGAAAACTAAATGAGATTGTTACCATAACAAATAACTTCACTGATTCATATTTCAATTGTTTCATATAAAATGGATGTGGAGCTGTTTTTAATTTTAAGTTGTTTTTTTTTTTTTAACTAATGAACAAATAAATTTCATTTTCAGTCTGTTAGACTGAATAATACAGGTTCGTCAGTTTATAGCATTTAAAATGTGAACCCGGCTTTCTAATATGATCCAGATGATGTGAAATCATTCTCCAGTACGCTGTGATTTCCCACCTGATGCCTGGGAAGAGAATGTCTCATTGTCTCATTGTACAGACCGTATGACGATGGATGTGGGGGAAAAGGCAACAGTACTAAACAGTCAGTTTGTACAATGATGAGTTTATAAAAGGCAGAAGAGTTGAAAATACACCTGAAACAACAAAAAAATGTACCTCTTGTTTTTGGTCTCTTTGCTGTATTATGTCTTATTGTCTCGTTTAATTGAACAGATATAGATCTGACCGTTTTCACAAATTCTCCAATTGACTGCAGCAGACATAAAGCAGACAGTATATTCCTAATGAAAAGCATTTAGACAATCCTTAGTGTAATTTGTGTCACATCTGTCGTGTGTCATTTGAAAACTGTCTTCACATTTTGTCAGTGTCCTGTTACCCTTTAACTGAAATCAAACCCTTAATCCACATGGGTTTCAAAACATATGTCAGAATCTGTCTCTCTATAGGACATTCTGACAGGTGCACTTGCCTGTTGGGGCCCAGGTTTTCACAGAAAACCACACAGCAATTCTTAATAGACTACCTCAATATCTCAAAGTGGCACCTTTTGTACTCTTCATTTAACTTACAGTATTTAATCAACTCATTCACAAAGGACACAATGTTGCATATTTGGAACCTCTTTTATAGAGCATCAGTGCTGTTTTACAAAGGATTCCAGGACAGAATGCTGTAATTAAATATAACTTTTCTCAACAAACTATTGAAAAGCATGATCATGGTGATGTATGACTGTGCTGCTGGATAGAACAGGGCTTAACCTCGACGTCTGTGCTGGAATTTCCAGCAAAAGGATCGGCTGTATGAATATGTAATGCTCTCTCTCCATGACACCTTGTCTTTTTATGTTTAAAGGCGCTGAAGAGACCTTTATTTCTGCGGCATCATAGAGAGGAAGATCAATACTGTTTCAATAATTGACAGAGACATGCTTGCTTGACTAGAAGAGTTAGAGGTGCCCTTATCGAATTTGACTAATGATGATAATAAGTGACTTTAAACCGTGTTTAAACCATTATTTCCTTCCTGCTTCTGTTCCCAATGCAATATGTCCGTCATTATTAAATTATTCATTTTTCTGTAAATAGTGAAATTATTTAAGCATTTATTTAAAACACAAAAAAACATTTTCCTCAAATAGTTGATGAAAAAGAAGAAAATAGCTGCTTTGTATACTGCATTTAAATTGTAAAATGAATGGTAGTATTCAACCAAAATATTAAGAAATTAAACAATGCTTCTGTCTTAGTAGTTTAGCGCTAAAGTGCCTGTCTAGTTATCTAGATAAATTATTTGGAAATTCCTGTTTGCATCATTCAATAGACATTAGTTACTTTTCAACATACAGTAGTGAGACCGACCACACTTTGAGGGAAGCACATTCTTCGTTACATTAGAAAGGAATCCGCATTTTCCAAATAACTGAGAATTTCTCAAATACTGAGAGCACAATGAAAATGAATTTTTCCTTTTGTGCTATTGATGAAAAATGCTCACTGCAAACAGCAACTGTGAGCCCTCTCTCTCCTTAATGTGTTTGTAGATAACTGCTGAGTGCTACCTTCTGTTTCCTTGGAACAATTTCTAATTTGTCCTGTTCTTCTTTAAAAAGATGAAGTCTAGTCATCTCATTAATTTAAAATGGATTTGTGCCCTAAGTATTATTTTATCACCTAGTAACTGTTGTGTAAAAGCAGTAATACACTGCACTGCATGTCAGTTTTTATGAATCTATCTTTTCTAATCTGCGAGCTCATAACGCATCACAGTCTCTCATGTCTACATTTAAAAATAATCTGAATCTGATACCAAACACTCTGATGACTTAAATGGTCTTTATACGTATTTTTATTCCTGCGTTTGAGCTATGAGATGACCTTGCTCATCTCATAAGGCATGAACTGAAAGCACTTTCAGAACGAAACATTAAAACACGAAGGCTTAATCATCTATCTTTATGCTGCTGAGATCCGTGAAAGCGAAGATTGAGCTTAAACTGATGACGCCAGGTTTTCTCAGAGAGGGCGAGATGGACATCTTGAAGCATGATGTAGAGGTATGTTCCTCATTGGGAAGGGGACGCCTGGGCATATCAAATGCTTGTAAATTTGCATCAGGACCAATCCATCACAGACGAGAGGGAGCGTGGGGCCTCATGAAAGCGCTTCAGCTCCACGCTGTGGACCGCACAGCCTCTGACAGATTCCTATTTAAGTGACTGTGAATGCAACAATTCCAGAAATAATTTGTCAAGTTGTGTGGCTGAACTGGCTTTGAACCTTTTTCCCCACCAGCCAGCCAGCCAGCCAGCCAGCCAGCCAGCCAGCCAGCCCCTCCCCCCCGAATCTTCTTAATACGACAGACATCAGTGTGTCCGTTCGTGGGGATGGTGCTATGAAAGAAATACAAAGACACCTGAAAAACAAATAGATATAAAATGAATCTTCTCCTTTTAATATATTTTGAAAATATATTAAACATAAAACCTTACTATTCATGATGATTATTCTGATTCTGTTCTTTTCCACCCCGCGACCCAATAGGATAAGCGGTTTGGAAAATGGATGGATGGATGGATGGATGGATGGATGGATGGATGTTCTTCTCCATTTGCTGTTGTTTGTATGTTTCCGTTTTAAAGAATATACATTCCCACAAATAATAAAGAATGTTCACTGCACAATATTCTCTTTTGGGGATTCTTGTGAAGATGCCGTTATTAAGAGTTTGGAACTGGGTAAAGGGTCTTTCTTTCCAATATCACTCTCCTGAGTTGTTTCCCCTCATGAAATTCTGCTGTCAGTTCAGATCCTATATCAGTCATGGAATTACACGGCCTGCAGTGGCAGCGAGCAGATGACCATCCTCAGCTGATTTCATTAAAAGCATGAGCTACTCCTCTCTACTTGCAGACGCGAGAAGTTTACCAGTTTAACATTGTTGCTCCTACAGAGAACGCCTTAAGCAATGACTTCAGAGAGGGCAAACTAAAAAACTGTATATTCATCATTATTGCCATGGGCTTTTGCAAATGATAATCATTTGTCTTCTTCCTATTTTTAGACAATTAGGCAGAATGCAGTCCAAAAAGTCATTTCTGCCAGATGGGCAAATGTGCTTTTATAGCAGGGTGTTGCCTGTTTACCTGTCCCCCCCCTCCTTATTCTGTATGATGGATTTCAGACTCTTAAGAAGTGTGTGCATCATCCATCTACACCAAGAAGGCGCAAAGCAGGAATTATTCCTCATCTATAATAAATTATGGAGCACACCAAACATTTCCGCTTAATAATATCCAATCTACCAAAAGTCTCAATTTGTACACATTAGGCATGTAATGTGTTTATGTTGTAAATTGTATTTTTTTCTAATAGTTTTAGAGAAGCAGTCCATCACATTTTCATCAGCTGAAGTGTGTTGGTCCCTTATTGACTGGACACTATTAAATTATTATATCTTAAACAATATTTTAGAGCAAATGGTAAACCATCCAGTTAGAATGAAATTATAAACTATTTGTTGTATTTCATGTAACCAAAAAAGACTGGAACTGAGATGAATGCTGAGACCGAGTATGTCGGGGAGCTAAATTCTAATTTCTATATGGATTCTGTGTGTGTGGCTTTGAACTGTGCATTTCCCTCTAGGAGAGAATGATGTCACATATATAATAATGTATCCAGTAAACTCAGTATCCAATAAAATCAGAATCCTTATGGCATGTAAAAGTAATGCAGAGCCAAAAGAATCCCAGGAAACAACAGCATTATATTTGGGTTTTCTTGTTGGGGAGAGGGTCAGGGTTGGGACAGAGTGGAATGGAGACAAATTAAGCAATATAATTGACATATTACAGGTATCCAACCCCGTGACCTTGGGGTTACACTAGGTCATCACATTAGAAGGGAATATTAGTTGAACCAGTTAGAGGATCCAAGCGTATGCATTTTTTTTCATTTAATACAAACCTGTTACTAATCATTCATGATTAGTTTGCTATGCCAGGTGCATGTAATCAATACGTTCTTTTAGTCAAATCCAATGCCATTTAAACAAGGTTAAAGAAAAGAGAAGTGCTACACTGAGTTCACAGCATTAGGCGCTTAATAACCTTTTGAAAATATTGATAGTTTTCTCAAACCCCAGTTTGTGTTTTCTCCCTGTATCCCCTGGACGAAATATACTAAAAGCTTTCCATCACAGGGCAATATTTAATTTTTTGTTCAGTATTTCAAAACCTCTTGATGCAGTGGTATCTCGGCATTGATTCACTCTGAGCAAACGAGAGCATCTCACCATGTATGCTTCTCCGGTCACCCCAAAGCTTTGCAGGTGACTTTGCCGGAATTTCGGACCATATGTTATTTGATTATGGCACAAACGGGAAAAAAACATTATAAAACTACATATTTACATTAAAGTACAAACATATTTACAACCACACCATTTTACCTTAATGGTGTAATATACAGTAAGGGTATGTGAACTATTTATAATGCATAAACTACAGCTTCTTACAACATGAATTTGTGTGTTGGTTTACTGTTGTATTTGAAAAATGTCACACAGAACTGCCTCACAACACAAATTAGTTTTCCCCTAAATGCGTGGAAATAAATATTCACAAAAAAAACTTTCTAATCGTGAAGCACCACCAGACTGTTTTTTATAATCAAATTTTGACTTCATTTATTCCTTGGATGAATGGGCTGATTTTCTTAATTTGATTACATATTTTCCCATTCAAACCAATCCAATTGCAATCGATACGCTGTCAAGCTAAAATGAGTTCTAAAACTTTGCAAACTCAAAACAAGCAGAACCGGTAACTGTAGAATAACAAAGAAGTGTTTCAGCCATTGATGCTTGAGTGGCAAGTTGAGAGGCGGTTGAGATCCCCGAATGTGACTTTGGCAAGTCTCTGTGTTGATCTAATTCCCAAATTCCCACTTGAAAAATGTTCACTCAACACCCACCCTCCCCAAATCTAGCTATCAATCTTTTTTATTGACCATCTAAAGAAAAAAAAAGTCATACAATAAGTATCAACACAACGTAATTTAACAGAGAAACTACCTTTCTGATAGACAGTGTGTGTGATTGGCGGGGCAGGGCGGGGGGCGGGGGGCGTGTGCTGTGTTCATTTCGGCTTTCTCCTAAGAAACGGCTAGGCTACCATGATTACCTACGATTACTTAACGATTACTTACCCTGCCTCAGCCACAATATAGAAATGTTGATTTTCAGTTTTTAATCGTATTTAAATATATAAAGCCACCAGATTCATCTGACAAAAGTAATAATAAATAGAAATTCTTTGAAATTTAACCAATGAAAGTCAGACATTGCTTTTCAACCATGCTTCAAGAGAATTATTAAAAAAAAATAAACTCCGGGAACAGGCCTGGAGAGAAATGGTGGTAATACTGAAAATAATGTGAACAAAGGAACGTGTTAATTCAAGGTTTGTCCACTAATTAGCATCACAGGTGTCTACAATCTTGTAATCAGTCAGTGGGCCTATATATAGGGCTCCAGGTAGCCACTGTGTTGTTTGGTGACATGGTGTGTACCAATGGTGTATCATGCCAAAGCAGGCATATTGTTTCCAAACCACTTATCCTGCTGGGTCGCGGGGGGTTGATATATATAAATAGTGTGTGTGTGTGTGTGTGTGTGTGTGTGTGTGTGTGTGTGTATAAGTGTGTGTGTAAGTTTATTGATTTTTATTTATTTATATTAGGTTTGTGCCTTTAATGGACTAGCATCTTTCCCAGGGTTTATCCCAGCCTGGGATAGACCGCAGAGTCTTTGGTGATCCTGAACAGGATAAGTGGCTAATAGATGGATGGATGGATGGAATATATTTTACCAAATAACATGCATGAGATGGGCTTCTATTGTAATATTTCCAACATCTCTACATTCTGAATGATCCTGATATTTAAAGTATAAATGCAAACGATTTGAAAATGTTCCTTTTACTTTATGGCGTGAGTCAATGTATGTTCTAGGGTGAAATGGGATCCAAGATGTTTGTAATTCTCTTTTATAAAAAGGTGCAATGCCTTCATCAAAGAGAAAATTTAAAACAAAATGCAGTTTTAATCTTTTAAAGGCACTGGAATAATTTTTCATTTTTGCTATAGTTATCAAGTAGCGTTTGTGTTCGGAGTCCCCATTACAACTGGAGGAAGCCCAAGGAGAAGACGCATCTCATGAAATGATTTCAGACACATCAGGGTCCTTCTCACTTTTCATCTGATATCATGATGCTTGTAGTCCTACATAAATCTAGTCCTGATAGTTTCTTTGTGTTTTCCTCATTAAAAGACTCATTTATAAGATGCTGCATCACATAAATATTTTATTTGTAGCATTTGCTCTTATTATTCTGTGTTTTAAGGTTTTAAATAAGTTCTCCTTTTCTACCTCGAGTTCTCATTTTTAGGTTGACATTATTTTTATTGTTAAATAATGGCTGAATTTTCTGAGAAAAGAAGTGATCGCATTGTTGCACTGACCACTTTTTTTCCCACTTCTAATAGACCTTTCTTCTTGCTGTCTGTCAAAATGAATTGCTGATGCGTGAGCATAAATTGTTAAAAGCAGTTTTAGGTAAAGAGAAAGAGAGGGAGGGAATGGAGTTTTCTTTCTCTTCAAAAAAAGCCGACCTCAATTTACGTCAAGGAGGGTTAAAAGACCTTGGGATTAAACCGATAAACTGGCTGCTGTCAGAGCTAAAGCATCGCTAACAATTTATTGCCAAACTTGTGTTGTTCACCATCATTTCATATTATATCATGTCACCGTGAGGTGACACCAGCACATCAGGCCCGCTGAGCTGATTTACTCTGAAGAATTTGTCAACATCTCGGGGAATGGAAGCTGACTTCATCTCGCTCTGATCCCGGCTGGGAAATCCATCCCAGCTCTCGTTTGGCGGGATGCGTGGTCTGCCAGACGGGAGCAAACACCCTTTCCGTGATGCTGCCGTGATGAAAAGTGAAATTTGGGAAATGGAGGTTGCAGCCACATGACAGTCCCCCTTTGTGCTGTGATTGTTGTTGAAGACAGTGACAATTAAACGGTCAGCGGTCCTTGAGCTGTTAATATGTCCTTTCTCCTGTTTGTCATACTTTGGGACAAAGAAAAAACCAAAAAGATAGAAACTTTGCTTGAAAATAAAGAATTACAGGACTTTGAATTAATGTATAAGGGTAGCATGGTAGTTAATTGATTAGCATCGTAGCCATGGCGGTCTAATCCCTCCTCCTCTGTGTATGTGGAGTTATTCGTCCTGTTCAGGTTCTGCCAGTGTTTATGTAGGATTCATGTCAGTACTCCTGCAATCTAAAAGCATGAAGATAGCTTGAAGTACCTTAAATGGCTACAGGGTGTGTTAGCACCTGCTTTGCGATGAAGCAGCATCCCATATGCGGTGATACCTATCTTGCGTTCTGTGTCTCTGTGTTCCCTGAAGGAGGCTTCAGGGTGTGTGTCTGTGTGTGTATATACTGTATAGTACAGTTGTCTTATGTTCAGAAAGCTTTCCAGAGCTAAACAGAACTTCATATCAAAGCAGAATTAGCATGCTTTCATGCCAAAGCAGGAATATTATTACCCATGCTAGCTACACTAATATAACGAACCATGCAAAACGGTAACAACCTCTTAAATGAGTCTTTCGTTCGCTTGTTTTTTAAACTGTTGTCAATGCTTTGAATAAAACGTGCATGTGGCGGTTTAATACCTTTTTGGCGAGATTAGCTACAAATAATTGCAATGTTTATAGCAATGATAATGCAGGCCTTTATAAGTTGTTCAAACAGGACTTTGAAGTCGCAAACGCAGCTTTCCTTCAGTAAGCTGACAGCTATGAAATAAGGCATTTTCAAAGTAAGCACTATCCCTGTGCGCTTCTTTATTTATTTCTTTATTTTGTCGATTCATTGTCTCTTTCATCTCCTCCTCTCTTGCATTCCCCAGCACAGGCTCTTTTCCAAATACCTTAACCAGAACACTTACCGACAGCTCCCTTCTGTCAAAGACCCGGAGGACAAATGTGGTACTGAAGCATAAATAAAGACTGCCGCTAGCTAGCAGGAGTGACTGGCAGTCAACAAAGCACAAGACAGTCAACTGTCACGGTCTGGGCCTCTGCAGGGCTCATGGGTTTTATCGCACCGGGGGCTGGCTAATTCACCAACCGGGGGGGCGCTGCTGATAAGCCTGGCTCTTTTTCTTCAGATTTATAATCAGGGAGAAAGACAGGTCCTTAGGACAACAACGCTTCTCTCTTCTAACATATGTCTGTCTCTACATCTAGTCGCCAGGCTATGGTGCGAATGCCCTTTCAATTAAGAATGTGAGCGATAGGCAGATAAACAGACACCCCCGTCACCTTGGGCAGGGAGGGGGTGGAGAGGTAGGAAAGAAGGCTAGAGAGGTGGGGGGAGTTAAAAATACATTAACACCAGACCTGTGTTCTACTATCATGTCAGTTACTCAAGCATCACACCTTACGCCTTCAGCCACCAGAGCAATTCTCCTCTTTGATTCTCGTTTGATTTTTCCCATTCCTATTTCCGTCAGTCCATGAATATTTAACTTCCTTTTGCACATGAAACGTGGTATGATAATACAGTGGATCGCTAATAATCTCACTATTCACCTACATTTTCAAAATTTCTTACATTCCTTGGCAGACAACCTTTACCGTAAAAAACAAACATACTGTACACGCTTTCCACTGGTGAATCATGTATGCGAGTAAAGACGTATTTGGATTTATTGTTTTAGAGATTAATGTATAACACTGTTAGCGGAACTATGAAAATCCATGTCTTAGTCTTTCAAAATCTACCAGCAGGGTAATGCAAATAGCTCTGCCAAAAGTACAAGGTTTTTTTATTCTGCTTGGGCTGTGCAGTACATGAGTCTAGTGTGTTTTTTATTTCAGTATCTACGACAGAACCCGATGTTCTGGTAGTAGGGTAACCTGACATATTTTGAAATTGTGGCCATTTACTAATTAGCATCTAAGGTCCAAAACACTTCCAGAGAGATTCACATGTTACCCACTGTAAATCTGAATTGCCATTTTTACTCTGAATGATTATTTAATTCAAACTGTTCTAATTCAGATACAGACAGAATTTACTTTGAATCCATCCTCTGTTCTTTTTCTGATCAGGGATTCTTTTTAGAATTACATTCCACCCAAGTTTCCGTGTGAGTGCAATTTGGGGTTTATCTCAGCCTGAAAGCTAAACAAGCCAAACGGATATAAGTTCCTGTAGATACATAGAAACCAGGAGACTTTTTTTTCCAAAAAGAAAGAGAAAAGGGATCAATTACAGTTACAAAGAGCTGCTTAATTCCTCCTGCCATGAGAGGAGATGTGTGACAATAGCTCCAGGCGATATGAATGTATTGTTTAAAGACAATGTTGTCTAACAGGCTTCAGTGCAGCATGCGACTGTCTTTTCTCTCCTCCTACATTTTCCTTGCCCTCAGATACTGGAGGCTTCTCAAGGTCACTGATACTGTATGTGAATTTAAAAAGTAGATAATTAAAGATGATTAAGAGGAACCGTGTGCACGCGTGTCTAGTATGGGGAATTTAGGGTTTTAATTTGTGTGGGAAAATTCTTCATTTTGTCTTTATATAATATGCTGTTTACTAAATGAAGAAATGGTATATTTCTTTTGTTGGTAAATGGATAATTATCTACATTGATGTCTCGACTATTGCTCTCTTCTAGGATTCATCAGTGTGCAAACCTAAGAGTCATACAGTCATGTGAAAAAAAAAGTATAGCTTTCAGGTCTAAGATTTTATGTATCTGAGCATAAAATTAGGTACATACAACCTCAGATGAACAGCATCACCTGACATATTACACTGTGTCATTATTTATTTAACAAAAACTAAGCCAACGTGCAGAAGCAGTGTGTGGAAAATTAAGTACACCCTTCAACTACTGCTTCAATAGGAATTAAGAAGGTAAGTAGAGCCAGGTGTTGCTAAGGATATGCACTTGATAAACTGATCATCAGCAAGTGTGAAGACCTGTATAAAGGCATGAGTTTTGTCAGTTTGTGGGTCATTCAGCTTTGTGTTAACACAATGCCAAGGAGGACAGACATCAGCAATGATCTTAGAGAAGCAATTGCTGCTGCTTATCAATCTGGGAAGAGTTATAAGGACATTTCCAAACAATTTGAAGTCCATGATTCTACAGTAAGAAAGATTATTCACGAGTGGAAAACATTAAAGACAGTTGCCAATCTTCCAAGCAGTGAACGTCCCAGCAAATTCACCCCAAGGTCAGACCATGCAACGCTCAGGGAAACTGCAAAAAACCCAAGAGCTACATCTCAGACTCTGCAGGCCTCAGTTAGCATGTTAAATGTTAAAGTCCACGACAGTACAACTACACTGAACAGGTATGGCTTGTTTGAAAGGGTTGCCAGGATAAAGCCTCTTCATGGCAGCATGACTTAGGTTTGCGAGGCTGCATCTGAACAAACCACAGGACTTCTGCAACAATGTATTTTGGACAGAGGAGACCAAAGTGTAGATGTTTGGCCATAGTGCACAGTGAAACGTTTCATGAACACCAAACAGCAGATCAGCTCAAACACCTCATACCAGCTGTCAAACATGGTGGTGGAGGGGTGATGATTTGGGTTTGTTTTGCAGTCACAGGACCAGGGCACCTTGCAGTCACTGAGTTGACCATGAACTCCTCTCTATACCAAAGTATTGAGCCAAATGTGAGGCCATGTGTCCAACAGTTAAAGCTTGGCTGAAATTGAGTCATACAACAGGATAATGATCCCAAGCACATCAGCAAATCTACAGCAGAATGGCTGAAAAAGAAAAGAATTGAGGTGTTGCAATGGGCCAAAGTCCAGACCTCAGCCCGACTGAAATGCTGTGATGGGACCTTAAGAGAGCTGTGCATAAACGAATGGCTGCAAACCTTAAATGAACTGAAACAACATTGTTAAGAACAGTGGGCCAAAATTCCTCCACTATGATGTGAGAGACTGATAAAGTCATATAGAAAATGGTGGTTCTACAAGGTATTGAATCATGGGTTGTACTTAGTTTTTCACACCTGCCTTCACCATTTTGGCTTCATTTTTGTCGAATAAATAATGACGTGGCAAAGCCTGTTGTGTTATTTTACACCTGAGGTTACATTTAGTAATAGTAGAACCTGGAATGAACCAGATAATTTTTTTATGATGCGTAAAACCATAGTACTGAAAGAGGATGTACTTTCTTTTTCACATGACTGTATATCCATTCCCTGGCACTGTTAACTGTAAACTGTTACAGTTTACTGCAGTTTACTGTTTTGGGGTTAGAACCAACATCATTCATATTATATTCTTACCCCAGTGTTTAACATAGGCTTGAAATTATACTGAGTTATTAATTAATTACAATTAATTATATAAATGGTGCACCACAGTAGGTTGCACTGTTATCCTGTTGTAGCACCTGCACGATTAGGGTTTGAATCCCACTCTGTGTGGAGCTGATACAGAAGCAGTTATGTTCTTTTACTGGTCATGTTTTGTAATTTCTTGTATCACCATATTATAGAGTAATATATTACTCGATTCAGAGTTAAGTGTTCACTCTCTCGAAATGTAGGATCAGTGTTTGTCGGCGCGGTTAAGTGTTCACTCTCTCGAAATGTAGGATCAGTGTTTGTCGGCGCGGTTAAGTGTTCACTCTCTCGAAATGTAGGATCAGTGTTTGTCGGCGCGGTTAAGTGTTCACTCTCTCGAAATGTAGGATCAGTGTTTGTCGGCGCGGTTAAGTGTTCAATCTCTCGCAATGTAGGATCAGTGTTTGTCGGCGCGGTTAAGTGTTCACTCTCTCGAAATGTAGGATCAGTGTTTGTCGGCGCGGTTAAGTGTTCACTCTCTCGCAATGTAGGATCAGTGTTTGTCGGCGCGGTTAAGTGTTCACTCTCTCGCAATGTAGGATCAGTGTTTGTCGGCGCGGTTAAGTGTTCACTCTCTCGAAATGTAGGATCAGTGTTTGTCGGCGCGGTTAAGTGTTCACTCTCTCGCAATGTAGGATCAGTGTTTGTCGGCGTGGTTAAGTGTTCACTCTCTCGCAATGTAGGATCAGTGTTTGTCGGCGCGGTTAAGTGTTCACTCTCTCGAAATGCAGGATCAGTGTTTGTCAGTGCGCGGTTAAGTGTTCACTCTCTCGAAATGTATGATCAGTGTTTGTCGGCGCGGTTAAGTGTTCACTCTCTCGCAATGTAGGATCAGTGTTTGTCGGCGCGGTTAAGTGTTCACTCTCTCGAAATGTAGGATCAGTGTTTGTCGGCGCGGTTAAGTGTTCACTCTCTCGAAATGTAGGATCAGTGTTTGTCGGCGCGGTTAAGTGTTCACTCTCTCGAAATGCAGGATCAGTGTTTGTCAGTGCGGTCCTCGGCGACACGCATATGGTCCACATTTTAGGTCCCACCCAGCTCCCTTCCAGACAGTCCACATTTCTGTCCATTTTTGTTACATTTTCAGCAAACATGTGGACTGTTTGAGGGTTAGGGTTAGGACTAGGGTTAGGGTTATGACCAGATTGAGAAACACTGTTCTAGATACTTCCACAGTGGGTCGAGTTCCTCCTCATGGGGAACTCTGGCTTCCTCTTTCAGTTCAAAGACACGGAGATTACATGAAATGGTGTCTCTGAATTGTTCGTAATGCATGATTATATGCAGCCTGTGATGGAATACAGCCCTGGCCAGTATGGTCCTTTACCTCTGCCTGCTCCTCTGCTGCTTGAGATAAGCTCCTGGTCCAGCCCCATGTGACCCTATACTGCATAAATAGCTGGAAGTTGGATGGATGGATGGATGAAAGGATGGATGGGCTGTTTGCTCTTCTTTGCGCTGAAAGCCAGTTCATACTGGATTGTACAGAGATTACAAGGACATTGTCTGCAGATGTGGCATGTTCTGCAGAGGTGTTTGCGTGACAAAGTTCAGAAATAACACAGCTACTCGACAAAGCATGCAACAACAGACACTGCACTAACTAACTGTGTTATATCAGAAGAAGTTACATTGCATGAAAGGAATCATTGCTTGTTACCTGTGTTCCTCTAGGTGTGTGTATATACTGATTAGCAGTTTTTCTATATAACTTTCTGTGTTACAATAGCAACTTCATAGTAATAATTCACAACCCTCTCGAAGTCCAGTCGACTTTCATTTACATGCAAAGGTAACATTTGGCTTTAGAATAGAACAGAATAAAGGTCTCATGATTTTATTAGGAACTGGTGTCTCCAGATCTCATCATCGAGATATATAGGTTAATGTCTTTGTGGCATTTTACCAAAAGGCCACACTGAATAGTGCTACCCAGGCTATAAATAATTGAAGCAGACTTCAGAGTTTCTTAAACGGCTTCCCCTCAACATAAAATGTTTAAACCCGACACCAGGAAAGGCTTTGTACCTATTTACCGACTGACGACGTTCTTACACATGCTAATGTTACACATTTAAGTTGTCGTTTTCTTTCCCTCTTCCTGGGAAGCTTGACCATAGTGCATATGAAATTGGATGCTTCTGCATGCAAACTGTCATGGTAGAAGTATCCATCCATCAAAACATCACACGCTGAGACATCTCCCATTTGGGTGTGTTCAAGGAGCGTGGGGAATATTTTATCTCTGACCTTTTCCTGGAAAAACCACGGTGTGGGTTTGAGCATGTTTGGTCATTCACAAAATCAGTTGTCAGTGATAGGCTACAGCACCTGAGTCAGAGCTCTCTGGAAGACTTCGGCAATCCAAACTCACCCTCGGCTCCGAAATCCCTATTTTTCTGGACAGACCGTTGTAATCTCTCCCATCAGTTTCTCTCAGGTTAAATAACCCCATCCTGGGTTGTTCCCTGCCTCGTGCCCATTGCTTCCGGGATAGGCTCCGGACCCCCTGCGACCCAGTAGGATAAGCGGTTTGGAAAATGGTTGGATGGATGGATAAATAAGCCCACTAAGCAAGTATCCTGGGCTTCACAACAGAGGTAAATGAGATTGGCAGTAGTCGTCCCTGGGGATGAGCAGTGCATCAGGCATCTTATTAATGGCCAACTTCATGCATCAAACGTTATGTTTCAAACTATTCATGTGTACTTATTAAAGGTCTGTGTATAGTGGTCATAGCATATGTGTACCACTGTAAAATCCACATGTGTCTTTAGAAAAGTTAAAGATGCATAATGTCTTTAGATAATCTTCATTTGGTGTAAAATTCTATCTCTTGAATTGTGTCAGCTTTTCCATTTCAAAGCATCTCCTAAAGTCACTGCAGTACTTGCAGATACCATCCAATATACCCAAGTATTTGTTGACCCAACAGTAGGATACCATTTTGGCTAATCAATACCTCATCAAGTTAATTAACCAATTATGTTAATTAAATCTAATGAATTCATGGAATGGCTGGGGTGCCCTCTGAAGAGAGGTTTGTGGCCCAAAGTCTTGCTGTCCTAGCCATCCACAAGTTTTATGTGAGCTGGATTCACTCTCTATACCCTTCAAGACACCTTGTAGGAAAAATCACACAAGCTAAAAATATACTAGTAATAACTAGTAAATCCAGTAAATATTCTAGTAAAGTGCACAAATGAAATAAATTAAAAGTGTAAATTTGCGTACTGTGTGTGCAAGTTTTGTTTTGTGTTAATGCTTTCATAAACTCTGTGTATGTCAGATATTTTTTGCACAAATCCGGATTTACGCATGTAAATTTTATGCAAGTTGTTAGCTGCCTGTATTCATTTAATAATTATTATTATGAAATAATTATAACTACATACTAAAATATAATAAAACAACGTATTCCTATTCTACTTAATGAATGTAGGGAGAATGTTAAGGAAATGTAAAGGGTTTTTCGTGGTGAAGGAGAGATTGTCGCACTCCATGCAGATGAGCAGCATCCGGCTTTACCCTCCAGATCAGTGTGTCACCTCACATTTGTGAGGCTGATATCTCTGATGATGACCTACCGTCGTACTGACACCACGGACCCGAACACCGCGCTGCACGAACACCCGGCTAATCCATCGCATCGAGCGCTTCTCCTGAGTCAAGCTCGCCGTACAGTTTGTCGCTCTCAGGCCGTTTGGGGGCGGTTGAAACTTTATGAGTTTGTATTAAAAAGCATATGTTCAGGCAAATTATGATTATATATGGCAATTTTACAATATGTAATGCAATGGTTGTTTGTACCTAGACGCATTAAGCAGGGGTGGGGTAGCCAATCCAGGCTGTTCTATACGTCACTCTTCATTTTCACTAGCTGTGGACTTTAGACAGCCATAATAGTCATTTTAAACAACTGCCCATCTTAATTAGAATTAATTAACACGTGAATCTACTACTCTGGAAATAGGTCACTCATGGTTATGTACTGACACGTTGCACTGGGGCTTTTTTTTACTATTCCATTATGTTTCTGCTTTATCAATTATAAATAAAAAGTGTTTTTACAGATGAAAGCACAATCCAGAACTTAAACTTAGAGACTGAAACAAGGATACAGTCAACAGCGCTTATCTATAAAGCTTCCTGAATATTTGTTTTTAATTTTTTTATTAAAAAATAAAACAAACCCACACTTGTTTCAAATATATATGCTCATCTATAATTTAACACATTCTGTCAAATTGTTTATATCAATATAATTAACTGTAATTATCATCGCGGCTTAATATTTCTGTGTTGTACGTAGATAGTCACAGTACTGATCAAACATTTGAACGAACTTGTTCTGTATAGGATAAAATTCTTTATTTTGTTTTACAATAATAGTGAATAATAATGAATAATAGTGAATAATAGTGAATCAAAACTATGAAATAACAGATATGGCGTCATGCAGTGGACAGAAGATACTGCCTTATATTTGAATTCTTGCGTAGCCACCTTGCCGTGCCCAGATGACAGTCCTGTACACTCTTGCTGTTCTCCCGACCGGCTATGATGCAGCCACCTGGGAAACTCTGCCAGCAGTTTTGACGGAGTTCCCACGTACACGGGATACCTGTGGGATGCTTATTCCTCCCAGACCATCTTACTGGGTTTAGACTGGGTGACTCCACACAGTAACTCTCCATTGCCAAATAACTGTATCAGAGCCTGGAGCTGTGAAGGTGCCAGAGTCCAACATATAATTTGCGAGAGGCTGATCTTCAGTGTTTGGGGGGGGGGGGGCAGTCGAATCTAGTGAGACAACGCTGGGGGAACACGACAGTGTCGTCCTGCAAACACGGTGGACAACTCCATCTATGAATCGCACCACACCACCCAGTCGAGCAAGCGACCCCCACACCCAGAAACTTATTTGTTTTGACAAGCAGTTCATCTATAGCCTTCCGCAGCCCCCTCCTTTCACTTGCATCCTCGTTAGTATGATGCGATCTTACAAAGTGGAACAGGGAAGTGTTCACCACATTGTCGAATCACTGCACTCAACTGGGGCCTGACAGTCCAACAGTCTCAGGCAAACATCTCAGGCAAACGACTGGCACTTTCAAAGAGTCCAAGTGAATGGAAAATAGTGACACTGCCCCAGAAATCACTGCATCGAACACCCCCCCCGTGCATAGCACTGACATGGTCTCCACTAATTAAAGCTAGTAGATTAATTGCAGTAAATACGAATATATACAATGTGATGAATACCCATTCTTTTTCCCTTTATGGGGACCAAGAAACTCCATCCATCCATCCATTTTCCAAACCGCTTATCCTACTGGGTCACGGGGGGTCCGGAGCCTATCCCGGAAGCAATGGGCACGAGGCAGGGAACAACCCAGGATGGGGGTCCAGCCCATCACAGGGCACACTCATACACCATTCACGCACACATGCACACCTATGGGCAATTTAGCAAGTCCAATTAGCCTCATCATGTTTTTGGACTGTGGGGGGAAACCGGAGTACCCGGAGGAAACCCCACGATGACATGGGGAGAACATGCAAACTCCACACACATCTGACCCAGGCGGAGACTTGAACCCGGGTCCCAGAGGTGTGAGGCAGCAGTGCTAACCACTGCACCACCATGCCGCCCCCCTCCCCCTAACCACTGCACCACCATGCCACCAGGAAACTCAATTTAATAAAAATCTGCAATGAAAAAACTAAAAATGCAAAAAACTCTTGTATCATGTTTGGTTACTTATGGTTATGGTTATGGCTGTGGTTAGGGTTGGGTGGGGGTTAAGGTTGTCATAGTTAGCGTTAGCATTTTTCCCATATAAATGAATGAGCGGGCCCCATAAAGACATGTTTACCTGACTGTGTGTGTGTGTGTGTGTGTGTGTGTGTGTGTATTGCTGGAATTTGTACCAAGCAAGAGTGCTGAGATCTAGATGCAGAGATTGTCCTAAATTATCTCAAAATCAATACTTGTGTTGAGCTTTCTCAGACGGCTTTATATATGGTGCTCAAATTGCATACTGTGGAGTATATACAGTACAGTAGTTGGCGAGTGGCACTGTTGCCCCAGACCTCCATGACTGAGGGTTCTAATCCCGCCTCTGTTCTCCGTGTGCTGAGCTTCCATGCTTGTAGGTGACTTTGGGCAGCTCTGCTTTACTCCTGCTCTCCAAAGACATGCGAGTCTGATAATCTGTATTCCTAAATCGGCCAAAGTACGGCTTGTGTGAGTGAGTGCATGTGTGTGCCCATCCAGGGTGTGCCCCAATCCTGTGCCCTGTGCTACAGGGGCCCTCCCAAACCAGGATAAGCAGCTAGAACATGCACGAATAGACTGCGTATTATTTATAAGTACACCTAGAACCAAATGCTCTTCACTACCAAGATGAAATGCTTCATAAAGCATGTTACCTTAATCTGTAGCCAAATTAGGTCAGATGAATTTGACACATTGGATCTGTTTTATTGCCTGACATTGATTGTTATATCATACTTCTTTACAGGGTTCATTTACATTACAGTGAGTCAATGAAACGTATCCTGGGAACACAGCAGCTAATTCATGTACTGGGTGAGATTGTTTGGTCTCATTCATACTTTGGCGTCACATTCTTTTCAAGTGACCGTTCCACTGAATGATGGAATATTTGCATTGCTTCCGAAAAGGATTCCATAATAATGCCAATTTTATCCAAAAGTTAGGCTGATGGAACACAAAACTCACTAGATCTTTAGGGCAACGTGTTGTAAGTTTAGTAGAGATAATAGGTGCTTTATGTCAAACATCGTCAGGGTGAAGGAATCAGTGTATACAGAATAAAACATTATTGGAAAAATTGTAATGCAGTCAAACCATCTATTGATGCAGCACAGCAGAACCATGCAGCGCTTGAGTCACAGCAGATGGCAGCACTATCAGACGTAAACTTCGGCACCTTAAGAGCACATTTGTCCAGGAACATTCTCTCCAGTTCATATGCTGGCAGCTGGGCAAACAGGTACGAAGTCATGATGCCCTGAAACTGCAGCCGCAGGAGCGAAGCTTCCAAATGCTCACTAAGCGGCACCTACTGAAAAGTAAAGAAGGGCAAATGGTTACTTTCTTAAGAACTAACAATTCACAGGTATGCTCTTAGCAGGTACATTAATCCAAAGCAATTTACAATGTATACAGTTTGATACAGCTGTATATTTTAAAGAAATTCAGGTTAAGTACCTTGCTTAAGGGTACCACTGCGGGGTACTCTGGGGACCCGAACCACTATACTACCTCCTACCCACATTGGCCAAAAAACCAAGTGGGTAAGTGAACCTCAAATCCCCTCCCCCCACTCAACTCTCACCTTGCTCTTGAGGTTGAACACAGATTTATATCTCCAGCAAAGCTGTAATGGATGAATGAGTTTGCTTTGAACATTGACCGTACTAGTTTTTAACACATGCTAAGGATTACAGTTCCCCACACTCAGGGGTTACAAGTCAACTAGCCAAATCTATTTTCTTTTGATAATATCATTTTCGAGGACATGTACCCTTCTGTGTATATAATCTCAATATATGTCAACGATAGTTTTATCACTGGGTATTTTGTCTTCTTCCTTCGAGATGTTTATCATCTGGGTCTTTTCGTAGGTTTGTTTATTTTTCCGTTGCGGTATCATGTTTTACTGTTGGGTAACAGGCTAACAGCATATCAAATAGAATTTATTATGCTGTTCATTAGCAAAAACTCCTGAAAGCAGTTTGTTCACGCTCCATTTTGGCTGCAAGACAAGCCGGTTATTTAAGTTTTTATGCACAGCCATACACAGCATCTACTAAATTAATTAGAAGGGACATTTAGCAAATTTTGCACATTTATATTAACTGTTAATTTGATGTTAAAACATTCACACATCGTACTGTGTGCTGTTTGCATGTTACATGTTAACGATTACACTCATATCACTGAATTAAAATAAAAATAATGCAAAAATGCAGAGAAACTTCCAGAAAGTTCCCGTGCTGTCACATGACTTTCAATGAGGTAACAGATTGATAGCTGATGATTTGCCAGCTTAACAGCTGGTTCAGCGGTAATTAGTGTCACTCAAAATAAATAATAAATTAAAAACACATAATGATTAGTATGCAAATGGATTCTGTTTGTGGCCCTGTTTCACACCAGCCTTTTCCCTGACTAATGCCGAAGTCACAGCGAAGAAGCAGCCAGATAAAGTTGCCAAACCATAAAAACTTGGAAGATCCGAAGAAAACAACAGATCGCTTTGGAAATGACTGATTTTCAAGACGTACATATTTCATTATTCACCCATTCATGTCACAGAAATATGGAGCTTTGGAAAACTGAAGAAAACAAGAAAATATTTGGATGGTTTTCCATAGTTATCGCATTAATTATTACTATATGCAGTTACTGTCATGCCCGGCTCGTCCAATCCTCGTGTGAGCCACGCCCCCTGACACGCCCCCTGACACGCCCCCTGATTATCCACATGTGCTTCCCCGATCTTGCCTAGCTGCGTCCACTTATTTTCGCCCAGCCTTGTCTATTTCAGTCCATGTCTTGCCTTTGTTCCTTGTCCGTCATTGACGTTTGTCGATGTCAGTACCCGAAGTCAATCCTGTTCAACCCTGCTCCCTAATAAATCCCCGTTTACCCCGCATTTCGCCTGCTTGCCTGTGCGATCACCCTCTTCACCCAGCGATCGCGCCCGCATCCTGACAGTTACCATGTTATCACGTAATGCATATTCATTTTTTTGTTTTAGCAAATCCTGATCAATTGTGTATGTTCTGTCCACTGAGATACATTTACCGACCAAAAGGCCCATAAGTACACTGGCTTCTACTCTATCAGTTCCACCTTGAATTGCAGGGAAACTGTAGCCTATTCATTTCTGCGAAGAAGGTATAGATCCTGACGACAGAACATCCTTCTCTTGGGGATGGACTTTTTCATGTTCCTAATAAGAGCAGCTGGAGGGATCCTAAGTTGCACTCTACAGAGCATATAGATGGCTAAGCCTTCTTCAGCTTGGAGTTAAAATAGGTGGGACCAGCCAGGTCCATCCAAGTGTCTAGAGAAATGAAAGTACAGC